>NC_072735.1:105249702-105601695 GCF_026930045.1 Uloborus diversus
CCAAGTTGGCAAAAAATAACTTGGCGACCAAAAACTTGGCGATATATCGCCAAGTACTTGCCAAATTATAACACCACTTTAGTTTGCATTGAAATTAACAACGATTTACTCTCAAAAGGTGTAAAAGACCCTCTTTGGAACATCCGAATGCAACCAAAAGAGGAGGTGCACTACTAGACCCGACTGGGAGTCTGCGTACCAAATTTCAACTTTCGAAGACATACCGTTTTTGAGTTATGCGAGATACATATGCACATCCGCACATGCATGAACATCACGAGAAAGCTCGTTGTAATAAATTCGGGGATCGCCAGAATGGATATTTCGGGTGTCTATACGTTCTTAGGTCCACGTGTTGTCGGGGGGGGGGGAACTCAATATTCATTCGGGGGTGAGCAGATTGGAAAATAAGGCCGACTTTTGGGTGAAATTTTTGGCGAATACAATACATCCTTTACTTTATAAAAGAAAGTAAAAATGGAAGAAATTGTGTTTGAAGGGAACTGTTACAGTGAAAAAGCAAACGTAATGGGAGGAGTTGAATCATTTTATCAAACAGAAAGCAATATCTTTCATTACAAGAGTTCAATGTTTTCTTCATTTGTAGTTCGAACTACATCTAAACGGTACTCAAATTCCTCCCAGGTCGACAAGAATTTTTAAGATGTTCACGATTATTTATTTATTTATTTATTTTTAGTTCACTAATGTCAAATTGTGTAGAATTACTAGTATTGAAGATCTGAAGAAACAAATATCGAAAACTCACAAATTGTTCCGCAGTCCATGGTGGCTTTAACATGGGATGAACTTGAGTACCGTTTATGTGCACTGGTTATCATAAATTTAAAAAAAATCCCAAAAAATTTGCGATAACTCTCTCAAAAATAAGCCAAATAGTGTAAGAGTTGAATATCTTGCCGAGTAACAATTGCTCAGTAAAAGTGCAGTATACAAATTAGTTGCGCTGAAATCGGAGTGCGTCATCTGTGAGGATCCTAAAAAAGTTCATGTTTGAGAGCAAGCCTATAAATATCGCTGTGATATTGCCATAAGAAATCCGAGATAGCCATTTTGTAGCAATGACTTCAAGGCATCATTTTCCTGTAAAACTACGTTGGAAAGCAATTGGGAGACTAGAGGCAGGGTAAAGTCAAACAGAAGTTGCCAGATGGCTCAAAGTGAGTCCTTTTGTGGTTCATAGGCTTTGGAGTCCATTTCAAACGACAGATTCGGCATCCAGGTGGTTCAGCCAAGGACGACTAGTGGCTGCGACGAGCGCCGATGAGCGATTTTTGAGGTTATGTGCATGCAGGAATAGGGCCGCTACTCCGACTGATCTGAGATCCTTCCTTGCTGCAGCCACCGAAAGATTGGTGTCAACGTCAACTGTACGTAGAAGGCTTCACAAAGGTGGTCTGTATACTCGAGAAGACCAGCAATTTGTGTGCCACTCACACCACCTTGCCATAGGAGAGACCGTTTACAGTGGGCACGACAACATTTCCACTGGACGCCTGAACAATGGAGAGCTTTTTTCTTTACAGATGAGTCTAGATTTAGACTAGAAAGCGATTGTGTTATTTGATATGGAGATAACTTGGAACATGTTATCATCCGTAAACATCTACGAAAAAGGTGGATATGAAAGTGGCAATGTCTGTGTTTGGGGTGGCACCTCTTTAGATGGACGCACAGACCTCCATGTTTTTCCAAGGGGAACCGTGAATGCTCAAGTTTATAGAGATGACATCCTTAATGCTTATGTATGCCCATATGCCGTGACAATAGGTGATGCTTTCCTGTTACAGGACGATATTGCAAGACAAACAGAGCTCGCATCTTAGATGATTATCTTCAACAGGCTACAATTATCCACATGAAGCGGCCAGCTCAATCCCCGGACTTAAATCCTATCGAGCACGTTTGGTATGCTTTAGGGAGACGTCTAGCTGCTCTCAACCCGCCCCCTCAGACCCTTGCCGCACTTGACACTGCTTTGCAAGAGCAAAGGCTCCCGCTTCCTGTGAAACTGATAGAAAGGCACACCAAACTTGTTTTGTGAGGTCATTTTTTGTGCGATTTTTTTTTTCTTTGGCGAAACCTTTTTCGTGCGGTATATGAAAATTGTTTATAAAACGAGCGGAAATTATTATGAAACGAGTGCGAGGTAGTATCTTCAAGTGACAACAGGGGCATCCCGATGTTAAGTCACCGTGATGTACCAAAAATTACCTTATTCGGGAAATTTCTAGGGAGTTGGCAAAATTATAATCACTTGATTTATTTTGATTTCGTTTAAATATAACATTTTGGGTTATTTTCTACGTGAGACTCTTTTCATGCGGTTCTTATCTACCGTATAAAAAAATGTTTTTTTAACTGTATTGCGAAAACAACTTTTTATAGCTACTCGTGAAGTTTTGGGCGATTTTTTTCTGTGCAGTCCCTATTACCGCATAAAAACAAGTTTCGGTGTTTTCTGTTTAATAAAATGATTTAACTCCTTACTAGACCTCAAGATTCAGAAAATTTTCAAGTGGCCAATGGCCACTAGACTCAAAAAACTTGGTGGCCACCAGTTTTTCGGGTTTTGAAAACAGCGCTCTAGTACAAGAATGGGAGGGGGGGGGGGGCGATTTCAATTTGTATTTCTTGAAACAAATATTATGAAAGTGATGCTAAAGGAATGCTAACAAGAAATATAAAAAATCATTAAACCAAAAATAAAGTAGTGTACACAGTGAAAAAAAAAAGTATTTCCCATAAAAACAACAACAAATTCCTTTAAAATCTTTTTGTAAATCATTGCAAATGCCATGGTATTAAAAATCAACATGCACTTTTCAGGTAACTAATTTAATGAAAAGAATTAACTGTAAGAAAATTAGCACGAAGGAAATCGAAAAAATATTAGATAAACATATGATTTGATTTTTTTCAAAAATTAAGATTTTTTTTTTTTTGGGCACAAAAATAATTAACTACAAACCTCCTCCAGTAATATACAATTTGGCATTTACCAAGAATATATTTCCAAAAAAAAAAAACATTCTTTTTGCATTATTTGAACTAAAGGTACGACTAAACATAGCGACTACGTTCCATACGCAGCATCTCCATGTTAGGATGACTATGAAGGGAAAACGATCAACGACTGGCTATTTGGATTATATTTTAATCTGATGCGATTGAAGATTAAAAAATTACAACAGTTATTCGAATAGAAACTAGCCCCCGTTGTTTAAACGATTTTCAATGGAACATATTCCTAATCGATTGCGAGTATTAGCGTCCACATCACAGCAGAAATATAAGATATAGTTTATAGAAATATAGTTTTTTTTTCTTTCTATTTTTAATGATATATAGGATTTTTAATGAAATACATTATTTATGGGACAACATGGCACATTGTTTATGGCAAAGGAATGATAAAACGGGGCTCACAGGGGAGGGGGGACTTTCTGCGGTCAAAAACAAGTTGCCTTTTCAAGTTTTAAATTAAATAATTTGTCTTCCTATTTTGACGATTGTTTCAGAATAAAGGCTGTAAGAGTTAATTGGGAATCAAATAGGATCGGAACGACCTTCGAGGGTTTATGTAAAAAAACATACAATATGATTTTTTTTTTTTTTTCACTTTTAAAGAATCGAAATTTGCAAAATATTTTCATACTTTTAGAACAAGATTTAAAGCAAAACATAAACTGTTTTAGAAAAAGATCAATAATTAATCCTTAAAAAACTACAATTAAGACAAACTAGTCGGTTTTTAGCACAAAAGCGTCTAAATCAATTAGAATTTTAAAAAAAGTTCTGAAGATAAAATTTCGCATTTTTCCAGAAAATAATTACGAATTACCCGGGAAAAAAGAGCACATTTTGCATTGTTATCAATAGTTTGCATTGCAATGAACATCCAATGCCATTTTCAGAAACTTAGGCTCTAAAAAAGTCTTGTGCACTGCCATCTGGGAATGACCAAATATGGCGGCTACGACAAAATTAAGAAATAATTTTTTGAATTTATGGCGTGAAAACAATTTAAAAATAATAAATCTTTGTGAAACTACAATTCTGTTGAAAAGTTTCTAGCACATTTGCGTCCAAGGCAATGAGGATGAGATTAAGTTTTAAGAACAAAATTTTTCATTTCTCAAGAAAATTACATATTTAAATTAAATTTTAAGAAAAAAAAAACAAGTTGCAGCACATTTTGCGTTGTTTTCATTACTTTGCAGTTAAAGAAAACATCCAATTCTGCTTTGTTTTTGGAAACTTAGACATTTAAGCATCGTGTCTACTTCCATCTTATAAATGACCAAAAATGGCGACTACGTTTCATTCGTAGCTGAAAAGACTTTTCGATTAAAAAACGATTTTCCCAATTGACCCTATCATCCGCAGGCTTGTGCTTTAGATGCAGGAAAATGTTTCTCTCCCGTTAAATTTGTGCATAATTCCTGTTCACCCTAGGAATTTTTTTATTTGGAACTATTGAGGGGCAAAAATGGCGTCCACGGTCCTTTTTTATTTTATTGCCAGCGTCATTTTGCCTCAAAACTTTTATATATATTTATTTTTTTTTCAGGAAACATCGATTAAAACGAAGATTAGAACTCAAGGTACAAAATTCCCTGGGAAAAAAATTGCAAAAAAAAAAAAAAAATTTGGGGGGAGGGGGGCAAAATTTGAAATTTCCCTGACATTTTTAACTATGTCGTTTTCCATGACGATTCCAGGTTCTCCGGAGCGTACGAACCCCGTTTAATAACCGTATTTTCCTGTGCATTATCCGCGGACGGCCTATAATCTGCAGGTTGTAAAATGGGCCTGAAGAAAAAAAAAGTTTCGCATAATCGGAGGCGGTGTAAAAAAAAAAATAAATTTAATATACCATTTGAGCAACTAAACGTGAAAAGGTTATTACTTTGAAGAAATAATCAAAATTAATCTGAAATATAATCTAAAATACAATGATTTCTTCTTGAAATCATGATTATAGTACGCAAATTACTTGAAAGAAAAACAAAGAGTCAAGACAAAGGAGCAAACGCTCTAATCTTGAGCAAATGGCTTCCTAATTCACTGTATTCTTGCTTTTTTACATGGCCTAAATCGCGTAAGAGGAGCATTCAAGCATCGTAAAATAACCAACATACAGGCAGGCAGTGAGAAAGAACATGCAAGCTTTGTAAAATAAACAACATTTAGTCGGAGTACGATCTCTATCGGTGAATTCTTATAGTACTGATGCACTGAAATTCTTTTCTTAGGATCTAAATTAAAAATAGCCCCCCAAAAAAGTTGGCGACTGCAGAAATTTTTTGGGGTCGCCAATTTTGAAAACTGAGTCGCCACGTGGCGAGTGGTGACCGTAAATCTTGACCTTTACTCCTTACATTATGTTTGTTTTTCTCACTCTGACGGTTACATTGAAATACATTTTTTTTTTTTTTTTTTTTTTTTTTTTTAAGTCTTTAAAAATTTGTGAGCCTGTGAAGTATTATGGCGAAAATCGCATATTCATTCGACAATTTGTTGCTTTTGTATGAATTTTTAAAATGTGCCAAGGAATTTTCGGACATCCTGCAATATTTATTGTAGCTGACACTTGATTAATTTGCTGCTAGCTTTCGATTTGTAATTGAAATTAACCTCCATGTAATCACAATATTCATCTACCATAGAAAGTCAAGTTCATGTAAAAGGATTTTTTCTTTTTTTTTTCTGTGGAAACAACGTAAGATTTTCCTTCAAAGGAACACAAAACAAATATCTCAAGTGAAGAAATAAAAGAAAATTTTCTCTTATGCGGCATTTTTATTTTAAAAGGGATTTTTGTACTCCTCCTGGCAAACAAAACAAGTAGTTTACGCAGAGCAATGCTCGATCCTCAAGTTTTCTATCCTGCAGTATAAGTCGGGTAAAGGAAAGCAATATATCCTAAATTGAAAGCTAGAATACAGAAACAAAACAAAACTGAATAGAAACTGCGAACAGCAGCAGTTTAACTTTTTTTTATCCCTTGTTTCTATCCCACATTTTACTCAAACAAGAAAACTAGTAAACGTATTTCTTTTACATTTACAATTCAAACTTTCAATGAATTAATGTTGTTGTAAAAAAAAAAAGTCTTCTTATTCGAATTCTTTCTCTGAATCCCTGAACTTTAAAAACATTAATTTAAATATTTAATTCAGTTTACGATTAATCCTTGACTAGCGAGAAGAAGTTTTTTACTCCCCAGAAGTATTGAATTTTTGCATTCAAAAGTTTTATAATTGTTTACCCTAATCAATTTTTATGTTTATTTATTACTTAAGATACTTTTTCAGATTTGTTTAAAATTTATAATTTAAAACTCGGAATGGGAGAAAAAAACTGCACTGAGATATTATTTTGGGGTTTTATACTCACATCAACACTTGTTTTACAAAAAATTAACTTCTGCAGTTTAGGGTTAAGCAATTTAAAACGTTAAGTGCTAACAAAAATTGTCAAAATCTAAACGAGACTACTTTCTCGCAACGGTGAATTCTCAAGTTTTCTTAACTAATATATATATATATATATATATATATATATATATTAAAATTCATCACTCGTTTTAACTTTTTTCTACATCTAGTCGCGATCGGGAACAGCATCGCATATGGCTTCAATCTGAAGCCAAAGTTCATCCGCACTCACTGCCGAACGAGACACATGGGCGAGTCTAAGACCATCGCAATCCAAGACATACTCGGTGAGCGTCATATCCAAAGAACGGGCAGACCAAGATATAGTGTGTAGTGTTGTTATGGGGTGCATGTTTTGTAATGACGACAGCGGATATAAGTATTTCCAGATACATACTTTATTTTTAAGTTCATGAATTAACGTACAAGATCCTTTGAGGATGAATGGCTATACTGCACTGGGGCATGTTCGAATACGTGAGATCACTCAGTTAGTGGCATGGTACAAAACATTACCGCCTAAAAACCCAGGCTCTACAAACGAAGGATGGAGCACCTTTTGAAAGATAGAATGACTCATCCCTAAAGTCCGATACACGAGACAGGAGCCACCCCGGTTAAGGATCAAGATGAGTTACAGGGATCAGCTACATGACGTCCACACGTCGACACTACTGCAAGAAAGAATGCCAAATTAGGCGCGTAAACAAGTGCTTTAAATACAACGACATGGTAACCATATGCAACCTCCACAATGTAAACACAAGTTGGAAAACCGGTCCGGAGTTGCAATGAGCAGAACTCCATCCTGATTCGAGAAACCGCGCCAAACGCTCGCCAAGGAAAAACGGCGCAAAGTACACAAAAGCATAACTGAAACATACCCCATTATTGAAGAAAAACATAATTAAAACATATCCGAAAAACTGCCCATGTAACGGGAACGATAAAATAGTCAAACTTAGTCAACAGGCACAAGTTAGAAAGAAAAGCATGCCGGATAACATAACAAAAATGCTAAATAACATTACGGTTCGAAGCACGTGGCCCATGAACAAAAATCCAGAATAAATGTATATTACACCAAACAAAATACATGAAACATTAACTAAAACAAACACAGACATATCATTTACATTACACAAACATATTCATACGCGTGCATTCGATTTTAAAGAGCAATATGGCATAAAAACATCAATTTGAAGCGTGCCGTTACAGTGATGCCGCCGATAAACGAGGGCAAAAGACAAAGTTCCCGGACAGACGTACGAGCGAATGGGGTATGAAAATAAAGAGAAAAATGTGCGGTTTAAGAAAACGCCGCTAATTAATTAATAAAATAATGACAAACCCTTAGAAATCCAAGGCAAAGTTGAACACTACAAAGCAAAATCGAACGGACGATATGTTGCCAAACAAAACAGAAATACTAGAAGCATGAGGCGAAGAGTATGAAAGAAAGTGAAGCTGCGGGCCATGTGTTGCGATGGAGGTGAACCCTCGCGGACAAAGTGACAAACGCCGGAAGACGGTCGAAAAAGACAACAACAAGTGTTGTGCGGCGGCACAACATAACGTAACCTGTCGAGCACAGAAGAACTTTTGTACTTTGCGTGCGACATGTGGACGTGCATTGTCCTGCTGAAACACTGCACCAGAAATGCTCTGACGAAAGGGTAGTACTGCCATCGTCACAGCGTCCCTGAAGTAGTGCTCGCTATTGAGGTTACCCATAATGCGGAGCAATTGGGACTGCTATTGATATTCAAAACTTTTTCGGCTAATTTCATCGTCCTCTGACCATCTTTTACAAATACACATCCCAGTTGAGGCATTACGCCCCGCGCGGGCAGTGATTTCTCTATACGTAAGTTCACCCTCACTCATGCTGTTCATGAGGCTCCGTTCTAACTCCGTTACTTTTTTCGTATGATACTCTGCGGTTTGGACGAGGCATATTGAGTTCTAGAGAAGCACCTACCATTGGCGAAGGATCAGACACTGATTTCTAAAAACCTTTACAGCCTTTTATATACAGAGTCTACGCAGCAGTTCAGAGGGCGTTTCTCGGTCCACGCATGCGCGACGTCTCTGTAATTCTAATCATTTGCATATCTTATCCTGCTATACATTACCTGTGAATTTCGGTGCATTTGCATAATTCCTTCTTGGTGTTGCAATTTTCACAAACATGAATGTATGTAGAAAAAAAGTATTGAAAAAAATTTCGAATTTTGTCGGATTTTCTCGTTTTGAGGTATGTTGAGTTCATTTTGACCATTTTTGAAAAATGTCTGTCTATGTGTGATAGTTTTTTTTTTTTTTTTTTGGCAGCTCTGGATTAAAACCAACTGCATGAAATCGAACGAAAGTTAGAATACATACGTGCCTCTCATGTGAATTAGTGCCCATTACTTTATGGCGCCATTTCATCCATTGAATTCAATCCAATATTTTCTCGTTTGTACATGCTGGCTACATCTCAAGAGGTAACTCTTGGAATCAAACAAAATTTAATCCATATGCTGGTCCTAGCGGGTTCAGATGTTGATTTAATTTTGATGCCAGTAGCTCAAACAGGGGTTAAGAAATCAAACGTTTTTCCTCGTTACCAGTGACTGCTAAATCTCGAAAGAAATGAACGAATCAATCAATAATCTATGGGGAGGTAGATCTTAGAGGATACAAGAACTGATTTTATTTTAGTGCCAATGTTTCTCAAAAGAGAGGGGTGCAATCGTGCGTTCTTTCTTGTTCACTGCGAGTGCTATAGCTCAAAAAGTAACGCTACGTTTTCGATAAAATTTAGGAAAAATGTGAACTTATACGGAAACAGCTGATTATTCACTTTTGGCGTTAATCGCTAACTGGGAGGCCAATTTTGCCATCATTTACTTAAACTAAAGTAGCTTAATGAATACAACAATGTGAAACATAAATTACATTAAAATGTCGTCCGCACGAGAAAGCCTTTCACACGATTTAATTGCTGGAAAATGAATGGAATTATCCGAATTATTTTAATATAATTTATGTTGTCTTCTATTTGTTAATAAATAAAACGTTTGTAATTAAGCTAGACATTTGAAATTATTTGAAATTTTCACTCTTTGATTCTTCCTTTGCAGGCATATTTCGATAATTCATAACTTGCGTCAAATTTTTGCGTGAGTAATTTTGTGCTTGAGTAACTCTGCTGCTTTATGGCAACCCTACGCAAATAGATAATTCCCTATTCATTGTTTAAGTAAGCAAAGGAAAAACACTTCTCGCGGAAGTAATGGTGCCAAAAAATTCACGGCAATGAATTAAGATCACCAATTTCCCATTTTTTTGAAATCTTCCCGATTTTACGAATAGCAGAATTTTGTAGAAACGATTTCATGAGCGGTCATACGTTACATCCAATAGTTCGTAATATAAATGTAGAAGAAAGTTTCGTATATTAGCCACAACATACCAGTTCTTTATTTCTATAACTGTTTTACTGAAAACCTATGAGATGCGTCGTTTCGATACCACCTCATAGGTTTTAATTACAATTTAATTTTCTAACTATTCTCAATCACGTATTTCGGAATGTTTATATCAAGGGTTGAATTCGTTTTCATTGATCATGCAATTTTTAAGGTAAGCGAACGCACTAATTTTCGAAAAAAAAAATGATTTTGAGATTTTGAGAAATCTAGAGAGCCTCAGTGTTCTTCGTTCTAAATCCGTATTTTTTTTTTTTTTTTCAAATCTATGAATTATTGAGAAAACTAGAAGAGATTTTTTAAACTCAAATCTTTTCCCTGAAATTTTCTTTTTTCTTTCGTGATTTTCTCATAACCACGTTTTAAAGTTGTTATTTACGCCAACAGCTCTAGCGAAAAAAGTATTAACTCTAAGGATTTGATACTTTGAAAAAGTGGTAATAGAACATATTACTGTGACATAAACCTCGAAAAGTTAATGTACATGCAATATGAGGTTTTGAAGTAATGATCAATTAAACTTAGGGGGTAAAAAGCACGTTTTACGGCGAAATTTTTCAAACATTAACTCATAAAATCTGTTCCTGGTTGATTATTTCCAAATCATAGTGTCATATCACTCTCTGGTATCAAACTAAAAGATTGACACAAAATGTTTTCAAAATTATGAAATAATAAAGGCACTGGAACTGTTAAGGAAATGGTAGTTTTTCGCTAAAAATATGACTTTTTTTTTTAAACTATAGAAAAAAAAATTTTCAAAAAAATATTTGTGAAAATGTGTTATTTATGTCATATTTATTAATCGTACAAAGTTTTAGAATGGCGCAACGAATATTGAAGAAAAACATATTTAGGATGTTCGCCTATCTTAAAGACCTTGTACACTATCAAGTTTACTTATTCCACTTTAAGTATTCAATATTTTTTACCATCCACTTAAATTGTTGCTTTCTCAGTTATATTTATGTTAATGAATGCACAGTGAGACAAAAAAAATGTTCATGTTTAAATTTAGGAAAATAACCGTTCTTAAAATGGTCATTTAGAAATTAAATATTAATTATGTATACAATAGTAATATCTTTTTTTATTCCTTGCAAGGCATCTAAACACCTGACCCAATTCTCAACAAGTAAAAGATATTGGTGAATAGAATTGCTTAAAAAATACAAAACCCATTTTCGTACTGAATTTCGTGGCTTTTTTTTTTTTTTTTTTAATCTGTTTTATGTCACCCTATTTTGCATTTGAACAAATCCGTGTCGTGAAGCTTTTTGAAATTACACTGTCGGGGAATCACAATTTAAGTAGAATAAAAAATAACTGCTGAAAATTTCCATTTAAAATATTCACATTCTTTATTTGAATAGTAACAGGTGGTGAATTTCTCATAATGTTAAATAAGAAAGGGTGTTTTGAACTAACAATGGAACAAGGAAATCTTTCGTATTTCGAGAAATCTTTTAAAAGCTTTTCATCTGAATCCTTCAAGCTCTAGCTTACAATAAATGGATTTTTTTTATGCTTTAGTTGCGATTTAATTTGCATTTATTACATAATTTTGTTTTTTAAGTGTATACGCTCTGATTATTTTGCTTTGAATCATAAAATAAATTTTACTGAGAAATAACTCTTCGTCACTGATTTCTTTTCCTTTTTTGGGGGGGATTGAACTATGCATTCATATTTACATATTAATTATTGTTCCATTAATTTGAACAAAAACATTGGAGCAACGAAAGATTTCTTGTTTCAAGAAATCTTTTAAAATCTTTGCATCAGAATCATTCAAGCTCTAGCTTACAATAATTGGATTCTTTTTATTCTTTAGTTACGAGCAGTAATGTTCCCATCAATTTTTCTGAGGGTATACTCCCAGTAATCCACTTTGCACGATATGTGTATGCGATCATACACTGTAAAAAATCTCGGAAAACTCTCTGAATATACAAAAAAGTTTTCCGTAATACACAGATTCGTACGCCCTCCGCAGTTTTCTGCTATAATCAAAAACGTTTCCTGTTTAGCAAGAAAGTAAGAGTCGACGCATGCGCAGCTCTCACGGCAATTTTATAGTCCAGCAGCAAAACTAAACTGAAACTTTCGAAAGCACGCAATGAAAACAAGTGCTGACTCATGTATGCGAAGTAAAACTCATCAAGGGGATTAGTAGAAGTTTTGTTCCTCGCATGAATTCACTGAAGATAATTTTAAAGTCTTATATTTTCTTGCATATGTATCGTCATGAGATTGAATTTGAAGCTATGTCACTTATTTTTAAGTACGAAGTGCAAATTCTCGACGCATGCTCGCGGAAGGAATACAAACTGAAATTAAAAACCAAATAACTGCCGAGAGGACGCCATCTAAATTCATTGCGTCGCATAACTTGTGTAGGTAATTCACTTTTTTCTTGGATACTTTTCTTCTTTCTATACCAAATGGGTAATTTTTGTTGGCAGAATTTTATTCTGTCATAAAAATCACCTTTTTGGTGACCAAAGCCTGCAAAAGACCACCACCGACGAATAGGTAAGTCGCTTTGCAACTCTATTACTTTAAAGAGATTTAGTTCATATAAATCTCGTTAAAAAAAACTATTTTCTTCAGTATTATTTTTTTGTTGTGAACTATTGCAATTTGAAAATATTTTACATTATATAGAACACATATTTAAAGTGCAAGTGTGTCTAGTTTTATTCTGTAAAATTTATGAATTGAAGATTATAAAAAAATTTAAATAAGTGTTATTGTGTACTTTGTTTTTATGTGTCAATCTCAGTTAATATTTGGCTGAACATTTATGTATCAAGCATTATGAATTAAATGTTATAATATGCAAATTGTCAGGTTTGCTAGTTCGTCTTTAAGGTTGCATGTTTTCATTCTCTTGTAAACAGTGTAGCTAGATTGTATGAGGGGCATTCCACGGTATTTTGGACATTATGTAGAGTCCGTAACGTGACCTTTTTTTGCCATAACTTTTTAATCTACCGTTAGATTTGCAAATTATTTTAATTTGAGCTGGTGTGTTGGTAGGAAAAGATCAAAATAAAATAATATGCTAATCAAACAGTAAATTAAAAAGTTATGGCAAAAAAGGTCACGTTACGGACTCTACATAAATGTCAAAAATACCTTGGAATGCCCCATGAAGTAAAAAAAAAAACTATCTCTTGTAATTAGGAACATAGTGCTTCAGTATTATCTAAATGACGATATCTCTTTAAATATTTGCATTAGCGAAACGCTTTAAATTAGTTAAATGTGTATTAATTTATTTAACAAATAGATACATATATGTATTTAAAAGTGTCTTCATTTTTTTCGTTTTACGAGCCTCAATTTTACCAAAAGCAAAAAAAAAAAAAAAAAAAAGATTTAATAAAATAATTTTGTATTTTTACACCATATTAAAGTATTTGACTTATAATTTATATGATACTTTGATTTATAATGTATATGATACTTTGATTTATAATGTATATGATGTTGCTTTTTCAAGGGGGGGGGGGCGCTTCATAGCATTTTATGGGTGCACCATCACTCTTATGTTGGGGGGGGGGGGGTATTCTTGTATATATGAAATGGAATAATCATGTAATAGAGTTCAATGTTTTAATAAATAAAATATATAATGCATTTTGCGCACACTGTAAAAATAAAATCAGTAACCTATTTTGAATAAGTATTTATATTTGTGATGAGATGGAAAAGGGCAAGAACAGAAGAATCAACCCGAATGGTTCCAGCAGGGGGACTTGGTGTCATATTTAAATTCATCAATTTCTCTGTTGGTACTTTTCGGTACACTTTGTTCGTCAGAGAAATTGACTTGAGGTGAACGAATTTAGGAACGCGAAGGGTAGGTAAGTCCTGTCAAATTTTATCCGAAGATAAAAGCTATCAAGTTTGATACAAGATGTTTTTAAGTTCTGCATTAAAAATACAATATGTTGATAGTTTTGTCTTGAAAATATTGAGAGACAAACTGAAGTTTAAGATTGTTTAACAAACAATCCCCACTTTTCAGAAGGTACCCCCACTCCAATTCCCCGACGATTTTGTGATTAGGAATGAAACTACTAGATTATTTCATAATTTTTCAAAAATTTATAACTGTGCATATGTTATGCTGTTAACCATGCTATTTGTCATTAGAAATTCCAAAAAAAAAAAAAAAAATCCACGAATGATTCTAAAATTGCTTGTATTATTGATATGAAAGAATTGAAACTGATATGGTATGCAATACTATAATAAAGAATTATATTTTAGAAAAAATCACGGAAAAAGGATTCCGAAATTCTCGGAAACGTTTTTGAAAATTGTTTGGAGAATTCCGAAATACTCGGAAACGTTTTCGAAACTTTCATGAACCACAGCTGCACAGAATACTCAGAAACATTTCTGGAAATTACGGAAAGAGGATTCCGAAATACTCAGAAACGTTTCTGAAAATTACAGAAAGAGGATTCCGAAATACTCAGACACGTTCTGGACATTACAGAAAGAGGATTCCGAAATACTCAGAAACGTTTCTGAAAATTACAGAAAGAGGATTCCGAAATACTCAGACACGTTTCTGGACATTACAGAAAGAGGATTCCGAAATACTCAGAAACGTTTTTGAAACTTTCATGAACCACAGCTGCACGATATACTCAGAAACGTTTCCGGATTTTTTTTACAGTGTATACGTAATGTCATATTATGAAAATGTTTGAAGCTTGGGGGTATACGCTATGTGTCTAAAAAATGTTTGAGAGTATACGACGCATATGGAGTTCACCCTATGGGAACACCACTGGCTACGATTTGATTTGTATTTATTACGTAATTCGTTATTTAAGAGTACATGCTCTGATTATAGCCTTGAGTCATAAAATAAATTTTAGTGGGAAATAACTGTTACTCACTCTTCTTATCTATTTTGGTGGATTTTTTTTTAAACCCTGCGTGAGGTATTCCTTGCCCATTGTTGGCCTTCTTGGGGGACAGATGTTTCTAAGAAAGCCAAATCACTTTTCTTCGTTTAGAGTGATGACAAATGTAATTGAAAAAAAAAATTTACTTATTTTTTCTCTCTCATTTTTTATAAGTTAGCTGATAAATATGCAAAAGTTGGAGCCAATTGAATCATAAATGAACAAAATACCTTAGGGTGGCCTTATTTGGCAGACTTACCGTATTTGTTCCCATTTAGATAATTATGAAATATTTATAACTGCATCATAAGTTAAGTAATAGATTCTTATACGCAAAAAAAAATGCTTCAAGAAAGAAGCCAAATACGTTCTTCTGAGGAAGGTTGTGTTTCCAAATTCCGAAAGCTCAAGAAAGGTTTTGTTTTCCCTATTTCCCCAGTTAGCAGGTAGTTTCCCTTCCTTCAGTTCTTTAAACTCCTGTAATTCCTTCTTGACATCTTGTATGTTCTGAGCTATCGATTAAAGTATTGTTTCAGTTGAAAATTGTTGAAAATTATTCCTCAAAGTAGTTATATCTGAAATGCTTAGCCACCATATGCGCCCAATGAGCGATGCAACTGGCAAAAATAGTATTCAATGCAATTGGTATTGGTAACAGAGATTTAAATAAAAGTCTCAAAAAACTCTTTAGAAGAAACTCTTATTTCTTAAAAGTCAACAGCTGTTGAAAAGATTGGTATCTTTCAAGATACTGACATTAATTACCGACTCAGTTACAAGAATACAAATAGTGAGATAGGAACTGTTTAGAAATATACTTGCGTTGTGTTAATCAATAAAAGTCCCTAAAAGAGTAAAGCAACAAAAACAAAACAGCACACCACTTATCACATAAAAAACATGATTATAGCTAAAGCACTTCCTTATGTTCATAAAAACGTGTATTTCAGTTGAAAAATTAATTCAAACATTTTTCAATGAGATAACAAATTGGAATTTTTTATTTTCGTGAAAATAATGAAAATAACTACACTTGAACAAGAAATCATGAAAATTAATTAATTATCCATTACACTGATTAATAATAATAAATCATAATTTTAAAAATATTAATCACTTTGGAACCGAACAATAAAATAAATAAAAAAAAAACGACTAATAAATTGACAAACTTCTCGAAAATAAGCGCTCACTGCTTCAAAGAACAAAACATAAAAAACTAACCTAACTATTTAATCAATTGTAGTGATAGTTAATAAAAGAATTCTGATTGTTATGGATGATTCTCCTTCTATTTTTTAAATACGTTTATACTCATCTATTCAATCCAAAACCGTATTTCATGCGAATTTGATCCTTCGTTACCCTTACCATTCATTACTCTAAAAGATCTCCTCTGTATGTACACGTGTCATAGTAACTAGCTCAGTTTCAATGACAATAATAATACTCAACAAAGTTGAAAGCAACGGATTTGTCAACAACGAACACACGTGTATCAATTATTGTGTTAACATGGGATTTCAAGTGACTCTAGAACTATTTGTCGGAGCATATTGCTTTGTTACTCTGAGTAGGAGTATAAAATAATGAATTAATCTGATGACGGTCTTGTTGTTCGAATAATGCTGACTTTTTGGTTTGTTTTTATATTGATGTGCTTTAAAGTAAGTTTTAAATATTTATGTATCAATAAATATTGTTTTGTTTAGTTATAGAATTTTACGATGCATGTATTGAATTAATGTCGATAGTTGTTTTAAACGCTACGGAGTAGGAATCGGAGTCAAAGAGTCGGAGTCAGGTGTCAAAAGTTTAAAGCTCAAAAAGTCGAAGTCGGTCTTTTGCCCTCAAAGTCCGTAACCACAGAAACTCTTTAAGCCTGTAACAAAGAAAATAAAGGACTCTGATTTTCCTTTTAACTCCTCTGCCAAAAATCAGCTGAATAAGTTAAATTTTTAGAATGAAAATAAAAACAAATCATCTCAAAATTCATTATTTCACAGTAAAAACCAGAACTGCGCAGTCGGAGTTAAGTTCATGGAGTCATATTCGAACTTTTTTTGGGATAAAGGAGTCGGAGTTGGTGGCGAATGTTTTAAAACTTCAGAAGCCAGAGTCGATCACTTTCCCACTGACTCTGCTTTTCTTTGGGGGGGGGGGGCATTTTCTAATGTGAGAATAAAGGTTTGGTAAATGACTGGTCTCCATGAATAAAAAAGGATAAGAACATGTAATAAAAGACCCCCATATCCTGATCTAAATTGTTCCTCTGGATTTGATCAACAATAGACTGAGATTGAGAGGAATAAACAATACCCAACTATAATAAAGCAACCTAGCTATCAAAGAATTTTTTTTTTTTTTTTTTTTTTGCAGCTCACTTGAAGGAATGAGATCTTAAAATAATATTGAACTTCATTAGTTTTTTCACCAGCAATATTCTTGACGAATCTTTATTGTAAACCAAGTTATAAATGAGGCAGTGAGAAGCAAAGGGATGTAAGCGGACATTTTCAAGTTTTAAGTAAAACGCGTTTAAAGTTCAGATCCTAGGCAGGTTTTCATTGTTTTTTTTTTTCTGTACAACAGCAGCTACCAGAGATACTAGTACCATCTTTTGTCCTGAAACAGAGGAAAGGTTCACTTACCATTTGTACGGATTATCACCAAATTTTTAATTTTGGCACTTACATCCCTTTGCTTTTCGCTGCCTCAAATCAATTCTTATGCTTGATTTTAAACGAAAACAAGTAATATTCAAAAATTTTAAGACAATTCCTACTTAGTTCAATATAAAAAAAAATTATTTTTCAGTAAATAATAACAATTAATATAAATATATGCATATACATATGAAAAAATCACAATATTAAGTGGAAAAATAGAAATTAAATTAATGAATTATTATGTGAGAATAGAGAGTCCTAGGTAGGCTTTCATTGAAAAGTTTTTCTAAGTGATGCTGTATAACAGTACCTACTTGGGCTACAAGTACTATCTCTTACCCCAAGACAGAGGAGAGGTTCCCCTACTATTTGTGCTGGTTATCTCCAAATAATCCAATTTTTAATTTTGCCGCTTAACATCCCTTTGCATTTCATTGCCTCAAATATAAAAAGATCGCTAGGTTGACAAAAATTTACGTTAACAATGAAAAAGGTTTCATATTTTATTATTTAACAGTAAATTTGAGTAGCACTGGTCATGTATTATTTGAAAATTAACAAAGATTGCATTTTTTAAATAACTGTTACTTTCTCAGTACTTTGCTAATATAATTAACATTTTAAAATTGTTTTTGAATGATTTTAAGCTTGCACCTGTATGCACGCTTCATACTTCTGCAATAAAGTTAAAAGGAATGAAAAAAATGTAAAACTGAAAAAAATTACAATATAAAATAATAATAATGTAACAAAAAAACGAAATAGATTCTTTCAAATTATTTAGTTATAAAATTTTATTTTCAGTTTTCATTTTCAACGCACTTTGTATTCTTTTGAATCCAATGTTACTTGCTACAATTTTTCAGAGAAAATTGCATACGACATATTAAAAATTATCTCATCTTCAGTTTTAAAACTAAACATAGCTAATTCAAAAAAAGTAAAAATATGGGTTTCATTATGCTTTGATTTATAGATTGAAATTTTAATGGATTTAATGCGTAAAATCTTTTTAATCTTTTTTTAAATGTGTCTTATTTTAAAAATGTAATCTTTTTATGACATTGAGGTTTTGAAACATTGTTGCAAAATTTTGGTACTTTTTAATTTGCACGTTTATGTTAGAAAAAAAGGTTTACGTATGGAAAATTCTGAGATTTTCCATTGTTGAGCTTAACGTTAAATTTTACTATATAAAAAACATGATAGAATGAATTTTGAAAAAATGGAACTGTAAAAACAAATACAGTTTGAATACTTATATTAATTACTATGTCGGTTTTTTCGAGGGGGGGGGTCATTAAAATAGCATATGAAACGAATCTTACGTAGAGATCAAGACAGCAATTGGAATGTCAGACTCAGCCCTTTTTTCAAAGGTATATGGGAAGATATAATCTATATCCATCTCTTTTCTCTTTCTCTCTCTTCCTCTTTGTCTTTCTCTCTCTCTTCTTCTTTGTCTTTCTCTCTCTTCTTCTTTGTCTTTCTCTCTTCCTCTTTGTCTTTCTCTCTCCCTCTTTGTCTTTCTCTCTCTTCTTCTTTGTTTTTCTCTCTTCCTCTTTGTCTTTCTCTCTCCCCTTTCTCTTTTTCACTTTCTCTCTCTCTTTTTATCCCTCCCTTTTTGTCTTTTTGTCATTCTCTCTCTCTCTTTATTTCTCCTTCTCTGTCTTTCTCTTTTTTTGTTATTCTCCTTTTTTTCCCTATCTCTTTCTCTTTCTTTCTCTTTTTTATTTTCCTCTTTTTTTTCTCTTTCTACTTTCTCTTCCTCCATCTCTCTTTCTCTTTCTCTTTCTTTTTCTCTATCTCTCTCTCTCTCTCTCTTTCTCATTTCTGTCTCAATTTTTCTTTCTCTCTTTCTCTTTTTCCACATTGTTTTACCAATTTCTGTCCTCAAAAATTCGGTTTTGACTTCTTTCAGAGTGTGTGAAGCAAATATGTATGCAAAAATATGAAGAATAACATTTTAACTTTATCTAGATATTTGCGATACCAAAAGATGTGTTTTCTAAATTTTCCTGTCATTTATAAGTCCTTTCGGTTTCGAAAAATAGCCTCGGTGATGGAAATATCCTGCCTGGAGCCCTGTCACAGGAAAAGGAAACTCTTGCAGACTTAAAAGAAGATTTGAAGATAGATGTCAACAACAGAACTGGCATTCTATTTATCCCCAAAGATTAAATTTGAACTAAACCGATAAGACGAAACTTTTAGACCAACTCTATCCGATAAGACAGATCAATGAATTTTGAAGTTTTGTATTGTAAGCTGTGATATCGGATATTTAATGACTTTTCAGACACGTGTCTAATTTCAAAAATCCAGATTTTACTTTCCAATTTTAAAACAAAGGAATAAATTAAATGTATCAAGTTAAATAAATTCGTTTAACAAAATTATTGGTTATTCCATGATTTTAAAATGCCTGAATTATTGCATCTTACATTTCTTAGTTAAGTATTTTGTAAAAAAAATCTACAATTTGTGATGTTTTTTCTTTAATTAATCTTAATACCATCCTTAGTCCATATTTATTACAATTAGTAGGTTTTAAACGTATTATTACACGTTTAGTCTGTGTATGGGAGGGGGGACAAAAATGAGACAACATTTTTTTATTAGTCTGGTTAAAGTGCATTTTTTAAAAACTTTTTTTGAACTGAAAACTAATTGCGTTTTTTGTATATTATCGTGATATATGTTAATTAGATGCCAAAAAGTTTGAGGAGGACGCAATATGGCGACTTTTCCCTACTTCAATACCGAAGAAGTGGGGCCTAGGAGTTAACTACGCCTAAATCTTTCATTGGTTTAAAGTTAGAACTAAAATAACTTCTTACTTTAAATTGTACTCAAAACTAATTGCGAAGAAATACATTTCAATTCCGGAATCTTTCTATATTTACGAGAAGAGTCTCTCACAGCTTCACTTATTGTTGATCCTATGACATGGTTGAATGACATGGTTGATCTTATGATATGTTGGTGAGTAAATTGCACCAAAATTTTCAACTTATGTTGATTGGTTCACTATTGTGAGGCTTTAATATTTTCACTTCGTTCAAAAAAAAATAAAATGCTTAAAACGCTGTTGAAAAATTTTCACATATTTGAAAAAAGTGAATGCAATTAACGTGAAATCCTTAGCTGGAATATTTTCTCACTGCGTTGATGGTTTTTACGGTTCTGAATCCAAGTACACGTTGTGAAACTTGGACTTGGGCTCCTACTTGTTGGATCAAAAGTTATGGAATGCAGTCAAATTTTCAATTTCTTTATAAAGAATAGTTCAAAACGTTGAGAACTAATGAAAAAGGAGCTTTGAAAAAAGCCAAAAATTAGAAAATAATATTGTTAAAAATTCAGGAAAATTTTATTTTAAAATGGAGAGTTTGCAGTACAGAGAAAATGTTACAGTGAATTGTACCGGAAAAAGCAAACGATTGCAGCGTCAACAGGTATACCACCTGAGCTTTCTATTGGAACGAAAGGCACGTTTTCATGGTCCAACTATGGGTCACTTTTCAATGTTTTCAATAAAAATTCCGTGTACATCTTTGATTTAGAAATTTGAGGACTTTAGCAATGGTAGATACATCTCGTCTTTCGAATGAAATGTCTAAAAAAAACTCAAAGTTCGATAGAAGAGGAAGGGGAATTTTTTCCCCGTGGGCCCATAGTTTTACCCTTACGGGGTACAACTATGGGCCACCTCATTTTAACCTAGAAAACACAGTGAAAACTTGATTTGTCATATTGTTGTCTGGGACTACACGTTGTCCTATGCTTGAAACTGTATAAAGAATTTTTTTTCGTCCATCATTTACCTTTTTTTTTTTCAATTTTTAAAGTCTTAATCATCCCTTGTCGTTTTGAGTGATTAATAAAGTTCAACATAGTAAATGTAGTTAACGTTCTTTATTATCTGCTTAAGTTTTGAATAGATACCTATACATAGGTCTCAGAGCATACGTAGGTCTGACAAATTTTAAACGAGATCAAAAAAAAAATTGAAATCTAAAATGCGAAATTACATTTTTTTTAATTCCAAATCGCATCAAAATAAATAATTTTTAAAAATTATCTCAGTTTGCATCTGGTCCGTATTTTAGTCAGCACCTTCTTCAAAAACTCCTAGTACGGGCGATAAGGCGACTCCCAAGTCTTCTTCTGTCTTTTCTTACTAAATAATACTCTCTTACTAAATAATACAAAATGTGACGAAAGTATCCCTACAGAGAAGAAAATGAAGCTCCAAGTCACTAAAAACCGTGAAAAATAGGTGACCCATTGTTGTATCCCAACATTCCCATTTTCGATAAATGTTGAGAGCTTGTGTGATGTACGGAACATTTGATGTCAACAAGCGGCTTAATTCATAACTGACAAATTAGAAAAGTAAATCTGAACTTACCAGATATTGGAAAACAGTATAAGTGGTCTGCCCAAAGGAGACTTTTGGCTCTTTCACGAGGGAGTCGAATCATGCACTAAGAACGACTAAGTTATCTAAGGCATACAAAAACAATAGCAATCTCTGATGAACCGTCTTTGGCTACCTAAATGGTTACACCTGGTGATTTTTTTAGAGCTCGTAAGTTCGAAAAAGAGACTGCTAGAGAGCAAAATCATCGCCATGGCAACAGTGGCCCATTGTTGCCCCTTGGCACAAAGTTGTACCGTTTTACGGTACATACATACATACATAGAATCATGAACACGTTACCCTCCTTTGCGTGCGCACGAGCAGTCGAGTAAAAAAAGTCTTTCATTTCTTTACTTTCACTTTTTGCATTTTCATTTAATTTCAAGTCAATATTCAGTTAGATTTCATCTAACCAATACTTAATAATACAAGTTACATATTTTTCTATAGAAATCTTGTTTCAATTCGTGTGGATTCATTTTATGCGTTACTTTAGACTTAGAGTAAACAAAAGGAGGAGAGGATTTCATGTATAGGGGAGAGTGTTGTACCTTGGGACACTTTTTATATTTTAATTTTTGACGTCAACTATTTAAAACAAATTTAAAATCTAAAAATCACATTAAAATACCCCCAACATACCTCTATGCTATATATTTTTCAAAAGTCTGACAGTTTGAAATAAAGTATTGCCAGCATTTAAAGTAAAAGTTCTAAGCTGTCCCAAGGTAAAACATTTTATTGTACCTTGGGACACATCCTGTTGTACTATGGGAAAGTCTTCATGATTCAAGAAACAACCATATACTTGAACCAGTTTTGCACCAGCAAACAAAAGAAAAAGAAATTTTTTTTATGGTAGTGAATTAAATCATGAATAATGAATTATGAACTATGAATAATGAATTATGAATTATTTTCTAACATTAAATGTGTTTAAAAGACTACATAAGATTAAAAAATTGTTCCATGTTCCTAAACATATCTTTATTATTAAGAACCATGTATATGTTGTACCTTGGAACGTGTCCTAAGGTACAAAATGTTTGACTGTACTAAGGTACGATCACCAATTGTTTAAGAAAAACCAAAATGATGGTCAATCAGGATACAATATCATTATTTTCTCATAAGCAAAATATTTCAAGTAATACTTCTTTCTAAAAAAATAAAATTCAGTTGATTAAATTTACAAATACAAAGACAGGAAATGAATTAAAAATGAGGAAAATATTTACTTCGGAGTCATAAAATTTTCTTTCTCTCACAAAATTGTCAATTTTACTCATTTTATGCTGATTTTTACGATGAGACTATTTAGTGGTGAAGGTTACTATTAGAGATTACAAAAAAACATGGCTACTAAAAATAGATTCTTAGAAATTAGCAGTGTCCAAGGTACAACACTCTCCCCTACGTTTTCTAATATTTCAACAATGATATTTTACTGTAATGTTCAACTGTGTAATGGGTAGTACTTTTTGTTTCAGAGTGAATCGATGGTAGACTTCAACAAAGGTGAGCATACATTCTAAAATTACCTTTAATAGATGGTGAATTTATGAAGCTTTATTTTCCTTTGCGTAAAGGGTGAAACTGGCAATCGCTATCTTCCACAAGGCAACTTAATGAAAAAAAATGGTAATTGAAAAATCATCAGTCGATTGCCAAAAAGTCGCCCTCTCAAATATAAATTAATGATCTTAAAGTTTACAAATGATATTAATAATTGGTGTAATCTTATTCACTTAAATCAAGATGCAAACTTTATGAACTAAGTTATTAAAAATATACTACTAACATAATTAATGCATTTAGGAATAACAACTTCAACTAATTTAAAAAATATGTGGTTTAGTTATTTCGGTAAAAGAGCGGCCGCTGCTTCAAAAGGGGGTTACTAATAAAATTTTCACTATAGACCACTGGTGACTGAAGAAATTTCCCAATTTTTCTCTTCATCTTTCCGCTGACTATAGACTTCATTATTTCTAACATAAATAAGAAAAAAAACAGTAAAGAAAGTTGCATACGTTGTTTTCTGAGTTATACATGCAAGAAAATGAAGCTTTTTTAACCTCCATTTAAGCTACAATTTCGAGATGAAAGAAAAAATACTAGAACTTCAATTAACTGTTAAAAATCAACTATTATAGTTTCAAATTTGTTATGGTGTTCAAATTCGAATTATTCTTCAGATTTCTTTTGCTCCACCTAGAAAGATATAATAATCTAAACTACCATCGTATGCCTCTTTAGAAAAAGGACTATTGTTTTAGTAATATTTTTTACTTTCACATTTAATAAAAAAAAAATCTAATAGTGTTCACTTGAAAACATATTCAGAATGTTAAAAATAAAAAAAGACACTCTAGAAGATACATTGAAAAAACTAGGAAAATATTAAAAAGTTCAACAATACTGGAAAATAATTTAAAAAGCCTGCTACAAATATTCCAAAAATACCAGCAGTTTAAAAAAAAAGTTTAAAGGATTTTTTTTTGTCAAAATCAATCAAATTAAAAAATATTAAAAATAGAAATCCATGACGCTCAAAGAAGATTAAGATAACGTGTAGGTACAAGAAACCTTCGTCAATGATGAATAGTTCACATTGTTATTTGGACTTTTAAAGTTGGTTTTTGATTATTAACTTTTATAACGAAAATTGAATTATACATATAAAACAAAACGTGGAATAAAATTTTGAACTTTGAGGTGCTGCGTCGAGCTTTTTCCGTTTCCTCTGCGAGCAATTTCTTACTTTCAGTGCGATAGATTCAACTCGATTCTCACATGGACACAAACACGCGCAAACAAAAATACGTTGATTTTTATGTAAACAGAGATTAATATCATTTTCAATAAAGAAATTAATCCTAACCTTTTACTTACAATAAAAATATATGTTTATTTGTTTGGAGAAAAATCTCTGACGGAACTTTACCGTTATAAGGATCTTGTTTAAAATCATTACATTTAGTTAGTTCTTTAATATAAACAGTTTCGTTTTACTAACAAAAAAGTACTACTCTTCATAAGAAATACATTTGTGATACAAAGTAACCGTAAGGACAACAACTCTGAACAATAAAACCCAAGATTATTGCAATTAACTTTTAGTCTTCGATTGAAATTGACGAAAAGATATTTCTTGTCTTCAATGAATTCGAAAAAAAAATGGAATTAATAGTTTAGCAGAAGAGTACTTCTGTACATCTTCCAATATAGATTAGAAAAAAAATCATAAACAGAGCAGTAAACAGGCGTTGTAACTGTATGCCTATCAATCGAGACTTGAAATAACAGAAAACATTACAAAAATTTTAAATTCGCTTTCACTAATTTCGTCGGCAATATGCATCAAATGCTTACTCGTAGCTGTCTTTTTGTTTCTTTTTTTTTTTTTTTTTTTTTTGTAGTTACCTTTTTAATGCATTACATAATAGACATACACATATATATATATAAATATATATATAAATATATATATATATATATATATATATATGTGTGTGTGTGTGTGTGTGTGTGTGTGTGTGTGTGTGTGTGTGTGTGTGTGTGTGTGTGTGTGTGTGTGTACATAGAAAGTTGTATGTTTGATATAAATATTCCTTTATTCAAGATTATTCCTATAACATTCGGGCGTGGTTTTTTCCGTGCATGATCAGCTGTCCAACAACGATGTACTTTTATTAGCTAGAAAGCTCTTATTGGGAGCTATTTCTATTAGCAAAAAAGCTATTAAGGGAAGTATCTAGCGATTCTAGATGCTAAAGCCAAATTGAAAACGAATTTCATACTTTCTGACATGCCTGTCATTTAAGCAATTTTAAAAACATGATGTAACTTTGCATTTTTGCATGCATTTTGATGTTTCTTCATGTAAAATGGCTTAATTATATACCCCTTGCCCCTGCCCCCATGGACAGTTTTGAAATTACGGACCTGTGTTCTGAAAAATCGAGTAGTATCCTAACAGACCCAGAATAAGATTTGAATAAAAGTAGTACTAATGAAAAGTAAACTTATAATTAGTAAAAAAAAAGTATCTTGCTCAAGTATTTTTTAATATATTATAAAAATAAGTTTTATAAGCATAAAAAGACAGACATGAGATAGTTGTTAAAAATATGAATTTGCAAGAATAAGTTCTTAATCTTTAGTAAAATCTTCAAAATATGTAGCATTTAAAAAAATAAACGAATGCTTTTGTTAAAACTATTTTAATAAATTGAATGAAAAAAAAATTAAAAATTCCAAGTCGAATAAAAATTAATGTTTTAAAAAGTATTATTTTAAATGTTTCGTCTGCTTCACCAGATTTTGATGAATATGATGCAGAAAATGAAGACAAAGATCCTTCCAAAGCTATAATCATTGATATACAAGCGACGGAAGAGAAAAAAGATGAAATAAATGCGTTAAAAGTTACAGTTGTCCAAGAAACAGAGGTAAGAAATTTCTCACCTAAAGAGTTAATCTTTGTTTTTCGGATTAAAAAACTATATGTTAACGTCAAAATTAAATCAACTCGATTTCTCTTAAATGATCATGTTAATTGAGTCGTCGCCAGTGAATGAACACCCAAGCATAATTTTATTTTTAGATGTTGATAATACAGTGAAACCTCGATTTTACCTCTCTCGAATCTACATTTTTCCCTCAGTTAACTTTTTTTCATCGGGTCCCATCATCAATTTTGCTGCTTTGTATGTCCCGTACTTTAAGTTTTCAGTATTTTACGTTTTTTTAGCCCAGTCTTTTCAGAAACGTAAAGTCAAGGTTTCACTGTATCGTTAAAAACTAATACAATGAAATCTATGTAAGTTGACCACTTGTAAGGCAGTGCTTTAGTCGTCGGCTTAGACAAATGGATTTAAAAAAAAGCCCTCGTTTTATGTAGATTTATTTTACGCGGATTTGATTGTACTCGGTTTAAGATTTGACAACTTTATTTTATTTTATGCGGATGAATTTTGATTTCACGTTGATGAGATCCATTGCAAACAGATAAATTTTTCCACTGTTTTAAAATCTAAATTCCTGAAAATGCAGATAATCCGTAATAAACTGCTTTTTTGAGTGCTAATAAGCAAGCTTGGGCCACTGGAGATATTGTTTGCGATTTGCTCCAGAGAGCTCTTTCCAAGAGTAAAATTATTAAACTCAAACAATTCAGAGCGCACTGGGGGAAGAGCTTTCAGAAGTGACAAAGGAGAACGAAACCAACGAGAATACCGACATCGATGATACACAACCAAAGCTTTCACCCTGAAAGTTTTGAGCCATTCCAATTTTGAGCAATACGAGAAGGACAGTTGAAGATCGAACTTTGAAAGTGCGTTAATGGTTCTAGAGCTGAATGCGTCAACTTGGAATTTAAGAAATTAGCCAAAGAGGTAAAACATTTTAATTCTATGCGGCCAAAGCACATGTCTGATTGGACAGGTCGCATTCAACGTAAGTGTGTGGATCTTTGTTTTACTTCTTTCAGCAGCCATTGGTTAGAGACAACAACGCCTCCTGTAACTAATTTCAATTGAAAATTGCCGAGAGAAGAGGATTACCGTTAAAATTGCAAAGCTTGTCATCTTCACTTTCTCGCCAACTGAGTACAAGTATTGCTGCATTTTAAACATTTTAGGTCTAAATAATACTATAAGTACAAATATACTAAGAGTACTTTTTTTTTCATATCGCCAAATGTTGCTGAACTCGAAAATATAGCACGTGTCCTTTCTATTTTAAAGAATGGAGTCGTTTTGAAACTGATTGACAATGGCCATTTGTTCGCGGTCGAACTATACGAACTGCTCATTGACTAGGAGATGTTTAATGTTCATTAGCAGTTCAATCTACTCTACCTAATGAATCGATATTACGGGTGATAATTTAAAATGCATTAGAGTTCTCGGGCAATCGTATGGTAAGTTTCCGCACGTTTAAATGCGAAAGAGCTTTAGGTTAATATAAAAAAACATATTTTTTTAGCTAATAACCCGGCTTAATATTAGCATATTGTGCAGGTAAAAAGTGTTTAAGTATTAATTCATGCTTCAAATGTTGTTAGATAATATGCTTTTTATTATTTTTTATTCAATATTAAAAATATTTTGACGAGACATACCTTGAATACAACTTTTTAAGAGAAATAAATTTGTCAAATTGATTTTTATGATTCAAATTAGAGCTTTTTTTTTTTTTTTTGAAGAAAGTCTCATTTCAACTGATATCAACCTCATAAATTTTTATCACTAATATTTTCAACATTATTGCTAGAAGAAATTTTTA
This sequence comes from Uloborus diversus, assembly GCF_026930045.1. NCBI lineage: Eukaryota > Metazoa > Arthropoda > Arachnida > Araneae > Uloboridae > Uloborus > Uloborus diversus. The sequence goes on from NC_072735.1 coordinate 105,277,966, forward strand.
TACTATTTTTATTTCTTGTTACAGTTTAGAACAGTCTTGAAACAGAAGCTTTCCTTGGTAACTACAAATGTCCCATTCAAATTTTCATCAGGTTATAGTAAGTTGAAGTAACATCTCTTTTAACCATGTGTTTTATCAGCAGAAATTTTATCTGAATCACACTCACACTTTTTTGAGAGAGAGAGAGAGAGATTTGGTATTTGAGTGAAACTCCAAAGAACTAAAACATGAAATATCTAAACTTACAAAAATTTAAACCTACTAAAAAATGGATACATTACTAAAATATATGAAACATGAAAATGATTCGTAAAAAACGGTTTGCCCCATTAAATCAAGATGGAATGAAAAATTCGCATTAATTTCAAATATAGTTTCTCTTTTACAGCTCTCTCTGCTATATTAAATAATTACGTCAAGTTCGTCTGTCTTTTTGATGAAAATTAATTTTACGATATATTTCGCTCATTTCATCGCTCGTTAAACTGTCTTTCACACGCAAAACACATTCTCGATACGCAACTTTTGTCCAATCAACTTTCTACTAGCTGTCTCTTACCGATGCGCTTGTGTGTTTCTTTTTCTTTTTCTTTTTTTTTTTACTTTTTCTTTTAGGAACTGCCTGTTTTTTGAAGAAAAAAAGCAGAGCCTTTGTCTTTGAAATAGCCAAAATTACTGTAACTATTTTGTGCAGAATACTTTGGTAAAAAAGGAAATTTTGCAGTCACCACCAAACCGAGGACGACTTAGTGAAAAAACTGGAGTTTAAAAAAATCATCTGTCAATCGTCAGTCGATAGCCACTTTAAAAAAAAATAATTAGTGACCTTAAAATACACAAAGGCACTAATTTTTTTTCTTTACATTTTCTTTACATTCTAGAAAGAGAAGCCAAAACAGCCTTAATGTTATAATTTATTTAAATATATTACATTGAATAATGTGTTTAGATATATTAACTTCAGTAAGTTCAATAAAAAAAAAAAACAGTGACCACTATTTCAATAAAGTAGTCAATAATGAAATTGCTTCTACCGGACTCTGGCAACTAAAGAACTTTCCTAATTTTCACTTTATACCTTTCCCTACTGTTATAGTGAAAAATAAAGGTTGTGAGGATACAAATATGTAACACAAGAAATGTTCTTGCAATTCCTTGCCAAGAGAAAGTTAAAAGTACCTTTCTTCCTTTTGTTTCTTTTTAGAGCTGAATAAATATTTTTTCCCGCGATTACATGCTGAATTTGGCTTTATTAACGTTTTAACTAGAAAAAGAAGCCAAAACAGTTGAAAGAGTGAAAATACGTCCAAAAGTTGTTCATGCGATAGGAAGTAAAAAATTGGTGAAAACGTTTTGACAATTAGAAAAGTATACTGGGCAGTTTTTTTACCTCTTTCCAAGAAGAGAATTACACCATTGAAAAAAAATATCTAAATTAAATCAATATACTGTCTTCAACTTTCAGTTTGACTAATAAGTTACAAAATTAACCAAAAGACAGACAACATTTTTATCCTCATAAAATCAGTATAAAAATTTTTTCAATTGAAACATTTCTTCCCTTTTGTAATTAATATTAAGAAAGCCACATCACTCGTGAAGTTATCATTTCGTGAAACTAGCATAAAGAAAATTTAAAGATTAAAGTTGAAAGTAATACTTCTGCACAATCTAATTACAAAAGAGCATCAGGAGACAAAATAATTTTATGTTTTGAGGACCGAAATACGAATTCGGTGGATTGAAATTAAAAATGATTCTCAAGCTATGAAATCAATATAAAAAATAAAGGGAAAATGCGTTAAATCAATTTTTAAATTAAGAAACAATTACGATCAAGTTTTTTTTTAATGAAACCTTTCTTTGCTTTTGTAATTTATATTAAGAAATATATATCAATCTTGAAGATATCATTTCGTGAAACTAGCATAAACAAAATTTAAAGATTAAAGTTGTGAGCAATAATACTTCTGCACAATCTAATTTCAAAGAACATCAGGAAATGAAATAATTTTATGTTTTGGCGACCACAATACAAATTTGGTGGATTGAAATTAAAAATGATTCGCAAGTTATAAAATCAATGTAAAAAATAAGGGGAAAAGGCGTTTTTTCAATTTTTAAGTTACGAACCAATTACAGGTTTACAGCCAATTTAACGAGCTGTTTGTCTATAACTAATATGCGTTATAATCCTCGTATTTAATAACTTAATAAATAAATTATTGTAAACACAAAAAAATATTGTAATATATATACTGACAAATAGATTGAATTACATTGCGAAAATTAATAAAAAAAATTATATCTGCATTACGTTGGTTAATATTATAAGTAGTAAAGTTTAAAACGACCGCAAAACACAGGATCACATTATTTCCATTATATTATAATTTTATATTGTGTTTTTACTATGCAGAAATTGAGATTAAAATGTAATTTTTTCATAATTGAAGAGTATTGAAGTAGGGGAAAAGGAAGCTCACACACACATGTGAACGATGGGTTACAAGTGAACATGCTATGTTTTATTAAGATCACTTCAAGCAAAAAATTTGGCAAAATTCTCAAATAAGGACAGTACCAGTTGTACCTCTTGGGCAAACATTTAGAGCAATGAGTCATTTTATGTTTCTGTGGTGGCAACTTCTTTGTTTTAGCTGGTGTTGAAAAAAATTTATCACTGTCTTCTTCAGATGAAAACATTTTTAAAACTAACTGCTAATCTAAAACTAAGTATTACAAACCATTGTATGAACAATCAAGTAAATTTATGACATTGTTTAATTTTTTTAATTAAATTAATAATTCTTTATTTTTGCGAGTTTGCTCTAAAGTAGTCGATGGGGCACTTGTGAACACAAGATCTTGGGGCACAAGTGACACCCATTGCCGCTCTTCGTAATATTATTATTATTAGTGTAGAATATTGTAAGTGTTAAAAAATGTGTAAATATTTAATATTATTATTTTCCTACAGTCAGTTTGTAAATTTATTGTTAATTGTTATTATTTTATTAAATATTTATTTATTTATGTTTATTGGTTTTATCTTTTAATTTTTTTGTTATTAATTACTTCATAAATGATTTAGTGTTTTAAAATACTTATAGGAAATAAAAAGACACAAAATATTTTCATTTGATTGAAAACTGAAGGTCAGGTTCATTTTTAAATACATTGTCAAACGATGTATAAAGCTTAAAAGCAAAATATATACAGAATAACCCTTACATAATAAAAAAAATTATTTGTATTATGTAGTCTTATAAGTTTTTGTCTAGTCTATTCAGTAATCAGAACAAGTTACGAGACTTCAGAATTTGACAGTGCGCAGTTATATATTCGGGAAAATATATTTTCTTAGTATACAAAAATTTCTGTAGAATTGAAATTGACGCAGTATAGGTTAGAAACCATTCAACGTATTTGTTGTTTAGGTATATGTTTTATATTGAAGAATTTTCCTTTAAAACATGATACTTCTCCTCCATTTTTACCCGTGTTCGTATGTGTTTTACGCCTGTTCACATGTGCTCCCCCTCCCTCTAGGGCACATGTGAGCAACTCCAGACGTTTTTTAAAAATACCATGAAGTAAAAAAATATTTTTTAAAAAAATCCCCGAAAAATCCAGGACAAAAAGAAAAGTTTATTCAATCATGGGGACACTTTTTGCGTTGAGAAATTGATGATATTTTTTGAAAAATAAAGAAATGAAAAAAAAATTTCGCATGTGCCCCCTTTTCTCCTACATCTAAGGAAAAGTTTCTCAATAAATATACATATGTCGTAAACACAACTTATGAATGATATTTTCCTAAAAAATACCTTTTTAAATATTATTTTGCATCCATCTTCATCACATTACCATCAAAATTAAAACATACTTAAAATTATATAAAAATAACTCAAATAACAAAGTTTCGTGTTTTAAAGATACGATAAAAATTCTGATACTTAGAGAAACAATTTTCACAAGAAATAAACCTCTTTACTGCAGCAACCTTCTCAGAAGTCTTCTGAAACTTTCCAATCCCTACTTTTGTGTCTCCTAACATTTTCGTAAATATTTCTTGCTCCCCACGTATTAGAGACACAAAGCTTTTAAAAGACGAGATGGCTCTCCGAAAGTTTCCCCTGAAGTGACTTTTAGATCCTTTTTTCATAGATTGATATTCAGAAGACAAAATTTTCTCATACATTTGTCTTGTTTTTCAATAGAGGATGCTGACAAAAAGCTAGTTTTAGATGCCATCGCCGACTTCAACAACAGAACTTGTGTGCGTTTCGAACCGAGGAAAAATGAAACGACATACCTTTTGATTGACACTGGATCAGGGTAAAAAAATAAATTGCTCCCTTTTTATTAGATATAAATATTGAAGTATGTTATTTCTTAGGGGGAGACACATGATCTTATTTTAGTTTGTATCGTTGAAATCAGTAAACAAATTCTAAATGGGGTTGCACTGTTATGGGTTAGGTTATGTTGCAGTGGAGCCCTGCTGCCCCTCGCCTCTACACTGTAAAAAATCTCGGAAAACTCTCTGAATATATAAAAAAGTTTTCCGTAATACACAGATTCGTACGCCCTCCGCAGTTTTCTGTTATAATCAAAAACGTTTCCCGTATAGCAAGAAAGTAAGAGTCGACGCATGCGCAGCTCACAATTTTATAGTCCAGCAGAAAATCTAAACTGAAACTTTCGAAAGCACGCAATAAAAACAAGTGCTGACTCATGTATGCGAAGTAACACTCATCAAGGGGATTAGTAGAAGTTTTGTTCCTCGCATGAATTCACTGAAGATAATTCTAAAGTCTTGTATTTTCTTGCATATGTATCGTCATAAGATTGAATTTGAAGCTATGTCACTTATTTTTAAGTACGAAGTGCAAATTCTCGACGCATGCTCGCGGAAGGAATACAAACTGAAATTAAAAACCAAATAACTGCCTAGAGGACGCCATGTAAATTCATTGCGTCGCATAACTTGTGTAGGTAATTTACTTTTTTCTTGGATACTTTTCTTCTTTCTACCAAATGGGTAATTTTTGTTGGCAGAATTTTATTCTGTCATAAAAATCACCTTTTTGGTGACCAAAGCCTGCAAAAGACCACCACCGACGAATAGGTAAGTCGCTTTGCAACTCTATTACTTTAAAGAGATTTAGTTCATATAAATCTCGTTAAAAAAAACTATTTTCTTCAGTATTATTTTTTCGTTGTGAACTATTGCAATTTGAAAATATTTTACATTACATAGAACACATATTTAAAGTGCAAGTGTGTCTAGTTTTATTCTGTAAAATTTATGAATTGAAGATTATAAAAAAATTTAAATATGTGTTATTGTGTACTTTGTTTTTATGTGTCAATCTCAGTTAATATTTGGCTATGTATCAAGCATTATGAATTAAATGTTATAATATGCAAATTGTCAGGTTTGATAGTTCGTCTTTAAGGTTGCATGTTTTCATTCTCTTGTAAACAGTGTAGCTAGATTGTATGAAGTAAAAAAAAAAAAAAAACTATCTCTTGTAATTAGGAACATAGTGCTTCAGTATTATCTAAATGACGATATCTCTTTAAATATTTGCATTAGCGAAACGCTTTAAATTAGTTTAATGTGTATTAATTTATTTAACAAATAGATACATATATGTATTTAAAAGTGTCTTCATTTTTTTCGTTTTACGAGCCTCAATTTTACCAAAAACAAAAAAAAAAAAAAAAAAGAAAAAAAGAAAAAAAAAAGACTTAATAAAATAATTTTGTATTTTTACACCATATTAAAGTATTTGACTTATAATTTATATGATACTTTGATTTATAATGTATGTGATACTTTGATTTATAATGTATATGATGTTGCTTTTTCAAGGGGGGGGGGGCGCTTCATAGCATTTTATGGGTGCACCATCACTTTTATGGTGGGGGAGGGGTTATTCTCGTATATATGAAATGGAATAATCATGTAATAGAGTTCAATGTTTTAATAAATAAAATATATAATGCATTTTGCGCACACTGTAAAAATAAAATCAGTAACCTATTTTGAATAAGTATTTATATTTGTGATGAGCTGGAAAAGGGCAAGAACAGAAGAATCAACCCGAATGGTTCCAGCAGGGGGACTTGGTGTCATATTTAAATTCATCAATTTCTCTGTTGGTACTTTTCGGTACACTTTGTTCGTCAAAGAAATTGACTTGAGGTGAACGAATTCCGGAACGCGAAGGGTAGGTAAGTCCTGTCAAATTTTATCCGAAGATAAAAGCTATCAAGTTTGATACAAGATATGTTTTTAAGTTCTGCATTAAAAATAAAATATGTTGATAGTTTTGTCTTGAAAATATTGAGAGAAAAACTGAAGTTTAAGATTGTTTAACAAACAATCCCCACTTTTCAGAAGGTACCCCCACTCCAATTCCCCGACGATTTTGTGATTAGGAATGAAACTACTAGATTATTTCATAATTTTTCAAAAATTTATAACTGTGCATATGTTATGCTGTTAACCATGCTATTTGTCATTAGAAATTCCAAAAAAAAAAAAAAAAAATCCACGAATAATTCTAAAATTGCTTGTATTATTGCTCTTAGATATGAAAGAATTGAAACTGATATGGTATGCAATACTATAATAAAGAATTATGTTTTAGAAAAAATCACGGAAAAAGGATTCCGAAATTCTCGGAAACGTTTTTGAAAATTGTTTGGAGAATTCCGAAATACTCGGAAACGTTTTCGAAACTTTCATAAACCACAGCTGCACAGAATACTCAGAAACATTTCTGGAAATTACGGAAAGAGGATTCCGAAATACTCAGAAACGTTTCTGAAAATTACAGAAAGAGGATTCCGAAATACTCAGACACGTTTCTGGACATTACAGAAAGAGGATTCCGAAATACTCAGACACGTTTCTGGACATTACAGAAAGAGGATTCCGAAATACTCAGAAACGTTTTTGAAACTTTCATGAACCACAGCTGCACGATATACTCAGAAACGTTTCCGGATTTTTTTTACAGTGTATGTACCGCGAAATTGGTTAGTTATACTGAAAATGCTATCATGTCCAAAGGAAAATAATTTCAAATCCTGGTTTCTTTCAAGTGACAAGTCTTTAGTCTCGCACGTTTAACTTTCTTTTTTTTTATTTTTCTATGTGGTATCTAGAGGAATGTGGTGCAAGTGAAAAGTGGGATAAAGTGAAATGGTAAAAATATTGAAATCAATGAATATGATAATAAACGCCATTTTCAAAATTTGACACTCATATCATAATAGTTTTTGGTACATCAAAAATAATTATTGTAATAGTTTAAACATATAAGATTGGATGCAGGTGAGTGGGGCATTACACTATTTTCAAATTTTTCTAAGATAACAAATCGTGCCAACGCAGATGCCGTAATAATTCGATTCGAACTTCGTTAAGTTGCAACAATACGTAAGCGAAGTGCAATGATGTGTAAAATGTGGTCACAACATATTATGAAGGTCACAGCATATTATTATGGCAACAACATATTACTAGCAAAACCTGCAAAATTGACCACCGAAGTCGACTGCTTTTGTCAAGTACAGAATTACCCCAAAGCAAGGGTTCTCAAACTGGGTGCCGCGGAACCCTGGGGAGCCGTAAAAGGAGGCGAGGGGTGCCGCATGGTGTCTATGGCATCAATATATGTGTATATAAACGGATAGAGTAGAGTGCCATGAGAAAATTCTAATTCTTCATATATCAACCACTATAAATCACTTTGTAGTCATAATCGTACTACACTGCAATTGGTCAACTTTTACAGGCGTCACTATGCTTGATTTTTATTGGTGTGTTGTTGTAAATAAATATAAGTCATTGTTGTTATTTGCTATTAAAAAATACAAAAACTTTTGATCATTGTTACTCTTTCCTTTACGTATTATAAAAAAAAACAAGGTTTCAATTTTTCCTTTCAACCGGGAATCAGTTATTTGAAATGAGCTATATCAATGGGAATTGTTCGTATTAATGGCGTTTTACTAACTTTTTCTTGTAATTTCAGTTGCAGAATTGTTACTCTTTCCTTTACGTATTATAAAAAAAACAAGGTTTCAATTTTTCCTTTCAACCGGGAATCAGTTTGAAATGAGCTATATCAATGGGAATTGTTCGTATTAATGGCGTTTTACTAACTTTTTCTTGTAATTTCAGTTGCAGCGCAGGCATTGGACTGTTTAATAACACAGTAAATAATGTGCAGTTGGCAGAAGCGTGTCTCTCAAAAGGTACCATTTTACACGAATTGATGCATACGCTTGGCTTCCTACACGAACAAAATAGACCAGATCGAGATGATTTCATCACCATCAAGTGGGACAACATAGTAGAAGGTTCAAATGCTATATTTTCTTAACGATTATCATTGACTATGACAGGGCCAATATGCAGGTGCGCTGCCGGCAGAGGGCAGCGCTAGTAAATTGAACTCTGAAACTGTTATGTACTCTAAGATCTCGCTTCCCACTTTATGACACTCAACATTCAATCAGTAATCGCTGCACGGAGAAGTAACGAACCGCTCTCTGCATGTCACACTTTATTCATAAAACAATTAAATTAATATTTTGGTATTTTATTTTAGTTTCTGTAAATGCGTTAAATACATGTTTAATGTTTATTGCCTACAAAACTTAACTACAATCGTTTCAACGAACAAACAGACATATTGTTTCATCAGTTTAAAAATGTAAATGTATAAGAGTGAACATAATACTTCTCTAGAAGTCCGTCAAAGGTAACTGGCGATTGCTTTTTGTAAATTTATCGTCTGCTGTGTTTTGCATTCAATTTCGGTATTTATTATTATCCGCGATGTACAGTAGACCCTCGTTTTGCGGGGGGTTTGCGTTCCAAGGAAATGCCGAGTAAATCGAAACCGCGTAAATTGAGACCGTGTTCTGTTTATAAAGAGGAGCTGGCAATGATAGTCTTTCGGCAATCATTAAGTATTTTTCTCTGTGATTCTTTGCAGAGCATTAACGCATCCATGACCACTTGCGTCATTTCCATGATAGAATCTTCCTTCACTAACAAATCAAAAAAATCATTTCTATTGTTTAGGAATGGCTCAAAATTTTCAATGTGAATGTTTTTGGTTGTGTGTCACCGAAGTCGGTATCTTCGTTGGTTTTGGCCGTCTTTGTCACACCTAAAAACTCTTCTTCCAGTGAGTTCTGAACTGTGTGAGTTTAATAACTTTACTTCTGGAAAGAGCTTTGGAACCAGATGCATGAAACGTCTCCAGTGGCCCAAGTTCGATAATTAACACGCCAAAATGCAGTTTATTACGTGTAATCTGCAATCTTTAGGAGTTTGGATTTTGAAAGAGGGGAAAATTTTATCTGTTTGCATTGCCGCATCCGCATAAAACCGAAGCTCATCCGCGTAAAATAAAATAAAAATGTCAAATCTTAAACCGCGTATAATCGAAACCGCGTAAAATAAACCCGCCTAAAACGAGGGTCTACTGTATATAATTTTTTGTATTATTTTATTTATTTATCTTCTGCGCTACTATTGTTTTATTGTAATGGCAACGATAAAGGAAATGATGTAGAACAGTTGATTTATTATGATGGAATGCGCATATGGTTTTTTTCTCGCCCTTTGTTGACGGAGAATATATTTTATAATGTTTACGTAGGGGCGTTATGTAGTTAAAATTCTTCTTTTTAAAAAAATAGTAAATGATTTGATTTTTTTTTTTTCTTTTCTTAATGCAGAAATACAACTGTTTATTAAATATCCTATGAAGTGAAAAAGAAGAAACTAAGCAAATTATTACTGAACTTAACTAAAACTGACGCGAATTCTTACGATAATACAAAGTGCAACATATAAACTTCACCTGTTTGGAGAGGACACTGTGTGAATTGCGGTGGGTATACGGAGGTGTAAGTGGTTTCGATAGATAGCGATACATGTTTCGTTTTCTGCAGTAGTGAAGGAGTATTTTCGCTATGGTGGTCTTTTGATCACAACTCAGCAAGAATTTCACATTCAGTCCCAACCTGGTCAACATGATCTCGTTCGGTTCAAAAAACTATTCATCCTGTAAATTTTTACAGGCTGTGTCACAGGATATTTACGCTGTGCAGGATTTTTCTTACATTCCTATCAGAAATTGCTGAGCAGCTGCATGTTTAAGTGCTAAACGCTTTGGAGATTCCTGGATGGACGATATCACATTTTTCAGCGTTATTACGGTCTGAGGTCGACCAAGCGTATCTGTTTTCAATGCAGTACCAGTGGGTCTGAAATTTGGTACCCAAAAAATTATTTTTTTTCTCTTTGAAACATAATGATGTCGGCCAAATCGGAATAAAAAGCGAATTTTTTACTGAATAGTAATAAAAAATCACTATTGAGTCATTCCATGTCAAGTGCCCTGGTGGTCCCAGCTCGATCTTCTCCAATTTAGATGAAATTTTATAGAGGTGTCGAGATACGTTTTAAACTAACCTATGCAAACCCTACCTAACGCGAAATTTTTGCTCAGTAGTAATAAAAAATCACTATTGCGAATTTTCTCATCCACAACACGTGACAATGTTCACTGTGCCAGGCCATTGTTCTACAGCAAACGATACTGCTACCTAGCGGTACCACTTTCACCACTGTGTCCCATCATAATTCACACAGATCGTTCTCAAAATTCTTACGTAATATTTTCTCAGTCGATATTTTATATCGGAAGTCACTCGGTCAAGTGGTTTGGAAGAGATTATATTTCATTTGCTTCTGGAAGGTAATAAATGTATTAGGATAAGCTGTTTTTTACTTTTTTTTTTTACAAAAAATGAGTAGTGTAAAAAAAATTAAAGAATCGCACTATTCATAGCATGTTTTACTTTTAATTAGTATCACATCATACAATGTATCTGAAAAATTAAAATCTTGATTTACGTCAAACTGGGAGTTTTAATGTAATTGATCCTTTTCTAACAATATTTTATTATTTTGAAAAACGAAATGGAATCTTACGTAAGGATAGGGGGGAGGGGTTTGAAAAATCTTACGGATCCATACGTGGGGGAGGGGGTTCAAAATTACCAAAACCATCCTTACGTAATTAATGAATGGCCCCTAATCATCCTAATAGTTTCTTATGCCTGATAATCACAAACTACAAATTAAATCCATGCTTTCTTTTTTCGCGTAACTTTTCCCAGCATTGAGTTATTGCAAAATATCCTTTGTTTATCACTTAATATGGATGTTATTTCCTATACATCGAACAATATTTAATAATAAATATAAATTTATTCAATAAATATCGTGCCACCGATTCATATTACAATAAAGTTGATCAGTAAGCAAAAATTTAATTTGTAATATGTATCATCCTTGTTTACGTTTCATTCATCAATGGTTACAAGCAAAATTATTGTGGTTCTTTGAGCAAAAAATAAATAAATATTCAAGAGGCTGTTCACAAATGCTATCAGGCTTTGAAGGGGGGTTCGTGAAATTGTGAGTTTGCGAGAAGGTGGAAGGAGAGGGAAACAGGAAGTGTGACACAACAAAATTTTTGAGAATATGTTTATAAAAAATGGCATGCCATGTGACAATCACCTGATTTAGCCCCCTGTGACTATTTCCTGTGGGTTCATCTGAAGTCACTGGCTTATAACAATCGTCCACAAACGCTAGAGGACCTGAAAAATCGCATCAGAGCCGAAACTGCCAATATACCGGTCGACATACTCCAAAGAGTTGACCAAAACTTCCGAGTTCGACTGAATCAGTGCATTGACAATGGAGGGCGACACTTACAAGATATTGTTTTCAAAACAGCATGAAGCATAACCTCCCATTATGTGTGACAGGTAAAAGATTAATAATAAAGCATTTTAGGTAATTAATTTTTTCATTTCACTTTTAAAAAAGGAAGTTCTTGCGCACCACCATATAGGACTGTGACAAAGGGGCATCAATGATTACAATCAACACGACTGCAACGCTTTTTGCGACAAAAATATTAAATGATCTTATTGAAAAGGAATTTTATGCAATTAAATGTAAGTAAATGGTAATTGTATTCTTTTCAGGTGTGGAAAGCAATTTTAAGAAATATAATTGGAGTGAAGTGGACACCTTGGGCCAAAGCTACGATTACGATTCAGTAATGCACTACGGGATGCATGATTTTGCCAAAAATCGATCTATACCGACTATCGTTCCAAAAAAGAAAGATGCTGAGATCGGGCAACGAAAAGATTTTAGCAAATCTGATCTTCTCAAAATTAATAAGCTATTCAACTGCACCGAGCAAAATAAGCGTAAGAGCTTTTTGATTGTTTAAGGGGAAAATTTAGTGCATGCAGCTGATTTTTCTGTCAGTGATTGTTAATTATGTATGCATGGCATGGCTCCTCGAAACCCCCGCACCTACTCTTAACATTACGTTCTGTCTAAAGGGCGAATCACCAGGGAAAATCCTACGGATTCCCACTTTCAATCGCACTAATCGACAAAAAAGGAACTATACAAAGTGTTCCATTTTAACCTGCAATATCTCTATTTTCGTAACCGTTAGTCCTAGATGCATACTTCCAATTTGCAAAAATGTTCAAAATCAGATGCAGAGATAAGATGTTGAATGTTCGAAACAAAAAAAAATGAGTCAAAAAAATATGCAAAATTTAACTTTTTATACTGGCCCTAAGTCCTCTAACTTATGTTCAGAGAAATAATCTCCATTGAAAAATAATTCCAACTCAGAAAACTTGACATTAGTACGACCACTATTGACTGAGATATGAAACGCAGCATTTTGTGACTTACACCACTGTACACTCGCCGTCAATAACACTTTTTGGGGGAACATATAGCGGTTATGTGAGCATAGAGTGTGCTTTTTCAAACTGATTGAGGTTTTGCAGTGTGTTTTTGCGTATCATGGCATAAAATTTGCATTAATTTTTTATTAGCAATGAAAAATATGATACTTCGTTTTTTTACTTCGACAACCTATTATTCTTCTGAACGGGCGACAAATTCCAATCTCATCTTCTAGATGTTCCCTTAAAACTTTGAACTCGAATATCTCCTTGAGTTATGGTCGAACAAATGTCAAGTATTCTGTGTGTAATGTCTTTCAATGAATATTATTTCCCTAAATATAAGTTAGGGGACCTAGGGCCGTATAAAAAGTTAAATTTTGTATTTTTGACATATGTTTATTTTTGTTTCAAGCTCTCAGTATCTTAACCCTGCATCTAATTTTGAACCGTTTTGCAATCATGCCTCTAGGACCAACGGTTGTGAAAATAGAGGTATTTCAGGTTAAAATAGAACACCCAGTATATATTAACAATGTGGTATTGGTTTTTTACTCATTTCTATGCCTAATATATGAGGAAAAAGTAATATAATATATTTAAAATTTCAAATTTGAACTCATTTTGAGCATTTTCGGAAAATGTCTGTTTCTACGTATGCGGAAATGTTTTAGTGGAAGTTCGAATTGGAAATATAAAACATTGAGTCAAAAAGTAATGCATGGAAACTTAGTTCACATATATCATCGCCTCAGAGAAACACTAAAACATCTAATCCCAGAAATAAGACTAAGATATCCTGCTGTTGCTCTGAGGCGACGATATGCTCCCATGTATATAGATGCTAAAGAATTTTTAGAACCAATCACTCCAAAGGGTATAATCGCACGTTTTTCTAGTGAACTGTAACATGTATCCCAAAAGGTTACACGTACAATTTACAATAGAATTGATATTCATAATTACCCAAATGAGAACTAGCACTGATTAATTTTTCTCACCAATCGCTCCGAAAAGTGGAGCAGTCGAATGTTTTTCACGTTAAGTTAGACTACTACAGTTGGCTCTCTATTTAACGACTTTCAAGAGACCACAAAAAATAGTCCTTAAGTAGAATACGACCTTAAATAGAATGCTTCTAAAACTACAATGGAGCATCTGGGACTGAGAAAAGGTATGGTTAAATAAAGAAAGTCGTTAAATAGAGCCTCATTAAACAGAGTCAACGGTACTTCTCAAAGAGTAATGCAAGTGATAAGTAATGCATGCAAACTCAATGAAAACAGGTGCTGATACGCTCTTGGAACAATTAGCTCCAGAGATATGGCACAATTGAACTTTCTATTTGTCAAATCATAGATACTAAAGCTCAGATAGTAATTCAAAGAATCCTCTACCACAATTATCATGCACATAGTCCTCAAATTTGATGTTTAGTTTCGGTACTCATTAATCTAGTGGTCGTAATGAAATCCAAAGTTTTCCTTGTTAAGCTAAACTGTTATAACTCCGTATATTAGGTATCCCACGAATTCAAAGAAAAACTGATATACAAAGGCTTTCCAAATAGGCACAAAAAGTGATTAGGCAATATCAAATAAAAAATATTGAACTTTTTTGTGACGGCGACAAGACACTAGTTTACATACTTTTATTTTTTTACAGCTCACTGGTGGAATTTTTTTTTTCAGTCGTTGATTTGAATCATCACATCTACGCACAATAAAAAACCACGAGGAAACATATCGCGAATATTAAACTTCTGAGGCAAGGTTCTATTTTTAAGCTAAACAAATTTCGTGGTGAAAATCTTCACCCCGAAATATAGTCTGTATCTAGAAACCTTGGTTTAAAGGGTGTTTTAAGGTTGCCCGTATTAGAAATGTGACTGGTCTAAGTAGCTCAAAAAATGCACTTGATCCTATCTCCCCTTCCCCCTCCTCCCTTATAAAAAAAAAAAGTTCCTGCATTCTAGCTGTTTTAAATAAGCAATTTTTAAACGTTTAATGTTTTTTTCTAGAGTGTTTAGAGTTTGTTTTTAAGCAGATCTTGCGAAGAGATATAGATTTTAGACAGAAAAATTTTATGTGATGCCCCTCCGCAAAATATTTTCGTCATGAAAATTTATATGAATTCATAAATCTTGGAAAATGAATTGCTAAAAAACAAGCAAAAAAGTTATTTGAGTTACAGAAACAGAAAAAATTATTTCTTACCATTATCCGATTGCAACGTAAGGGTTCGAACATCCTGCAATCTCGATGAAATATTTCACCACCGAATAGAGTAAATTTTTCGTCTTTATCTATCTGTCGATTCAGCTATCGATTTTTCCCTTTTTTTTGGGGGGGGGGATATAGTACTAATGTTATGATTTTGTTAAAACTTTATTTTGTAAAACTTTAGTTAAAAACATATGTTATGCTGTATCGCACAAAATACATCTTATATTCCATATAACTATTGTGCTGCAAAAAATATATTTAGATTGTTTTTCATTTATTGAACAATTATTACGTTTGCTATTTCTTGCTATTTCCTTTGATAATTTCTAGGAAGTGGTGCAATTTTTCTGTTTAGAATTACGTGCGTCAATGAAATCTCATTTTTTTATTCATGGGTTTTGATACACATCAAATATCGATTTTGAAGCAAAATAAAAATATGGTGTATTACGCGCTTTATTTTATTTTATTTTATTTTTTTTGTTAGAAATGCACTGTAATGATTAGTTTACAGGGGATAGTACCATGAATACCTGTATGCATAATGTTAAATTGAAAAACTTTATGTTTCTTTTTTTTTTCTCTTTTTTACTTCCTTTTACCAAAAAGGAAGTTTTGTATTCGCAAAAAAAATTTCACTCAAAAATCGGCCTTAATTTCCATTTTGCTCACCCCCAAATGAATGTTGAGTCTTTTTTTCGTCCCGACCACACGTACATATGTACCTAAGAACGTATAGACGCCCGAAATATCCATTTTGACGTTTCCCGATTTAATTACAACGAGTTCTCTCGTGACGTCTGTATATACGTATGTATGTGCGTATGTGCGTATGTGTGTATGTATGTCGCATAGCTCCTATATGTCCTAGAAAGTTGAAATTAGGTACGTAGACTCCTAGTGAGGTCTTGTTGTGCATCTTCCCTTTTGGTACCATTCGGGTGTTTCTAAAGGGGTCTTTTGTCCCTTTTTGGGAGGAAATCATTGTTAATTTCGATGTAAACTCAAGTGGTGTTATAATTTGTCGGACACTTGGCGATATATCGCCAGTTTTGTCGCCAACATGGCGACAAATTTGGCAGATTTTTTTTTTTTTAAATATGGTTTCAAATTGGCCACTCTTGGTGCTATTTAAAGAGTAAACTATTAAATCACATTAAAATTGCCAATAATGGGGAAATGACATTGAATTGGAGTAAAAGGAAGTCATGTGATGCACCCATCAGCTCGTTTTAAAAAACGTTTTAATGATTTTCATTGTATTTTCAAGAGATATCTAAGAGTCTAATGAAGTAAAATTTTAACGCAATTCTGTTTATTTTATGAATTGCTAAATTTTTACTAACATCCACTTCTAAATTGAAAAAAAAAAACATTTTTGGTCATAAAAACAGCTTTTTGAGAAAAAGGGTGAGTCCTAAACCAAAAATTTCCTTTCAGTGTAATTATAAATGCATCAATAAAATGTGGTGATGATTTTAAAGAAATTTTGAATTGGCAATGAAACGTGAATTCGGAGTCTCTTGAAAGCTCTTGGTTTAAATATTTTAAATGTATAAAAATTATTTTAGTTTTTTTTTTTTTTCTTTTAAAGGTTTTAGGTTATCCGACTCATTCTATCGTGACGAACATTAAGTTTTTTTTTCGTAGCATAAAAATTATTTTAACGTTTAATAATCATTTGCTTATTGTTTTGCTGAATTTTGTGTAATACTTCATACAAAAAAAAGCACACTAAAAATCCCATCAATTGGTTTCTGAAACAAAATTGTTCTCCGTGATTAATGTAACAGACTTGAAACCTAGAGTATTTACATGAAACTTAGCTCCCAATTTCTTTAGGGCATCTTTTAGATAGATATTATTCCAAAAACAATATATTGCGTTATTTTCATTCCTAATCTGACTGATTCTCATCTTCTGCATCCTCATTTTCGATCACTCACCCTCTTTCTTCTTCATTTTCTTATAATTGTTTTTACTTTGCCGTAATATTTGCATATGTTCTGCTGTTTTTCTCCAGTCATTTTCTTTTTGTTTACCTGCCATTCTTGCTCTGCTTCAACTCTTAATTTGAGCTTCTGTTTTTCCATAATATGCTAACCAAGAAAATTCCACAAATTAGTGTTAAAAATCGAGTTGGTTCTTATACAAATTACAACATACTATGCGGTGACACTAAAAAACTAACTTTTTTCAAAATACACGTTTAATTTATTTTTTATTGAGCTATATTTTCGAAAGATGTAGTGTTTATTTCAAAAGGTTACGTTCCTCAAACAATTTGTTACGTTTGACATACTAACTAATTGTTTAAATAATTTTTAAAAACTCAAAATTTTAAATACGTTTGACGTAGCTCTCGGAAAGAGAAAATAACACAACCTTTTTTTATATTTGTGCTTTTAAAAGTGTGAAAGGGAAAATAATACGTTTTGTGACGAAAGGAATTAGCCTTTCAACACAGAATTCAAATTATGCTCAACTAGAAAAAGTTAAAAATTCAATGAAAGAAATTAAATAAACTTAAAGTTTAAAATATAAGAAATAATTGTAAAAAATGTCAATTACATCAAATGTATGCTTAAAAATTTGCATGACGCTTTTCTCAAATGCTTTATAGATAATATTTGCATGATTTTCTTGAAGATATTCAAGCAGTAATTATTCTACGCAAGGCATCCCTCCTGGAAAGACTGACCACATTTGAAAATTCAGGATGATATCTTTAAAATTCAGTATATCACATTAATATTAGTTGAATTTGAAATTTTGACCTACAGGTTGACATCTTCGTGGAATATGACCCTATCAACCCGTAAAAGAGCTGCAAAATTTTCATTTCACATAGTAACAGCGAAAAGTTTAAATAAAATTTTGAATATTCAAAATCAAATGACTTTCTCTAAAAACTTTTAATGAGAACTATTACTAAAAACATCCCTGAGTGGCAGAATAACTGTAAACTTTAAGCCAAATTCATGCACCAAAAAAAAATAATAATAATAATTCTTGTTCTATTACAAATTGCGTTGTTTCAGCTAAAGTCTTTTATTCTCAAAAAGGCAAAAACCTTCGTAAAGCAGCCTCGTAAATTATTACTTACATAAGAACGTCGAAAAAAAAAATTTGAGTTAAAATTTTGCATTTTATCTTATATAAATTAAATTTTAGTTTTTAAAATATAATAACAATCTTTAAACTTTTCTTCTGTGCCAAGTCTGTTTTCGTCCATAGTTATCCTTTGTTTGCCTAACCAGAAATTCCTTTAAAATCTGTCTGAAAACTTTTGTTTACTTTGGAACTGAAAACATGTTTAAGAAAGAATAAATAACATAGCTCATGAATTAAAAAAAATCTTCGTGAAATAACACGAAGCAATCTTGGAATAAATTTCAAAAGTGCACTTGCGTGATTGTTATTCAACTACTTTCAGAAGTTGAACAAAACTTTCTTTTATTATTTTTCTGAAGTGTATTTAGTAAACACACAAATTAGTTTTTCTATGAAATAGTTGACTTTGTGTTTTATTACTTTTATATGATATTTTTTCTGGCCTTTGAAAAGTTAAAATGCAAGAGGATACGCAATTGGTCTATATTTTTCCGACGTTGTTTGATTCAATCTTTGAGTTGTTTATGTTTCATTAAAACATCCGAAACCAGTTCTAAATGCGTAATATTTTAAGAAATATAAATGTTGATAACTAACTTTTAATTTGCTATTACTTTTCAAAAAAAAAAACAATCTCATTAAATTAAATCACTGACTATAGCTGGGGAAAACCTAACTTGGCGGAATTGTGAAGGCTATGCAGATCCTAATCACAGCATTATGACGCTGCCCGGTAAAGTTTGCCCCAACCATAGTTAAAATACTTTAAAAATGAAAGAAAACGGCCTTATTTGTTTATAATACGTTTTAAATTGTATAAATTATGTACAAATGTGTTCCAGCTACTGTTTTCATTTACTGTTCAGTAAAAAGGGATTTTTACTGTACAGTAAGAATTTCCAGGGTACCATGTAAATTACACTGCACTTTGAAGTAGGAGTTCCCACCTTAAGGGTCATGGCGCAGAATACGCCATTGAAATTTTGAGAAGGGGCATTTTAAGGCTCCTTTTTCTCTTTTTGGGGGGTATTCCCGATTTGGGGGGACCTTCGGGACATTCGGAGGCATTTGGAGCTTCTTGAGAAGGGGGATGGGCACCCCTGCTTTGAAAAAGGGTATGAACGGGGCACGTTTACGCATCGGGCACGCTTACGCAGTGCCCTTTTTTCAAACTGAATTATAACTGGAGAGCCTACAGTCATAAAAAATTAATGCTACTCCATAGCAAATATTCTCACAAGTTTTTGAGCATCAGTCGAACTTTGGTCTAGCATGCAGAAAGAATAATCTGTTTTTTACCAAGTTGAGTAAAATTTGTGTTGAACGTTTTAAAACTTATTGTGAATAAATAATGCTTTGTTAGGAAACAACAAATATATAAAAAAATAGCAGAATTTTATCTTTTTTTGATAATTGTATTTGTATGAACTGAAAGTTTTTTTTTTTTTTTTACACGCTTAAAATAAGTCCAAACTTTGCGGCGGGGCAAGTTTACGCGCGTTGATCGTTGGAACACCTTTACGATCGTTCTTACTGTGTTTTACTTAAACGTGCCCTTGACACTTTCTTCGCTCCAAACTATCTTAAACATTTTTAGTGTTTTCCGGCTATTTAGTTTTGAAAATTACCATTTAATTTTTAATTAAGTCACACTTTCGCATCGTATAGCTTAAAATCATATAGTGCTGTCTTCTTGCCTCTTCAGCTTCAACTTTATACACTATTCAGTCTGTTATAAATTTGCTTTATTTTAGCGATGATAAGACATTATGTTCAAAACACTAACATAAGCACGTTAGGTATCAAAATAAATATGCGATCGGTTGCGTAAAATTGCCCCGTGTCCGGGGCAAGTTCACGCAACCGACTTGAACTCAAAAATATTTTTTTTACGGTTAAAAACACAAGCTGAGCAACAACTGAATATACCAATTTGGACTTCATTAAATGCTTCAAAAAACCGCAATGTCTAAAATTTTCTAAGTTAAAACATGAAAATTAGAAAATTCATTGAAAAAAATTCGTGTAAACGTGCTCCGGTCTACCTTACTGAATAATAACACTTTACAGTCCCTTTCATAAACGACTGTGTCCATCTGTTCATCTTTTAACGCGTGGGGTAAGAGTTCGGTTTGATCAAAAAGGATTTTTGTTCAAATGATCTATGCCCGAACTCCAAGTTCCCATGCTTCATTTATACTTGAACAGTTTTGGGCACAATTTTAGACATTTTGAGTTAACTTATACGGCTGAATTTTAGTTGTTTATAATCCAAATAAAACCGGACTGACTTTCTCACAACAAACTCAGCCGAAAAGAACCTATAAACAAAAATATGCACGAAAAAATATTTTTTCTCAAGTAATACTGATATTTTTAAAATTTAGCAAAATTAACTAAAAAGTTTCAATTATTTTTGTACAATTTGTTTAGCTTAATTCAACGTAAACAGGGCCGTAATTGTTCATGCATACACATATAAAGTCATGTATAAAAATATCATACACTTTTTGTATGCAAATATTGAGATCTTTTGGTACGTAATAAACCCACTTTTGGTCAAATTGGGTTTATTACGTACCAAATAGAAAAATAATTGATTGCATTTAACATTAACTTATTCTGTTATTCCCAATCACTTGTTATTTGCCTGAATAAAAAATGGAAGTTGGACTCACAACGCAATCTAGTAACGAAAAATAACAATATTTTTCTGGGGTTGAAAACATCCCAACTCTTTAGTTAAGGGTGTTTTAGCATCTAATTTTAAAAAGTTAAAAGACAGAGATATAAATAGGTAACTAGCGTTTCTATTTCTTTGATGGTCCAAAGAAACCCAGATCGTTCAGTTATAGATAATTTTCTTGTAATCTTTTGCAAAATTCATTTTAAAAAATAATTAACTTCTGCAACAAAAGTAGTATAATTCGACATTGAAGTTATTTTTGCGAGGTACTTGGTTAACTCTTTGCTCCTAATTAGCTTTAAATGTGCACTTTAACACTCCTTTCATACTCATTAACAATGACTCTCTTGCAGAATCAGACGACCCTCAAATAAAGCCAAAAAGAGATAACAGAGCACAAAGACTACAGCCAACGTTGAAAATGTTAAGAGCATTATTTGGTCTGTGAGCCAGTTTTTAATCAGAATAGTCTCTGTTTTTCATGCAAGTATTTTATTTTCAATAAGCTGATTGTATTTTAAAAAAAATGCTAATTTTTAACAAAAATTAGCGACTATGCATTTAGAATAAAATTCAATTACAGGAGTTTTCATGTAGCTTGATTCAGTCTTTGAGTTTTTTATGTTTCATTAAAACATCCAAAAACGTTGATTACTATTAATTTGCCATCACTTTACAAAAAAAACAATCTCATTAAATTAAATAACTGACTATAGTCGGGGCAAACCTTACCTGGCAGCATTGTGAAGGCTATTCAGATCCTTATCACATCATTACGACGCTGCCAGGTTAGGTTTGCCCTAACCATAGTTAAAATACTTTAAAAGCGAAAGAAAAACAGTATTTACCAACGTACCAAAGTATTTAATGTACTTCTCGTTTTTTATCAAAATAAAAATTTAGTTGATTAGTTTTGCAAATACAAAGGCATAAAACGGATTAAAAATGAAGAAAATATTTACTTTGGAGTCATGAATTTTTTTTTCTCACAAAATCATCAACTTAACTCTTTTAATGCTGATTGTTACAATGAAATCATTTAGTGGTGAATGTTACTATTAGAGATCACAAAAAGCGTGGCTGCTAAAAATAGATTCTTAAAAAATATCAGTCTCCCAATGTACAACACTCTGACCTACATTTATTTGTGCGTATGCGTTCGAATACACAGACAGAATGTCTCTCTTAATGTTATGATTTCGGAGTACAATTAAATTGGAAATGAAAGCTTTATGAAGGTAATTAGCTTACTCATTTTTTGTAAAGAAAGTTACTTTAAATAAATAACTGATATCAATAGCATTTCAAGTAAAATATTGAAATTCAAAAAACTAAAAGAAAACTTCCACTACAGCTATTGGGTGCTTGTCAAAATATATTTCAAAACCAGGAGATACGCCGTTTTGAAAAAAATTACATTTTCGGAACTTCAACTAATCCATCATTCCTCTGGAAGCTTTGTGAACTTATCCCTCAAAGATAGAAGTTTCAGAAAAATCTCATTTTTTTGTTAAGAAGTAGAAAATTTTGATTTAGATGCAAATAATACACTGTGTTGCGATAACCAAAACTGCTTCATTATTGGTTTCCAGGGATACTCAAAAAGTGATACATAAGTTGCTTTTAGTTTCACAGTCTTATGTTTTAGAATAAACATTTTAAAGTTCCTATCTCATCTTTTATGCAGCAATTTACTGTGGAAACTGGAGAAATCCCTCGCGTGGGAGAATCTGAACCGCTTCCCTAGCGGTATATAGCAAGGTACGGTAATCCTAAGACTTCACTATAGTAACTGGTAGAAATGAAGAGCAAACTAACGAGAATAGGAAGGCCCAAAAGTGCCTACTAGATATTAAAATATATGGAGAGTTTCATTTTAAAATATCAACAAGCATCAGACTAAGTGTGAAATTGAATTTGCGCAAGAGGAGATTTATTGTTTCTATGATCCAAGAGCAATGTTGACGCGGAAAAAAATATTTTTTTCAATGACCCCAAACGTGTGCTAGACAGACAAAATGTAAAATGTACAGACGCAATCAAACGATGCATCGTTATGAAAAATGTCCGTTAAATATTTCGTTAGCAGTGAGAAGTCAAGGGATGTAAATGGACTTTTTATAGTTTTGAGTAAAATGCGTTTAAAGATAAGGTACTAGGTAGGCGTACGTTCAATTTTTTTTCCAAATCATGCTGTGTAACAGCACTTACCAGAGTCACTAGTACCGTATCTTCCCAATAAACAGAGAAGAGGTTCTCCTACCATTTGTACCGATTATCTTTAAATTTTTAATTTTAGTGCTTACATCCCTTTGCTTCTCGCTGCCTCAAATTTATTCTTAAGCTTGACTGTTAAAGAAAACAAGTAAAATATAAAAAAATTAAGTCAACTATTACTTAAGTCAAAATAAAAAAAAAATGTTTTTGTAATTTTTTACTAAATAATTACGATTAATATAAATAAATACATACATATGAAATAATCACAATATTAAGTGGCAAAACATAAGTTAAAATAGTGAATGAATTAAAAATTGGAGAACACTGTATTAACATCAAGTGCCATTCACTACAAGTTTTACAAAAATGTATTTGAACTTGAATGAATGAACAAAAAGTATTTTATTAGCGACTAAAAATTTAAACAAGATTGATAAATGTATCTGTTGGGAGAGTGTGAACTAATGGTAGGAATTGGATATCAGGCCCAGTTCTGGCGTTCTCCTGGCAAGGTTACGAAATACGTTTTCTACGTATTTTTACTATCTATTTTTCAAGTAAAATTAGCCTTATTGTACACAGCTTACAGTATCTCTAAGTAGCATAAAGTTAAGTCTCCGAAAAGTGTCTCTAAACGCGCAAAACTCTAGAACTACCCGGCCGATTTCGCTGAAATTTTCACAGTATCTTTCTTTCAGTCCCGGAAAGGTTTGCAAACCGGTCTGAAAAAAAATTCGACGAGTAGTTCTTTTTTTATTCCAATTTAGGCCCAATTGTCACATAAATTCCGAATAAAGGGTGAAAAATTACTTGCTAATATTAATATTACATATCGTTGGAAAGAATAGAATTTTCCGCGCTCTACGCAATCTGTTTCAATGTTCTAACATAAATACGGCGGGAGTTATTTGCGTTTTTAACTCGAATTTCTTTAGGCTTTGCTGAAATTTAATTGCTACTTTGTTCATTAAATAAATCAATAAAAAGTGAAGGAATTGTCCCACAGTTTTCTTTTTGACACCATTGGAAAAAGCGACAGTGTTTTACTCCAGATCTATCTCGACCTACGGTCGAAAAACTATGCTTCTCTCTCGAAAGGAAAAAAAGTTACAAGGCCTTTTTAAATCAAGTTCAAAAAAATTCGCATTTCCATTCAAATTGTTAACCATTTTCTTCCGCATTTTAATTCCTTAAACTTATTTTATTTTGTGTTTCCATGGTTACGCTTTTTAAAACCATCTTTCTGGATTTAACTTCTTAAAAGTATTTTAATATCTGTCGTCATTGTTTGGAAGGGAAATTTTGCATGATGTTTTTTTTATTTATTTATTTAAGCCCGATTGTTGAATATACGTCACTTGACATAATGTTTGCTTTCAAGGTGTACCGGGAAAAGCCCGGCAACGCAGCTAGTCATTCAATAATTCTGAAGTTGTTGTTTGAAAGCTATTTTCTTAAAGTTGTTGAAAGAGCTCTTCCTACGTTGTTACATTCTGCAAAATTTAAACGATAGAAATCTTCTGATGTTAAGTTCAAAGGTAGAGTTTTTAACAGTTGGAAACAGCCCATGTTTCCAAGTTTAAATTTAATAAATATTCTAGACAGGACACATTTGGAGCACATTTCAATTCACTTTCTTTTTAACGAGGCACACTCGGAACGCATTTTAGTGCACATTCATGCAACTGGAGCACTTTTCTGTTCCAAATGTGTTGAAAATGTATACTGGGAATTTGCAGTGTAGATAAATTGTGGCTGAAAGTTGCCCTGAATGGCTATTCTAAAACTACACTGAAGCGGCTTCCTTAATGATTTAATTCAGCCATAATGATGTTAAATATGTATCCTGAAGCAATTGTACATGCAATCACTCAAATCTTCAACAAATATGCTCATGTGATGAATCATAATAATGAACCTGGTTAGCGTTCTTTAAGGTTTGTCATGCTGCAGTTAATGGGAAATAGAATTTTCATTGATGTAATTACGTAAAATCGTTCACAGATTTCATTCTTTTAATGAGTAATGGAACATCTAAATCAGCCATTTGTAATTCAATGTCTTGAAATGTTTAGGAAATATGAATGCCCGTTAAAGTGCAAAGCAAAGGTTTTCATTGATCATCACCTTTACATAGCTGCTTTATTTTTTTAAACTAATTCAAGCAGGAATTTTTTTTTAATTGAACTGAAATATGTATGCAGTAAAAATTTAACTACTGTGCGAAAAAAAAATATAAATAACAAATAAGCGTAAAAAGCACAAAATATGTTTGATGTTTTGAGATCATGCCGTTTATTCTTACTTCCTTGTACTAAATAAGTCGGACTTGCACGGATTTTGGGGTAAAGTAGTCGGAGACATGGGATTGGACTGACTTTGGGAGTCGGAGTCGAAGTCAATGACTTTAAAGGTTTAAGAGTCTGTGTCGGAGTTGGTTATATCCCTCTAAATCTGCATTTCTGTCATGGTTCTGGAGTATTAGTCGAACAGATTTTGGTGTTAAAGGAGTCTGAGTCGAAGGCCCTAAATTTCTAAGAGCCGAAATTGATTATTTTTCCTCCGACGCCAAAGCCATGCTAAAAGGACAGATATATAGTTGTATATTTAAATAATTTTCATTAAAACGCAAAGAGAATGACACAAAACCGCAAAATTTCCCCTTTCTGTTTCAGTAAAGGTATTCAGACTTAATGCAATTGTTAAATTAATTAAAGTTCAATACGCTTCTACTTTAATAACTAACTTTAAATGATTGATGAAATGATTTCCTTGTAATCTTACAGTAATTTATTACGTGTAAAGCATTGGTACCAAAGACAAGCTTTCTGATTTTTTGCAAAAGAATTTTCTACATGACTTCAAACAAAAGGTGGAATCTTGCAAAAACAAAGGTTTCACGTTAATACAGTTCATTAAAGAAATAGCAGTATTATCACTAAACTCTAGTGACAGACACAACCTCGGAAATCCTAAGTAATTGCGTATTTACCTAAATCCGTATTGATGTACTTCATTCCTGAATTTTACTGCCAATTATTTTGAGATTACTTGATGATTTCTATTTGGATTTTTCGGATTAAGAGCAACAATACATATTGAAAGACACGTGGCTGAAATCAGTACTGTAATTTTATTCGGTTCAACAGCCCTGTTGCTATAAGATTTCTAAAAATATGCATAGAAAGTAAAATGAGGGCAAAATATATTGACATTCCTTTATGTAGAAATATATTGTACCAAAATGAAGTCAAATTTGACAGCGTTTGCTTATTAATAAGATCAAAAAAATTTGTAATGTATTATTTTCCTGCTAGAAGCAGCGGGGCAAAGTGCAAAAGCAAATATGCATCCTCAAGATTTTTCTATCAGTTGAAGTGTTTCAGTATGTTTCTTTTAGTATACACTATAAAAAAAAAATCCGGAAACGTTTCTGAGTATATCGTGCAGCTGCGGTTCATAAAAGTTTCGAAAACGTCTCTGAGTATTTCGGAATTCTCTTTCTGTAATGTCTAGAAACGTGTCTGAGTATTTCGGAATCCTCTTTCTGTAATTTCCAGAAATGTTCCTGAGTATCTTGGAATCCTCTTTCTGTAATTTTCAGAAACGTTTCTGAGTATTTCGGAATCCTCTTTCCGTAATTTCCAGAAATGTTTCTGAGTATTCTGTGCAGCTGTGGTTCATGAAAGTTTCGAAAACGTGTCCGAGTATTTCGGAATTCTCCAAACAATTTTCAAAAACGTTTCCGAGAATTTCGGAATCCTTTTCCCGTGATTTTTTCTAAAATATAATTCTTTACTATAGTATTGCATACTATATCAGTTTCAATTCTTTCATATCTAAGAGCAATAATACAAGCAATTTTAGAATCATTCGTGGATTTATTTTTTTTTTAATTTCTAATGACAAATAGCATGGTTAACAACATAACATACATGCACAGTTATAAATTTCTGAAAATTTATGAAATAATATAGTAGTTTCATTCCTAATCACAAAATCTTCGGGGGATTGGATGTACTTTCTGAAAAGTGGGGATTGTTTGTTAAACAATCTTAAACTTCAGTTTTTCTCTCAATATTTTCAAGACAAAACTATCAACATATTGTATTTTTAATGCAGAACTTGAAGACATATCTTGTATCAAACTTGATAGCTTTTATCTTCGGATAAAATTTGACAGGACTTACCTACCTTTCGCGTTCTGGAATTCGTTCCCCTCAAGTCAATTTCTCTGACAAACAAAGTGTACCGAAAAGTACCAACAGAGAAATTGATGAATTTAAATATGACACCAAATCCCCCTGCTGGAACCATTCTGGTTGATTCTTCTGTTCTTGCCCTTTTCCAGCTCATCACAAACATAAATACTTATTCAAAATAGGTTACTGATTTTATTTTTAGAGTGTGCGCAAAATGCATTATATATTTTATTTATTAAATCATTGAACTCTATTACATGATTACTCCATTTCATATATACGAGAGTCCCCCCCCACACCATAAGAGTGATGGTGCACCCATAAAATGCTATAAAGCCCCCCCCCCTTAAAAAAGCAACCCCCTGAAAATGTCAATGGCACAGTCTGCGTTGTGAACGCCCCTCGTCTTCTCCCTATATGTACATTGCATATTAATAACATAGTTTTTTAAAAAATGATCACTTTTAAAACAATGACATGAAATAATATTACTTTTTATTTTGGCATGTAAATGCAGTTGTTCCATTTTTGCCACTGACTCATTCCTCCTGATTGTCCTACATTTAACTAGTATATCCACGAAGGAAATGTTATTTACGGAACAACTAATGTCAAGGAAGTTTTTATTGTTAACCACATTTAACAAAATGAATAAGCAGATGCATTAATTGCATAACTATATTGCTTACTAATAGATAACTGGGTCATTTTCTAATGGTATAAATATTTTTAAATGAATGAATAAATTATAATAAAAAAAGATAAATAATACTAGCACATTTTTTGTGAAGCATATTACAATACTAGAAAAAATTTGCATTACTATATTTTTAATGAATTAAACAGTTGATTTTTGTTTTGAACCAATGCAGTATATCAAAAACGTTTTCGAGTATTTCGGAATAAATTTTCTGTGATTGCTCTTCAAATATAAATCTTCTTTCTTTTGCGTAATTAGTTTAATTAGTTTGCGTAATTAGTAATAATCAGTTTCAATTGGTTACAACAAATAGTACACTGCGTACATAGGTATATGTAGGATAACTTTAAATTAATAAGATAAACCCAAAAACAGTTACAATTGGAGCCTCATCAAATGCAAATCAACAAAAATATAAATGTATATAACAACATGCTTTAAAATATTCATTAATACTTACAAGTGAACATCAGCGGAATAAAATCTAAGTACCTCCATTACAACCGGATAAGTAATCCAAAGGGTTTCGTTTCACAAAGTATAAACACGGGTGTTGAAACTATTCACGCTTGAACACACAATATATGTCTAATCATGGTCGCAATGGAAATTGTAAAGAAGCAAATCGTTATTAACTAACTTAATAGCTGCGTACATCGTCTAAAAAATCAAGGGCAGTCCAAAATGCAAAGGCATAAAATTAGTTTCGATACATTTTACCACTCTCTAGACATGAAATAACAAGCAATCCAATGCTAAACAGTTGCTGACTGCTGCAACCACAGATAAGGAAAAAATAAGTTCTCGTTATTTCCGACTTACTGGCGCCCGCGTTGGAAGGATAAAATACATTTCGAAGCATTGCGTCTGCACTTCCGCTTCTAGGTTTTTTGAAATAACAAAAAGCTTTCTGAATAATGAGGAGTTCGCTATTGGATGAAAGATTCTTACTATTTCGGAAACGTTTCCGATATATCAAGAAACGTTTCCGAAATTTGTTACAGTGTACTCATACAAATAGTGGCGACAGATTTTGAAAATCAACGGGATTCTTCAAATATAAAAATGAGGGAAGGGTTTAATTTTTAAACTGTAACCCTTACGAAAGCATGGTTTAGGTATTTTTATTGAAAAATATTTGATGGGAACTGTATAATATGACCTTTTTTCCAACAATACAATAGACGTTTAACGTTAGTTAGACGGCCAAAGTAAAAGTCTTTCTGCAAAGTAATACCACGTTCTAACCCTACAGTGGGTTCAGTAGGAGTAAAATGAAACAGAATTTCAATGTTTCAATTTTAGCTCCTTTCCTTTATTTTGGATGAATTGAAACATGAAATTTTGTGCATTGTGTTGAAGACAACACTGCAAATATACCTGCACAATTTGGAACACTTTGTTTCAGAAAATGTGATCCTAATATGTGAATGTGCACTATGACGTGTTCTGAATATGCGCAGTCAGAAGGAAAATGTTTCAAAAGTGTTCCGAATGTGTTCTGGATACTGGATCTTGTGTGCCAACACACAAGTCCAGACAACAGATGATTCGTCAAAACATTTGAAAGCATATTTGGTCACATTTGGGCACACTTGTGAAATCATTGCTTTCTTTGTTGCAACGAGGATGGTTAGATAAAGATTTGTTGGTTGTACTATATACTGTATGTATACACTATTTTAAAAAATGCTGTCGTTTTTACAGCAAATTTTGTGACATTTTTCAATCCCCTAACTCATAAACTTAATTGAAAGAACTTTGTGCTACGAAATTGTAACGTATTTCATCACGTGTGCCAAATTCTGCGAAGCTATGCAGAAAGAATTAGTAAACATTGATGTCGATTTCAGAATTTTCATCTGTAACTGTTTTGGTCTGGTTTGGAATCTTTTTAATGCAAGTTAATTATTTCAATTACTATTCATTACATTATGCTTAAGCATTTGAAAATTAACTTAGCACTTGTAGATCGTCGAGCTCCATATTTTGTATACATTATGCGTTGGCAGTTGTATATTAAGCACTTGTACATCTCTGAGCATTAACATTTTGTTTTAAATAAACTTTTATTCATGATACTGTTTAAGTGGCAGAATAATCAGGATTAAATTATACAATTGTAATCCTGATGTTTGACCATCGATTATGCTTGGAACAAGGATCCCTAACCTTTATTATTATTTGCTACACTTTATAAATTTATGAAATTTGAGTCTCTGAATTTAAATTTAACACAAATGCATAGTAAAGCAAAAAAAAAATGTTTGAATTTCTAATCTGAGCTCGAAATATATGCAAATAGTTGTATTGGCTATTTTGGTCTGATTTCTGAAACTACTAAAGCTTATATAGGCTTGTATAAATGTATGTGTGTGCCTTAGTATATTTAGTATACATATCGGACCTGAAATTGTTCAAAAATAGGACTGGGAAGCAAAAGGTTTAAAACCACTGGTTTAGAAGATAATTCTGAGAAGTTTACCTTTTTTTGTCTTATTTAAATCAATTTTTCAATTTTACTCTTCGACATGTTACTAAAAATGTTATATTTTAAAAAATGACCATGTCCTATTTATAAAAAAATGCACAACTTGATGAATTAAAATTAAAAACCATATGATGAAAATTTTGACGAAAAACGTGTAATTATTGGATAAGAAAAAGTGCATTCTGTTGCAGTTGTTAAAGAAATATTTCAATAACATACATATATTTCATGCAATCTATAACACTATAAAAGAAATGCTCAGAGGGCCACAGACTGGGATACTCGGAATTTTCAGAGCTTTTAATTTAAAAAAAAAACTCCGATTTCAGCTTTAATAACGCAATTTTAGGCCATTTTTTTTTAATATTCGGGCAAAGGTGTAGGGATACCTTCCCAAGATATTTCTTGAAGCTGTGGTTTAAAAATTACGTTTAAGCTGTCTTTGGGTGATGTAAAGGTTAGAAAACGGGGAGGGGGGATTCTAGAAAAATGAATTAAACTACAGTTTCGACAGTGTAATTTTAGATCGTCTTTAGTAAACTATAAGGGTAAAACTTTCCATGAATGATCCCCTCCAAAAACGACTCAGAGGTGAAGAATTAAGAACATCTTTAGGGGACTTAAGGAAATATCCAACCTCAGTGTTTTAAAATATAATTTTAAAAGTACAGTTTAAGAGGAAGACGTAGAGGAAGGAGACTCGGAGAATCCCGCCGTAAATTTAAAAAAAAAACTAATATCTTAAAAACATTCCTGCTATTTTTGATGATAAAAGGGAAGGAAGGGGGGGTCTCATTCTAGAAAAATATTACCCAAGAGAATTTAGTGTATATAAAGGTGACATACATTATTTCTGTTCAACTAATAAAGTTTATAAATGTAGAAAAAAATTTATAGATTAAATTTTTATAGAAGTTTGCAATAGAAACGACATGTATGTAAAAACAAGGATTATAAAATACAAATGTACAGCAATGTGTTGTAAATTTTTAAATCTATATATGCGTGAAATAAATTCATTTAAAAAATATTGAGTTAAATGACTGTTTAGTAGTAAAACTGTAAACGATTTCTGCAGATGCGTTTCAAGATTTCCGTTTATTGAAAAGAAATGAACATACTTCTGTTCAAGCTCGAGTAATGTAAGACTTTCTCCTGATGATATTTATATTTAAATGTCCAGACATTTGAAACCGAAATTCATTTCTTTTTTCGTATTTTGAAAAATCTTGAAACAATGCACCCTTCACACTAAATTAATTAGACGTTCGACCGAAACAAAATAAGTCTAAGTTGACCAACACTCAATTAATTAAACTTTTGCTCAAAAACGATGAGGATTCCGCAATACTACTTCCAACAATGTGATGTAAATTTTAAAATGTGCAATATTACTTTTAACAATGTGATGTAAATTTTAAAATGTGTATTTATGTAAAATAGGTCAAATATTTTGAAAAATATTTTGTTTTACGACAAGATGTGTTTAACAAACTTGCAAAATAGGAGTTCAGAGGTTCTAAGTGCGGCAATTTAAAATGTAAATTAAATACGTAATTTAATTTTTTAGTTGCTTTAGGGAGCTTATTTCTTCCTTGAGATAATTTAACTTTTCAAAAAGCACTCCGTATTTCAAAGTATAACTAAGCCAGTTTGACCAGAAATTTCTTTGAACTCGTGTTTTTATCGAAAGAAAATCGCACTATTGAAAAAATTCAAGTACAACTGAAACTTTTTAAGTTGAAGTGACACATTCAACTCAAACAGAATTCGATCGAATCGAATACGACTGTATCTATCAATATTGCAGCCAAGAATTTGCATTGCCTCATCCAGTTGAAATTTCTCACTACGCTACTGGTAGATAGCATTCCATCGAATTGAACAAAATCGAGTTGAATATGCAATTAAAAGAAAGCAAGTTATGTTGAGTAACTTTTAATCAACCTAATAATCGGATTTGCACAAAATGTTATTCCAGAAGTAATTTTTCCGAATAATCATACTGAAATAACAAATTAGAAACAGTACCTAGTGAAATATTTGTCGCTCAATTAGTCACCAAGTGGTCGTGCAATCATAACATCATTTCAGGGGCATATTCTACTCTAACATAATTGATGATTCGATACGAACGAATTCTATCAACCAAAAGTGCAGTCAGAAATTTCCTTAACTCCACCCAGAAGAAAATTTCTCGCTACGCGACTGGTAGATAGAATTCGATCGAATCGAACATAATCGAGAAAAATATGCTTCTTAGTCGTCATTGAAAATTACACCGATTTGGCTTAAAAAAAGAAACAGTGTAAACGCTTCTTTTTGAACCTCTGTGCACAACCAAAGAGGGAGATGCACAAGAAGATTCCACTCAGTCTACGTGCAAAATTTTAACTTATTATGGCATACTGTTTTTCAGTTATGCGAGATACATAAAAAACAGGGTGCTTGAACTTACCGGAACGCCGTTACTTTTCAAGAAAATTAAATTCCGCTTTCATACATTTATTCCTGTATTTCACACAAGGAAAAAAACTAAATACTAATTATTTGGTAACTCCATCTTTGCTGTGAAGTTTCACAGAAATTATTAGTTATTAAAGAATTTTATTGCATTTAATGGTTTAATAGAACACTACCTACTTTAATGGGCATTGATCATAAACCGAGCAGTAGAGTGTACTGAGTATCTAAGTATTAGGAACGTAAACAAATAAGATTTATAGACAGCAATAAAAAAGTTTTTGTTCTTGAGGAATTTTTTTTTAATTAATTTATGTAACCATTTGTTTTTGACACATTATTCTTTACTTTTTACATTATTGATTGGCTTTGAAAACGTAATTATGAAAATTTATACTTCAAATTTCGATATAATTTCTGTAATAAATATGATTTTGTATGTTCCTGCTACTTTTTTTGCTCGTTTGTCATTTTGCTGTAAACTATTCAACTGATTTTGAGATGTCATTAGATTTTAAATTTTCACAGTAATAATGCAGATTAATAATCATTACGTCATATACGTAATCTGATCCCAAATGTAATCTGAAATCATTTCAAAAGAAAAATTATGCAAAAAATTAAATTATGCACTGTGTTTACGCAAAATACAAAAAAGTAATTTACATTAAATATTAATCTTCCAAAAAATAGGAAGAGTGATAAACTTCCATTTACCCCGGAGTACAACAATTATGGGGTAAATATGAACACTTAAATTATAAGTCAAAAATAGCTGGGTAGGTGAAATTTTCAAATCAATCCTTTTAGTAACCGTACATATGACTTGTAAAACTATTTGGAATCAGTTACTTTGCATTCGCAGACCTGCTGGGGAGGTGTAAATGTAAAATCACTATACTTCAAAAACAAACCGTTTTCAGTGTCATCTTCATACAATGAGGACGCCTACACAGTTGTTTGGAAACACGTAGAACTCTCAGAATGTTTTACGTGTATCACATAGTATTCACTCACTAACAGTTTAGCTTCAAAAATTAGCACAAGGGTAGTAATAGACTTTGTTTCTATTTGCCCCATGTTTTTTTTTATCCCGACGGACCCGACTAAGCTTTAAACCAACAGTACATAACGTAGCCATTTAGAAACACTTTTCATACTTTGTATTGAAAAATAACCTAACATAGTAGGAGGCTAAAAGTAATATAAGGTTTTCATTCACTTTTAGTCAAAAAATGAAACAAAACGTCAGTGAAGGATATTACTTGCCCTAGGGATCTGCTTTAAATACAGCACGTTGAGAAAAGCCGTACTATGACCAGGGGCGCCCCGAACTTTTTTTCTGGGGGGGAGAGAGAGAGAGAGAGCGGAAATCCTTAATTTGCCAAATGAAATTCAAAGTTTTGTCCAATAATGATAATTTTACCAAATAAAACTCCAAATTGTTTCATGGTGATAATTTTGCCAAATGGAACTCCAAATTTCGCCGAATGATGATGCTTTTGCCGAATAGAACTCCAAATCTTACCAAATGATGATAATTTTGCCGAATCGTATGAAAACATTTGCCAAATAAGGAAATGTTTGTAAATTCACAATGACCTCCCATCGGGGTGCCCCTGACTGCGACGAGAT
The DNA here is from genome assembly GCF_026930045.1 of Uloborus diversus. Taxonomy (NCBI): domain Eukaryota; kingdom Metazoa; phylum Arthropoda; class Arachnida; order Araneae; family Uloboridae; genus Uloborus; species Uloborus diversus. The sequence continues at coordinate 105,312,539 of NC_072735.1, forward strand.
ATTTCTACACATTATTTCAAGCAGCGAAAAGGTTTTTCTACACACCTGTTCTATTAGCACAACTTAGCCATTAGGCACAGCCCAAATTTTATTTTCAAATCATAATTTAGTCGTTTGTGCCACTTCAAAAAAATTTTTTAAATATTTACTAAAACTAGTTTGGGATTTTTTTTTTCCTTGAATATTTTTTTCTGCTAAGCAGTTATCAGAATCGCATAAATTTTCCTTATGAGAAAATAATAAGTTATGCCTTTTGTAGAATTTCTCGTGAAAATGGAATAGAAATGTATAGTTTTTGGTGGATGTTCGATAGCTGCAGGTGCAGGTACTCCTGTAGCTAATTCCCTTGATTAGAAATACTATTAACTTCAAAATATAATTACGAATTTTAAAAAAATTAAATAATAATTTTTAAAAACATCTTCTTTTCTCTTGTTTTATGATAAAAACATTTAATAAATTTCAGGTTCAAAAGAATTTACATCTTAGAGAGCTGACAAGTATTTTGCCTATTTTAATCATAACGGAAAATAACCTCATATTAATAATAATGAAAAAGCATGATCAATTTTCTTGCAAAAATGTAGAAACCTATTTTCTTAAGAATACTACATTCATGTGGCAAATCAAGTTCAATTACATACTAAGAACCCTAAGGAATGTTTTAAATGAAATTAACACTTTTGAACAACACTTTCAGTTTCTTTGCTACAATAATTGAAAGTGTTTCATAACACATCGTTTGAATTATAATACATACAAACACCCACTCGCATTACAAATTGAGAGAGATTCCAGAAAATGAATTATTTAATACATGACAGCATCTTACACCATATTCCCGTCTTCAAAGATACAAGAAACTATATTAGCACGAAAATAACTAAATCAATGCCCTCGAGGCAGATAATGTCTTATCTTGACAAATTAATTCAAACAAGGCGTGTGTGCAAACAAAGAATGTTCAAGCAATGCGTGTAAATATTAGAGCAAAAATTAATCACCGTTTCGCGATTCTTACGAAAATACAGCTGGAATTTATTATGATTAATGTGACTTTAATCTTTTAAAGAAAGACCCGCTTAAGTGAAATCCTTGTGTTATAAACTGATGTTGGATACAATTTAATTAATTTCTCCAACTAAAGAACATTCAACATTTACTACTAGTTAGAAAACCAAACACTGAGATTAGTATTCATTCTACATTTTCTGATGAGAGGGAGAGTTAATAATCATGTTATCAAGGAATATAAATGTGTAGATTAATTTTTCTCTTTTGTCGTTGAGATTATGTTTAGAGAGCAGAAGATTTTAAATTTAAAGCGCATGAAATTAGCAATGGGGTAGTTGCTTTTTGTCAAAAGTACTACTTTTAGTCACTGAAATTGATAGAATAAGCAAACAAAATAACATGGAGCTATAAAAAAACTTTTATTTTCTCTACAGTAACTTTTTATTTGATTTTTTTAAGTGTCCGATTTTAGAAATAATGCGTGGTCTTTGTAACCTCACAAGTGAGACTGGCGCTACTCCATTGCCGCTATGAAGGTTTACGCTTTGCTGTCAACCGCGTTGCCAGGATATAATAATTTGCTCTCTGTGTTAAATGCATCTGTGAATGGCATTTCATGACTTGTGATATCATGTGCGAAAGCGTAAAAAATGAACTTCAATCTGCCATCTATTAAAATAATTGTCAAATTACACTCCTGTTTGTGAAAATTGCAACACCACGATGGACTTACGCGAGTGAGCTGAAAATTGCAGGAAATGTAAAATAGGACATGCTATGCAAATGATTAGAATTGCAGATCAGTAGCGCATGCATATGCTGAGCAGCGCCCTCTGAACGGCGGATTAAACCGAATATGAATAGACGGCTGTAGCGAGGCGTGTATGATTATCAGTGGTTATATGCTAGAGTAAACGTTAACTGAACCTTTACTATGCCTCTTCGACGAAAGAAAGCGAAATTTGAGCAAATTTCGGAGTTTGAACGGGGCAGAATCGTCGACCTTTGTGAAGCTGGATTGTCTTATCGTGCAGTAGCCGCTCGTGTGCAGCGTAACAGCAGCACAATCATGCGTGTTTGGAAGCAGTGGACGAACGAGGGTCGGACAGCTCGTAAATCCGGGAGCGGACCCCGAAATGTGACGTCAGCTCGCGATGACAGACACCTGGTGCGTATGGCGCTGACGAACCGCACAGCTTCTTCTAGACAATTGGCAGCACAATGGTCAACAGCTACAGGTGTTTCATTGTGTGCTTCATCAATTCAGAGACGTCTGCTGCAGCGTGGGCTGCGCGCAAGGATTCCTTTATACAAGATTCCTCTCACGCAAAACCCTCGCCGTCTGCGGCTACAATGGGCCAATGTGCATAGGAGCTGGCGTGCTGATTGGCAGCAGGTCGTCTTTTCTGACGAATCCCGCTTCAATTTGTAGCATCATGATGGCCGAATTCGTGTCAGGCGCTATGCCGGTGAACGGAACATTCCAGAGTGCATTATCGAACGCCACAGTTGACGAACACCCGGAGTAATAGTCTGGGGTGCCATAGCATATCATGGACAATCACAATTGCTGCGAATTGTGGGCAATTTGAACAATTCTGATACATAAACGAAGTTTTACAGCCCCAAGCTATTCCTTTCCTGCAAGGATTGCCAGGGGCTGTATTCTAGCAGTATAATGCTCGTCCACATGTCGCCAGGACTGTCAAAACCTCCCTTGATTCGCAGCAGGTACAGCTTCTTCCTTGGCCTGCATATTCCCCGGATATGTCACCGATTGAACATGCGTGGGATTTCGTTGAGCGGCGTCTCGCTCGTGATCCTCGTCCTGTTGCTTCGACAGACGAACTTTGGTTGCGCATACAAATAATATGGAATACTCTTCCGCGGGCAGATATTCAAACTTTGTTTCACTCCATGCCGAGTCGTTGAGCAGCTCTTATTGCGGCGCGTGGTGGCCACACAAAATACTAATTTCAATTTCTTTTTATTGTTAGTTTGATTTGAAAATGTAATCATTTATTTGTACCACTCAACTGTGTATTAAATTTCATTCAACTATGATGGTTCCATCATGGTGTTGCAATTTTCACAAACAAGAGTTTATTTAAAAAATGGTTAAGTCCTATGTTTTTAAGCATGCTCTTTCAGAAAAAAATACGGAATAAAATTTTGGAAGCAACCCCATTCAACCATCGGTGCCGACAAAAATATGATCCTAGATGGCTTATGAGTTGTTAAAAATAAGACTCATTTAAGTTAACTAAATCTCCTCCCATCAAAGTAATCGTGATGTTCCTTTGTTAGTCAAGTTTTTTCTTTGTTTTAACAATCAAGATTGCATAGGGGAAGGTTGCCGTCAATGAACCGGTTCCATGACTGGACTTCGAAGAAATTTTCCCCACTAGATTTTTCTCAAGCAAGAAATCAGTTAGTGTCTTCTTTTGTCTCAAAACAGTCCAATGCAGAGTAGTCAAGGAGCTTGAATCTATACATGATATTGTTAAAGGTCCAATTATGATTTCTACTGTTCACTTGCTAATGCTTGACACTTACATTTTGTTTTTACAAGCTTTGTGTATTAATGAACAACTAAATGGGAACATTGACTTGAAAGAGTGCATTTTCAAGTTCCTCATATTTCAAGTTTCATCGTGAATCGTCGCAGCAGTGACAACTATGAGAACGTTCAAAATGACGCAGTTGCTATCATTGGACCGCTAAGTGTGTTTCTATGAATGAATCAGCTAACAAAGTGTTTCATTCATGGAATTCTAAAAATATTATTAAAGTTTCAACTCAATTATCTTCAATAATTGATCAATCTTTTTGAGTAAGTGTGATAATGATGAAAAAATATTTTTAAAATGAGTTTTGGAAACTCTCCTTAGATATTATATTTTCAACTAAAATACTTGTGTAACGGATTCAGTATTTGTTAAAGTAAATTTTAATACAGTTTCAAATACGTTTGTTGTTCTTGAAAAATACCAAAATAAGTGAAATGAAGCCAGTGGATAGCTGAGGGAGGGCATGCAACATGCTATAATAAAATATTTGTGGATCAACATTTTTGAACTTGGATGAACCAGGACTCCCATTGGTTCAAAAGAGGCCCCGTGTAATTTTAGCTAAGAAGAGTGAGTCACATGTTATATATATATATATATATATATATATATATATATATATATATATATGTATGTATAAAATAATTTTTAAAAACCAATTTTTTCTTTTTGAATAACTTACTATTATTTGTAGTGTAGGTTTATCTCTTGTAATAACTATTTATATTTTACGGTTTGATTTTTTTATTTCAGAAAACGGTCCATTGATGGAAACTCAATGTTTCATCCATAGCAACTGGTTCCCATGAATGGACCACATGCAAAAATATTTCTCTTTCATTTTTATTCTTTATTGAATGCAGTTGACATAAAAACGAATATTTTTATTAAAGGAGAAATATATTGAGTAATTATTCCTATCGTCAACACAAAGTTTGAGTCTGAACTATTTCCTAAAAAAGGTCAAAAGTGTTATGTGGTTCATTGATCTTCCCCTATTAACTTCACTTTTATTTGAGGTTTATCATTCCATTCTCTTTACGATAGGCACACACGTGAAATAATATTGTTTTAGATGCACATAACAAACACATGACCCAGGGCGATGTAACCAAGGAAATTTCATCCTCACAATTTATTCTATTAAAAGGTGTGACATATTTAAAATATTTTCATGAAAAGTAGATATTCAACTTGAATAAAAAGTAAAATGTTCGTTTATTTCAACGAATTTGTGAGGAAAAGTCATAATGTACTCGAAAAAAAAAAGAAGATTAAATACTCTTTTACCTCTACTGTAATTAAAAACATCCGAAGAGAACCTGTGACCTACTGCAATTCGAGGAGCAATATTTGCAACTTATATTGGCAGCTTAGCATCTTTGATGCTAATTTCAATTTTATGTTATACCGTTTCTCATGTTCTTTCCTTGTTACTATGCTAAATGAAATATCTCGTATTCTCCTAGAATTTCAATTTACATTTACTTTCGATATCTGAAACAAAGCATTTTTTAATGCTTTTTTTTCTGCTAGAAACAGTAATTCTCATATGTGTAATAGTCAATTTACTGATCGAGTAACGCTTGACGTCATCAGCAATGAAACTCGCGCCATAACATGCGTGACGGCATTATTTCATTGTTAAGCACCAAAAATTCAGTATGTTATTTATAGTTGGATCATATTTTTTGGCAATGTTTGACATGCAGGGAAATGCTTTATGTGGGCAAGGCTCAACTGTATCCGGTAACTGAACTGTTTTACTGGTTAAACTGTAATTTAAGGAGAATGAAGAAACGAAAAAGTGGGCAACAATGAAAGTTATCTACTGGAGTTTAAGGTTAATCCACTGGAGTTAGGGTTAAAATTTCAACTGGCAAAATATCACCAAACAGGCAATGGTTTCCTTCAAATGTAGTATCAATTTTCGCCCGCGTCATACTTTGACGGACGATTTTCCAGTTGACGAGAAGAACAATGTCCGCACTTTTAGGTGTGTGATTACTTCCTTTGAAACTTTCAAAAACTATTTACTTATAAAATAGTAGAAACTACACACCACACAACCCAGCTTTTAAAATTTGAATGATTAATCAACTGCTTAATCGATCCATTTGATTAATTAATTACTTATAAAAAGGTATAATCTATTCTTAAATAATGGTGTAGACAAAGCTGTATATTCAGAATTACATCCAGCAATTTAAGCTCCAATGTGATGAAGTCATCACGCGAAATATTTTACGGAGAAATTTATAGAAGGTTGTGTTCACTATGCAATGCATTCTGTATTCGAAAAATGCATGAGTTACATTAGAGAACCTTTTGAAATGGAATTTCACAACACAGTTGTACAATTTTAGCTCGTATTCTTACAGAAATGAATTTGATTTGACACTAACTCGATTGTGTTGATAATGGAGTTGTAATTTGAAATCTTGTTATTTACGAAGTTTTGACAGTTTTGCACTTTGTTAAACTCTTGGCTTAGCTTGAATCGTTAGTTTAGCAGCATAATTGGTTTAATGATTCCAAACATACTTGTAGTTCTGACACAGTAATGTTGCTACAAACTTTACTGCTTTAGATTAGGAAAGAGTTTTAATGAACTATTTTACTTTAAAAATCATATAATGAAAAACAATTGAAAACCTATATAGGTTGGACTAGTCAGGCTATTGTTATAGGGGAGGGTGGCCCAAAGCGGGTAGGTTTTCGAAGAGCGCACTAAAATTGTAGTTTTTGTATTTTTATTGCAACAATTCCGGTTTTATTTCCTAGCAGGGTTTTTGAACTTCATTATAAAAAGTGATTCTTGTATTATTTCAAATACAATATTTATTTATTATCAAACTTTACAAACATTTGAAAAACCCGCTTTGCCCTACCAGGTAGCCCAAAACGGCTAAGCTTAACTAATTGTGATTTGCTACATTTGCCAATCAAATATGAAGTTATAAACGATTAAAATAGTTGTCTGGCTACCTGCCATTATAAAAAGTATACAAAACAGTTGTACATATCCAATTTAAAGTCAGCACATTCGTTTGTAAAACATAAAGAAATAACTGATTAAATTAATAGACTACGAGTAAATAACTGCCATTTTAAAAAATAACTTTTTAAAGTTATACTTATCCTATTGAAATAGAAATCTAAGTCAGCACACGATTCAAGCAATTATAAATAAACATATGATTAAATCCTATACCCGCTTTGCTCGATGGCACGTTTTTTATTTCAATATTTATAACCTTAAATTTAAAAAAGAAACAAACGAAATGACTATCGTAGTTTGAAGATGGATGGCGTTAGAATAACGTAATATTATTGTCAATCAAAAAAATAAGCTGGTCTTCCACTAATCACATCGCTTTACTGCTGCTTCGCTGGGACTGATTAAAACTCGGAAGTGCTCTTACAAACACGACCTCCGCTTACATATCATGGGGGGGGGAGCATACGAAGGCCTACCCACTTTTTGGGCCACCCTACCCCTAGCCTTTACTCCCATCTACTGAATCATTGAGTTTCGAATGGACAGAGCAAAATATACTGATGTTTGAGTTTTTTTTTTTTTTTTTTTTTTTTGTTTGTTTGTAAAATGAATTTCTGTAAAAAAAAATTTAAAAAAAACCCTTGATTGAAATAAATTGAAATTGTAACCTCCTTCTAACGTTTTAAGTGAAGCATGAGCTTGCATTTCATGCATATATTTTATTAAAAAATAATTGGTAATAAGGAAAATTAAATGAAACAATTGTTTTTCTTCTACCAAGCAAAAATTTTATAATATTAGCGTTTTCAAAGTTTAGCGTTTCCTGGTGTTACCATTAGACTTAGACTAGGATAATGCACTTATTACTTGAAAAGAACATTGACTTGAAAGCTTTTACTAGATCAGGTCTTCCCAAACTGTCGTCCGCGTATCCCTTGGAAGTTCGCCGACCCTTAGTATTTGCAAAATTCGAAAAGAGAAATTCAAAATGGTAAATGCTATATAAAAACATGCTGTTGCATTTGAATACTAGAAAGAACTACTACTCGATTAAAAAGAAATTCCCATTATTTCATTTGATACAACTTCTTACCTTTTTGTATCCGTAATTTTCATTTATGCAGCCACGAAAACGAAATAGTAAAGTGGTGTAGATGTTAAACTTTACATTCGACTCCGGATTTAAAAAAATAATAATCCCAAATGATTGAAATTGTGCCTGATAATGAATGCAACGTGTAACTCTTCCAATTAATTCAATGTTCAATTTTAATGGTTTTGTTACCTTTCTGTCATTCAATTTTATTTTCCTACTCCAGAAATCCTAAATAAAGTCTCGCACTGTAAACTACGTGCCTAGTGTTTTTAGAGAGCAATGTTCCATTCTAATTGGTAATGGTTAAATTAGCTTACGTTCATTTAACCACAAGTATCTGTGCACTCTCATGACAGGATCCGCACTAAATATTAGTCTATGAATGGGGTTCGCTGATCAGAAAGTTTGGGAAGCCATGTACTATAGTGAATTCAGCGAGAACTGATATTGAAAGTAAACAAAGCAACGTGACACTTGGCAATACCGTTTTCTGATTGGCGATGGGATGCAAAAAGATCGCCAATCAGATGAGCGAAATGTTCCTGAGAAGAATCGCTGGTTCAATGAATAATTCATGAAAGCGTCAAATGTTGCACCAAGCAGCGGCCCGCTTTTTACTTACTTCCGCTATGAATTATCCACTGAGTTCCCTTTAGATCATTTTAAATTTTTCAGAGAAACACTAATGTAGCTTCAAAACATAAACAAAATAAAGAATGTGACGGCACAATTATTGAAAAGTACCTCAGTATTTCAAGAAAAAAAAAGATATTTCAACGCATTCGAATGTCCACATAGTGATATGTCATTAAAAAAGTAGTTAATTGTTAAATTCGTCATAACATTATTTTTTAAGCTTCCTTGTTTTAAAAATGAGATTTAATTTTCATTTGCTTTACTAATCACCTTTAAAAAAAAACTGACAAAGATGTCGGTAAATAAATGAATGCGTAACATTTTGCAATTTGGTTGTTTCCCATTTTTCAAAAATACGTTTTTCTAAAAGAGCATGATGAAAAACATGAGGTAAGTTACGTTTTTTCTTAATATTGACTTATATTCCCTCTTAAAAAAAAATCTTAAGAGACATTCAGCCGTTGTTCTCGTTTTCGCTGTTGACGTCACAAGTGAGCAAATCGCAAGGGGTAACCAGAATAACGTTTCAGGACGCTGTCAAATTTCGCTAAATTAATGTTTATTTAACTAATAATTCTTGTTCCATTAACAAATTGCTCGCGGTAAAAAAAAAAATCATTAAAAGGCGATATCTTGCCAGAAAAGGCAGCCACGCGCTTCGATTCAAGATGGCTTTCATCACTTGTGACGTCACACGATGAAACATTTTGGTTAAAAAATTAGAAACTTCAAAAAAAAAAACAATTAAATATTAAATAATGAAAAAATAAAAGTATTTTCTGGGCCCAGTACTTTTGACTGAAAGAAACAACCCCATTGGAGCTACAACATCGGGGGTATGTTCACAAAAAGGTCAACAAAACATACAAAAGCGTTTGTAGCACGAATACTCGTGAAAATTCTTTAAAACTTAAACTGACAGTTTTTGCAATAGAATTATTTACATTTAACCAAGCACATTCTTAACATTTGACATCAAAAAAAGAAAACCAAAACAAGAGTTTTACCCACTGAGTAATTATCGAAAATATAGTTCAATTTGCTTTAAAATATTGAAAATCTCTTTACAAGTGATATGATTTCTTTTTGAAGCGAACAACAGTACTACTTAAAACTGAAATAAATAAATAACTGACCTCCTGAGGGCAAATGTCCATGTCATTTACAGCATTCATCATGAAATCATAACAAGGCTTTCCTACAGCTATGGCTTCTGTAGAACACGCATACTAAATCAGAAAGAAAAAAAAAATAGTTCATGTTAGAAATAATATTTTTTAGTAAAAACAGAGTCTTAGGGTTCTTATAACAAATAAATATAGACACGATAGTATATTAATTTATTTGGGAAAATAATTATTTTTGCACTGATAAAAAGTCTCGTCGTAGCCATGAAACACGTGACTATTTTCATTGCATATCTGTACCTTAAAAAAATTTCTCCTCAAACTCAGTGATGAACCAAAGAAAACATAGCATTTATTACAGCCAAAGAAGCTCTTTCTAAAAGAAATCGAAATATTACAAAATACAATTAAATAAAAGAAATTAATAAAAAGATTCTTTTGTCATTTATTAGTTACTCTCAAGAAATTTCTTACTTCTCTTTCCACTTTTGGCTGTCTATTAAAAATATTTCAATAAAAGCAGCAAATACAATTTCCATGCTCAGATGCTTAATAACATGTCTTAATGCAAATCTGTCAACTTTTAATTTTGGTTTTGATAAGTTTTGTCACACTCCTTAAATGAAGTTTTACATTCATTTTTAAAGTCTGCAGGAAAAAAAAACTTTCTTTTTTTCTAAGTCAATTTCATAAAGTAAAGATTTTTTTTCTTTCCTTCTCAGCATTTTTTTTAATTGAAACAATGTACTTTTTTAAGAGTAAAGTAATGTAAATTCATTCAAGGTTTTTTTTTTTTTTTTTTTGCTAACAGCTACCAGAAAGTAACCTGCGTTTATAAGAATCTTAAAAATTTATTTCCTTTTACCATAAGACACAGAAAATCACATAAAAGATATTTTTTTCCTCCAAGTTAAAAAGTTTTTTCCCCCTTGAGTTCGTGTAACTGCTCATAAGTTTAGAAAAGATCTGATCACTATTCAAACATAAAAAGAGGCGCCATTTTTGTCATAATGAACCGACTTTGACGCTTATTTAATTAGCACTGCTTAGGGGCAAGCTTTCATTAGAAGAATGCCCCCGCTATTGATTTATTAGTTACTGTGATTGAATAAACTGCACGTAATTTTTCTCCATTTCTCCTACAACTGACTGCCTTATTGGGTAAAACATTAGGCATGCTATACAAGTACAGGAGAAGTGGTGAGTTCTTACTGTTCTAGTCTAGACTGGGTTGTCATGGTGAAAGACATCAATCCTAACCATTAAACCGCATGGGACACAAAAGTACGCATTGTTGACTCAGTAAGATGATATGTGATGATTTAAAAGCCTTTATAAAATTAGCAATATTAAAAAATGATTAACCAAACCCGCCAGAGGGAGCAAAATTCACAGAAAAATACCTTGGCCCGTGTGACCACGCCAGTTTTGAAGATAAAGTAACTTTAATAAAGTGTTTAAAATCTATAAGAAACATATCTATATACATACATAAATGGCTACTTCTATATGTAAGTATTTCCGGAGTAATCTTCAAAACTACAGGACCGATTTTAACCATTTTTTCACTGTAAATAGCTACTTTCTCAGGAAGAAATATAGGCTATAATTTATTTCTAAAAAACTTAGTTTAAAAAGGTTATCATGAAAAATGGTAAATTTCATGCAATTTCCCCATTAAATGATTAAATATGAAACCCATTGTTTCAAAAATTCGTTGCCTTACAACAGCAATCTTAAATAATAATCACAATGAAATTTTTGAACCAAGGCATCTCTGAGCAAGCATGAAATTTGTTCACTACTAGCCGGGTACCCGGCGATGCCCGGGCATTTAATTCAATAAAAATAGTGATTTTTTTTTTTTTTTGCAAACGCTACTTTTTGCACACTAAGGGGAGCATGGGAGAGTTTTTTTTTTTTTTTTCTAATCTTTGTTTTTAATAGGGAATGGGCAGTTAGGTTAAAACAAATAGAGATGGATTAGGAAATTTTGAGATAGGTCGTATAAGTAGATAGAACCCGCCTCAGGCGACATTCTTGGGGTAAAAAGGTGAATGACACAAAACAGAACTGGTGATAGATATAGAAAGTATTTTATTCATATTCATAGTGATAGAGATAGATGTAGATTAATTATTACCGCAGTCAAATGTATTTAAACAGCCGACAAAGGCGGCAATCTTGGCGTAAAAAGATGAATGACAAGAAAGCAAACAGCCGTCATAGGCGACTACTTACATAGAAAGTGAAATATCGTAAAAAAGCGAACCAGCTGGTCGCCTCAGTAGGCTAGTAACTTCATAAAAGAAAACTTATTTTACCTAAACATAACCTAATCAATACGACAATTTAAAACCCTCTAATATTTTACATAAATAAATTGAAATTGCTAAAAATCTTGCATATTTTCAGAACTGCATCAAAACATTTATTTATAAAAGAAAACGTTTTAACGTAGTGAAATGAGCGATAAAAATTTAAACAATTTTTGCAGTTTTTCACAGTAAAATTTTAAAATTATCAAAGCAGCTGATATAATTTTACACTGGAAAACTACAGTTATTAAGAGACTTTAAAGATATTTTCGCGAGTGTTTGAAAGACTAATTATAGGTTTTGCTTGTCTCATTAACAAAGAGGTAGGGGAGACCGGGGTTAGTTGTTACACGGGGTAAGTTGTTACATTCAAATTTAAAATTAACCTCTAGTAGAAACTGACATTCATTTCACCAGATGATAGCTCTCACGCATCTGCATTCCCTGACGGTCACTGGAGTGCTTGCAGTCAATACCAGGGACAGTGCTCAAAGAAAACGGTTTTTTGAGTCTGGAAGTAATTTTTCTTTCTGCTGTTATTTTTCTATTTGAGACGAAGCGTTGCAGATAACATATTGATTTCTATACCACGTGAAAGCCTACACTTTCAGATATGTGCTAACATATTCAAAAGTTTTGTACAAAGATATAATACTAGTAATATGTACGAGGATTTGAAGTGGCGTCATATGGGGCAAGTTATTACAATTTTGTTGGGGTTAGTTGTTACAAGTAACAACACAAAACGTGTAACCGCACAAAATGTGTAGGATTTATTTTATTACTTATTTATATCTCACTAGCTGCGTTGCCCGGCTTTGCCCCGTCTACTTAGAAAACAAAAATTGCGTCAAGTGACGTATATTCAACAATCAGGCATAAATAAAAGAAAAAAAAACCATCATGCAAAATTTCCAGTCCAAACAATGACGACAGATATTAAAATACTTTAAGAAATTAAAATAAAGTGAGAAAGATGGATTTAAAAAGCGTAACCATGGAAACACAAAATAAAATAAGTTTAAGAATTGAAAATGAGAAAGATGGAAACGCAAAATAAAATGGTTAAAAACTTGAATAGAAAACAGATTTTTGAACTTAATTTAATTCGTTTGTAACTTTTTTTCTAATGGAGATAGAGGGTTAAACTTTCGACCATAGGTCGAGTTAAATCTGAAGTTAAAAAAGCCGCTCTTTTCAGTTTTGGGAAAAAGAAAACTGTGGGATAATCCCTTCACTTTTTATTGATGGATTTAATGAAGGAAGTAGTGCCTAAATTTCAGCTAAGCCTAAACAAATTCGAGCTAAAAATGCAAATAACTCCCGCCGCCGTAAGTAATTTAGAGCATTGAAACAAATTGCGTAGAACGCGGAAAATTCTTCCCTTTCCAACGATACATAATATTACTATTCGCGTGTAATTTTTCACCCCCATATTCGGGAATTTATGTGAAAGTTGGGCCTAAATTGGAATTAAAAAAAGAACTATTCATCGAATTGTTTTTGAACTGGTCTGCAAACCTTCTCAGGGCTTAAAGGAACAAACTGTGAAAATTTCAGCGAAATCGACCGGGTAGTTCTCGAGTTTTGCGAGTTCAAACACACAGACGCTTTTTGGGGACTTCATTTTATACTATGTAGAGATATAACAACTAACCCCATATAGTGTAACAACATGCCCCGTGGTGAGGTAAATTGTTACAATGTATGTGTATTTAAAAGACTTAAAATATTTTGAAGTAGTGATTTATAATCATTTTTTAAAAAATATGTAATGAATGTTAAATAATCTAGATGTATTTTAAAGTTTCACACATGTAAATACTTTAAATAGTTTAGCGTAAAAAAAAATATTCAAAAAAAGTGTAACAACTAATCCCGATCTCCCCTACTTAAGGGGTTTGACATTTGCTCCAAGCAATCGCAAAAGAGCCTCTTGAATACTATTTTTTAAAGAATTTTACTGCTGCTCAATGCAACTATAGCTCTCACTTGACGTGCGAAGTAGCCTTAACTAGTTTTAAAGTCGTGATATTGAGTGATTCAACAAAAGTGTATTAGTTATCTTTTTTTTTCCTCGTAATCATAAAGATTCGTTCCAATAAGAAAATGATCACTAATTGACGCATAAGCAAAAATGCATTCCTTAATGTCCTGGTAAGGTCATAAGCTCGATTTACCGATTGATTTTCTTGATTTTACAGTACTAGATTTTTAGCACTTCTTTTAATTTACTACATTGAAGATGTTTGGTTAAAAAAGCAGACAGTGAATTTGATTAAGTGAAAAATGATTAAAAACAGTTTTGTGTCAAAATATAATTGAAGTGAAAAGTCAACCAAAATAAAGCAGGAATATTCAAGAAAATGCAGCAAATAGCTACCCCTTACCCACTTTTCAATGGTGCAAAAAATTGCTCTACGCACCATTGGAAATTAATGAATGAGCTGACATCCTCCAGAAAAACACCAATATTTCTTTGGTTGATGTAGGGGCTTCACTTGAATAGCTGTTTGCAGAATATTCATTATATTTTGTGTTTTATTCACGTTCATTTTACATTTTGCTCGTATGGAATATAATATTCAAAACTCTAAAGTGAGTGCTCCAAATAAAGCCATGTTCGCAAATCAGGTCTTCCCTCATTTTTTGGTAGAAAACAAATATTCGCTAGATCCTGACTTTATCGTCATCAGAAAGTCCAACTGATAATAAAGCGTTATGAACAAAGCTTTTTTTTTTTTTTTTTTCGCGCCAGGCAACGGTGTTGCAAAAGCTATTGCAGAATAATGTCAAATCTACCTATCTTACTTTTCAGAAAGTTTTGTTTCTTCGTAGTTCACTATTTTAGCTCTTGAAGCCAAATTTAAGTAGTTGATGAATTCAGAATGAAAAATATTATTGCGTACCGTCCTTTTTGCTGTGACTTAATAACCTGGAAAAGTAGATTGTATTAAAATAAGGCCATGGTTCCTCTTTATAGCACTCTGGTGTCCTTATGAGACCACCGAAGTATCGGTAGGAGGATGTGATCCTGTGCTGCCTATGCTGCAATATGTGCACAAACTGTGCGCAGGAGTGACCAATAACAGAAAATAACGAATTACAAGTGCCCAGAATGTGACGATTGATCTTTTTCGTTGGCATTGAAGTAAACGGGGAATTTTTTATGCTTTTGAGTTTTTCAAATGTTGTTTGGTATGTTCTTTATGGACATTAAAGTTTTTTTTTTAATATTTCGATCGTATTCTTTGCGGGATTTTTTTTTTTTTTTTTTTTTTTTTTTTGTCTTAAACTATACGTGAGGTAATCCTTGTCCAGAGTTGGTCTTGTTGGAGATTAACGTTCCTAATAAGGTCAAATCGCCATTCATTGTAAAAGCAGCTGAAAAGCATAGTTGAAACTAAAATTTTCTCTTGAATTTATTTATTTTTTTTCTTATTTTTATGAGTCATCTGATGAATGTGCAAAAGCTAGAGCTAATTGAATCAAAAGCGAGCAAGATGATATTAGGACTTGAATCTTTCGATCACTTTATTTGGAGCACTTACCCTACTTGATCTTCAGATAACAGATTTAAATCTAATTTCTCGAACCAACATGTACATAATAACATCATATCAATTATACAGAGTCAATTAATAAACAATACTAGATACATTCGCTTGGACTAAATTAATTAGAATCCATTAAGATAATTGAAGCTTATTAAAATCAACCACATTAGATGCTATGAAATGTCTTTCTGGAGCATCAACCACGAATGAGAATCCCCAAAGGATATGCGAGCTAATTACCCAATTATTCATCAAATATCAGTACTCACCGACTGTTTATTACAGTAATTTTACATTTGAGAGGTAATTTGCAGTAATTTAGATGAGTTATATTAGAACACAGGAGTTAATAATGCGCTTATAGTGTCTTGTCAAAGTCATTATTTCATGTCTCGGAATACTTAACATTAAGATTAACTTTCACTTGTTGCACTTGGAGCATTTAAACTGAAGGGAACAGGTAAAATGCGTTTACATTAGGTCATTTTGGTCAATAAATGTCTTAGAGGGGAATAAAACTCCCTAAATTGCAACAAATACTGATATTAAAATGCTTAAAAAATGCTTTAAAAAAAGACCCTGATTGCTGGCCGCGTTTATGCTACTATTAAAACCTAAGAGCGTCATGTGCGTGTCTGTTTTTGTGTCTGTGCGTCTTTTATTCTATATCCTCCGAACTGTCAATGTCTACCTGGTCAATACTGGTACCGTTGGATACAGAAAATTCAAGGGAAACTATTTCGTCCTGTCTCACTTCTCCAAAAGTTAAAGGGCGGATAGATAAGAGGCGGGACATCAAATTCTGAGGATGTCCTGAGGACATCCAGTGGTAAAAGCATTTAAATCTAGGGCCTGATTCAAGTGTAAGCCTGAGAAGCACGGACTTTGGGGCTCCCTAGCTTGAGAGATCTCCAAAAATTACAAAAAAAAAAGAAATCATAAAGGAATATTTTCATTTGTTTTGCACCATTTTTGAGCAATCACGATTGCTTTTATTGTTCTCATTTGACCATTTTTGGTGTCCGTGCCTTTTTCAACTTGGACCAGAAGCTTTTGCAGCACCACCGCCCACCGTCCTCTGCTGGCGGCGCGGCGCGGCTGCTCCGGTTTTGAGCTATCCGCTTCTCCTGGTCGGAGACGTCCATGTCCTACACACACGCACGTTCACACACATACACACACACGACTTCACACACATACACTCACACACGCCTACGTGCATACACACAGGTCTTCGCACTTACACAACTATGCACAAGTAACCGCCCAGGAGGAGAGGCAGACTTGGGGGGGGAGCCGTTTCTAGAAACAATAACTCCAATGAATAGGGTCCTGTCTCAGTTCGTGATTGCGAAAAACATAATTTGAATTCAAAATTTCAGAACTCAAATTAATTTTTTTTTTTTTTTTAAATTCTCGTATAAGTTTAAAAAATAAATTTTATTGCTGGCTCTACTTTATCAAGGTTTATGAGTTCAGTGGGAAACTAACTCGCTCCCATGGAGTGAGAAAACTATCTGGGGTGACATCTAGCATAGAATGAGACCACTCAGAAGTAATTCCATGTTGGTACGGAGCTCATTATTACTGCTTAAGACATTTATTTTGTTTCTGGTGATTTAGAATATTTCAAGATGTTTGAATCTTTTAGAATGGTTTATTTAGGTAAGTTTCAAATTACAAATTAAGAGCTCTTGATCTTTATTGGGGCTGGTAAATTACTAGCATCTCATTAGCTGGGCCCAGAACCTGTTGTTCTGTCACTTTTGTAACCTTAGTATCAAAGAATTTTTTTATTACTATCTAGCATTTCATTTAGTTAGTTTACATAACAGCAACACTTTATATGCGACTCACAAAATACGTGCAGCTGACTGAGCATTCCTGAATGGGCTGATCAAGTCAGCCAAAATCTTGACTGAACGTGATAAACTAATTTTTGTGCAAGTACACCCACTTCCCCCCCCCCCCCCCAAATGCACTTTTTCTCTTTCTGCAAGCAATTGGAGACCAGTTTGGACCAGTTGGAGACTTTGTAAAAGGTATTCAGTGAATCAAAACATGTATATTTACACCCTTGATTTACTGCAACCTTTAGCCATGCAAATGTCAATGGGGTCAACCTAAAAAAATCAATGTAGTGGTGCAGAGTACACTACTAATTTTTTTTCGGGGGGGGGGGTATCAGTTTTTTGGGATGCTATGCCATTTTTCTTGAAGACGGAACCTCTGCAATGTCAAAAAGATCTGCGATTGAGCATGTTCTTCGGTTCTGCAAGTCAAGAGGGCCCCACAGGTTTGTTGTGCTTACAGTACTAAAATTTTTAAATCGAGCCCTGTTTGAATCATCAAGTGTCACCCACCGCAGGTGGCCAACGAGGTTGGCGAACAAAACGAGCTGTAACCAAGGATTCCCTGCATTCGAATGAACCTGGATAGAACCCTATCTATGAAAATTGATTTTAATAAACACAGTTAAGACGGCAACAATTCTACAAACTGCTTTGTTATTATGATAACAAGTTCTTCACAGTTATCTTTCCATCTTTATTGTCAGACGATGTTTGTATTATTTTATGACGCATTCATTACGGGATGGTCTCTGTATTGTCTGATGTAAGGTCCCTATACATACCGCTCTATATATATATATATATATACATATATATTGCGGTTCTATTCTGATGATGTTCCTGAAAATACCTCTACGTCACCACTTTGAAGCACAAAGCTATCTTTTGTAACTTATTATATTTTTTTTAGTTTGTTTAATTTTCAAAATTCCGTAAACAAGGGTTACTTTGGCCTTAGGATCCTTCTTTGACCCAAACTGAGAAAAAGATACAATGTTCTCTGCCACCTGCAAGAAGCAGGTTTTATACTAATTTCTACAGTATCTGCTAGAAAGCATCTCCAAGCATGCAGTGATGTATACCAAGCAGCTCGAAAACTCTTCCCTAAGGAGCAAAACTTGTAGTTTTTTGTTCCTTGTGCTTACATGTGTCTTTAAAGCCTCTAAAACTTTTATCTATAAGCCAGTTATTCCGACATCTGCTAAGAGTTTGCTAAGTACCTACATGGTGACTACATGCAGGTGAAATTCGGAATGTAAACCGACTTTGGTAACCGAGTGGTAAAAGCTCTTGCTATAAAAGTCTGTGAGACTCGCGTTCTGGGTTCGGACCTGACTCAGGTCATTTCCTCTCGTAGTGTAATAAAAATACCTTGTTTGTATATTAAAATAAATAAATAAATATTGTGTATTAGAATAATTGGTGTAAATTGGTTGTTAAAATGTATGAAGATACATCGTTCAAGAAAGTCGGATGAAAGCTTAATTTTTGGTAATGTGTAACCTTTCAAGCAATTTCTTTAAAGGCATACAGAAAATTCTAGTGTAACTTTTCACAGAAATGCGTGAGACGTTACTCTATAGTTACATGACCATGGTGTAACCTTCCACAAGCCGTGTGTAACTTTACACCAGTTATATCTTAAGTTACTCCAGAGTAGTGTAGGCAGCTAAGCTGCCACCGATTTTATGGAGTCAGGCAACACAAAAATGTTTAAAGTGTACATTGGCCCAGCATAAAAAACTCGAAATAAACTATTAAATGGATTTGCAAAAGAAAAGCTAAAAGTAAAACTCTAAATAGGAAAAACACACGAAAAAATAAGAACTCTCATCAACGGATAAAGAGAGTGATTATAACCTCAATTCATCAAACCACGGTAGGGTTTTTACTACGGAAGATGAAGAGGAACTAAAAGTTGTAGTATACTACAAGTTCAGAAGAGGGGGACAAATTTGCATCTACTTCCACCCAATTCTATTAAATTTGTTGGAAAGTTTAGGGAATTTTGTTGTTTTAGAATAGATTGAGTTTAGGTTTCCAGAGAGGAATAGCTGTTGATGTGAGAGAATTAGGAGCTGTTGATAAGTGCATGGAACGCATTAGCAAATTTTGGAAGTGGCCGAAAATTAATTGTCCTTTGTTTTGCAAATGGTGTTTAGTGAATAAAATTATTCAACCTCCAAAATTAATGAAAAGATGACTCTGTAGGCAGTTTGTGAGACAACACCAAATCTACACACACAATTTAAAAAATAATAATTTTCCTTAAAATAAATATGTGTGACACAAACTTTTCATGCAAAATGAATTTTTCTTTCAAATAAATAGATATTCGTATGGCCACAAGGCTTTCTTTGCCTCTAGTTAGTTATACCATGATTCTAAACAGCGAAAACTACCTTGAGCCAAAGTAGACCAAACAAAAGGGTAATATTGGCCCAAATAAAAAACGATTAAAAAGGGTAATTACACTTCGAAAAAATGTATATAACTATTCAAAAATCAAATTAAGAGCACTCTAGATGCGTAAAAAAGTTTTCCACAGCTTAGAAATAGGAATAGTAATAAAGCAAAATATTGTTGGGGAAAGAAGAAAAAAGTTCTAAAATGCGGGCCAAAGAAATAGCCCGTATTCACGGTACTAAAAAAAATCCAGGTTAGAAAAACTGAAAAAAGTTTTTTAAAAAAAATCTAGCTTTATATGCACAAATTATACAGAAGTTGTCTTGAAAGCAGAAACTGGGTTTTTTTATTCAAAAAGAAAAAGTTACATCTTTTTGATGTATTACGGAATTATTTTCAGACTGATTTCTTAAAGCAAAGGGAAAAAAAACAGCAAGACGCTTTACTTTCTCTCTCTCTCTCTCTTTCCCTTTTTAGGATACAGATAACCGAAAAATTGCTTACTACATCACAAAATAAAAACAGAAACTCATACCATGCTGAAGTGAGTTCTTTAAGGGAATATTTCGCATTTTCTTCTCAGAGCTTCAAATTCCAAAGAGAAAAATCATTTCGTGTTTTTGTGAGATATATTTTTTAGACTACCGAAATAAAGTTTAGATTTAAAACATTCTGCGGGAAAATTCAGGGGAAATGATAGATTTCGACACTGCACTGAACACCTACTGGAAAAGTGGAAAATATTTCATTACAAGGTATAAGATCACAGTTAAGGAATACATGACAATTGGAATATTAATAAATTTATCTAGAGAAAATGTTGCGAAATGCCGTTAAAAAAACTTTAAAGGACCACAAATTTTGTTCTTTATAAAGGGAATTTCGCTGTAAAGGAATTCAAATAATGCAATGAAAATTAAATAAGACTGAAAGTTTATTTCATTGAAACACATATTTCGTTGTGTTTGCATTCGTCGTAACGGGACCTCACTGTATTGGAAAAGTTTTATATGACTCACTAACGGTACCAGTGTCACTAATTTATTTTATATACACCAAAGAATATTTTACCATAATTTAATTATTGATTTACACTATGGATATTCAACCTTTAATACTATCGGAAACCCTTTGACTTTATCGTTTTCTTAAAGGAATCTCTTGATCAAAGAGCAGAAAAAAATCATGTTTTTATCGCACTCTAATTTGGAATATCATTTTACGCCTTTATTTTGTGTCAATAAAAAACATCTGAAGAAAACGAATGACTAGATCACTAATGGGGTTTTTTGTTGGCTTTTTCGAATACATTCTAATGCTAAACAAACAAAAAGCAACATTTTTTTCTCTTTCTAAAAGAGCTGCTTTTAATTAAAGGCTTTAAGCTTTGCAGATCAAGGATTTTTTAACTTTGTCGAGGATATTCAAAACCAAACGAATACCAAAGGGATCTATATGTAAATCCATATCTTGCGTCTAATATCTCAAAGAATTTCTGCAAATTCACTGCGCAATTCCACAATTCTTTCAACTGCCCGAGTATATATGGGGATTTGAAGAATACATACTGAAGCAAATGCATAATTTTCAGAAATGATAAAATATCCTTGTTTTTCACATGATCACTGAAGTGGAGGGAAGTAAACACGTTGATAAATCAACTGTAATAGTTCGAGCTTCAAAACGTAATATTGGTGGAAGAAGTTCTCTTACTGCTATATAGAAGTGTTTCTTGATGGGTAATCTTTTGCGTTGTACGGCTGTATATCCTGCAATAGTACAATTCCTTTATCTCCTCTAGTCCACAGCCATGACCGATAACATTTCCTCAAAAATATAATAGTCAGCATTTATTTGAATCACCGGATCCATGATGTTGAGAAGATCATCAAACACCTGACTTGTAGATTTTGTAACTTTAAATAAGTTTACAGATCTATGTTTCACGGAAAATTGTTCTTTTCTTGAAATTTTAACTTTATCAAACCATAGAAGCATAACAGGAAATATCCAACGTTTTTTAGCACAAATAATCGGATTACAGAATAACTATAATATGTTACTGTGTAATACTGCCATAATAACTGTATAATACTGCTTATTTGTGCTAAACAACGTTGGATATTTCTTGCTATTCCTCGGCACAAAGGTATTTATTTATTGCTTCATACAAGCATAGTTTTTAACAATAAAGTTTACAAGTGTCTTCATTCCGTTAGTAATTTAGTTTGAAAAATATACAGCCCCAGTATTGCGTAAGCACGCGTTAACGGATGCGAATGACTGAAAGGTCTTGGTTTTAGGAGAACGAGATCAATATCACATTTTCCTTTCTGTATTACATTTACAATGTCCATCAAATAATTTTGCTCGCTTTTAAATCAGTTTTCTTTTTTTAAACTGACTATAGCTTGAAGAGAATTTCTTCCACCAATATTAAGATTTGAAGCTTCGAACAATAACAGTTGATTGATTAACGTGTTAATTTTCCTCCACTTCAGTGATAATGGGAAAAACAAGGATATTTTATCGTTTTTAGAAACTACACATTTGCTTAAATATGCATTCTTAAAATTCCCATATAAAATCTGGCAGTTGAAAGGATTGTGGAACTGATCAGTGAATATGCAGAAATTCATCTGAGATATAAGGCGCAAGAGAGAGAAAAATGTGAAAATGTTTATACTAGCAATCATTAATGCGAGAGTTGAGTTAAAAGTCCAACTTCAAGACTTACTCCAAACCAAACGTATAAGCTGGTTTAAAATAATGTAGTTATTGTGAATGTAGTTTAAGTTCTGTAAATAACTATTTTTGAGAATTACAGGATGGAACAGAAAGTGGAAATACCTACTTGTGGTGGATTCTGGGTTGTTACTGCAATAAAACATAATTGAGTTTTCCAACAACGAGTTAAAATGTTCATATTTATTACTAAAAAAATTATAACTGGAACCTAAAAGAAGAAATTTTGCGATGTTAAACTAAAAACGTCGATTTTTGGTTAATTTCACGAAGCTCTACGGCTTATGGGTGAACTAAAAACTAAAGAACGTGAATATTTTGAAAGATATATGAAAACAGTGCTGAAAGAAAGCACTTAAAAAGTATTAGAACAAAAATTTTGACGTTTGGATTTTCATAAAAATATTTAAAAATTGACCATTTTTTGCCTTTTTTTTTTAAAGCTTTGCAGCCAATGCGCTATCTGAAGACATAAGTGATAATTTTTTTACATTATTTTTCCCTTGTTTAGGATGTCAATAGACAACGTTTTTTAGGTATTAGAAATTGCTTCTCGAAAATATCCTTTTTTAGGCCCACTCTACAAGTCCTGGTATTACTTATAATAGTGTCATTTGAATATCAGCTGCAAGGGCTATTTTTTAATATTTCATTCAGCTTTACGCACTTTCTGAACTTTTTTTTTCTTTTTTTTTTAACTCTGTAATCTTACGTTTTACCAGGACCGCGCCAAGCCTGATCGGCGTCGTCGTGCAAGTGTCTTTTGAGCGCCTTTATGCAGTGACGTTCGAGCAAAATTGTCGTTAAAAAAGAGATGGCCAGTTTCAGTTAATCAAAGCATTTTACCCCAACAATTTAAAAAAAAATCTTGGAATGTGATCGAAATAATTATTGCTTTGCTAGTATGCAGCTTTAATTTCTAATATTTGACAAACTGTCCAGAAAGCAAGATGTCTATTTCTGTACTTCATATTGATCAATATTTAGTTTGTTTCTGAAGAGAATGTTTCATAATATAGAAAATTCTGAAAAACCTACTTTACCGAGAGAGCGGGTTTTTTTCAGGCTGGGCCTGGTTTAACGAACCCGGCCTGTGATATGCTAATGCATTTTTGGAAAAAAAAAAATATTTTAAGCATGAAAGTTAATACAACTCTAAATATCTCTCTAATTAATAAATAATTATTTAAAGTGTTATGCCGGTCATAATGTTACAGCAGAGTACTGAATAGATTTCTAAATTGAAGTAGAGGATATTTCCCATTAAAATCTGAAACTGAAATCATTTCCGGTAAAATTAAAACTTTGAAATTACGGAACCGTTACAAAAAGTATTGAATTTATTATCCAAAACAAATAGTACATAGTCTCTCCAAAGTTTTTTTTTTTTTTCTTTTTTTTTTATCCAAAACAAATAGTACATAGTCTCTCCAAAGTTTTTTTTTTTTCTTTTTTTTTTTTTAATCCAAAACAAATAGTACATAGTCTCTCCAAAGTTTTTTTTTTTTTTATTTATTTATTTTAATGCACAAGTGGTTAAAAAGATAAAAAGAGGGGCGGAGGAGAATCAAGTAATTATGGTTAACACTTTTTGGAACTAAAAAATTAACCTAAATTATTGTCTACAATGTATAAATATTAAACACATTTAAGTAATATGCAAATGTGCTTACCGTGTTTTTTTTTTTTTTTTTTTTTTCCCATGTATGAATAACATGAAACAGTGGAATTCAACGAATTAAAAATCACAAAAAGACTATGTTTGCACAAATTATAATACAAGATGTTCACCTCAAGAACCAAAATAGGGATAAGCAAATTTCTTTCTCCTCGTATGCTCAACCTTGTGTAATAAAGACATACCGAAATCACACTAAGAAGGAAAATGCTAATGTATGCATTAAAGTCATTTGTTTTCAGTGTAAAAGATAGCGCTTTTGAATAGCATGTTTAGACACAAAAAGTCAATAATTTTTCTTTTTACATTTTCAGCTAGAGGGATTAATTGTTTCAATGAGCAGTATAAATTCCCTTCCTCCATTAGATATCATGAAGAATTCCATTTTACTCTTGGTTAGAGTTTTTTTAGACTTCATTTGAAGCATTTTTGATCGGTAGAGCTCGGCGTCCTTTGGGCTCTGGCGCGGGGCTCTGGCAGGGCCTTTGGGCTCTGGCAGGGGGTCCGGACCCCTCCCATAGGTCTTGCTTTTTTTCCCGATTGATTATGATTCTATGTATTTTGTGCCTAAAATAATTTCAAACAAAAGGTAACAATAATTTCAGTTCTAATCTAATAAGTGAAAAAATAAAATCCTCATGCTAAAAGATTAAAAAAAAAAAAGTATTGAGTATTTTTCCTATAACAAATTGTCTATAACAAGCAGAATTGTGATTATAAATGAATACACTATAATAACCATGTTTTCAGTTTTGTAATAACAGATCACATCAAGTGACATTTTAAGAACTTCTTTAATCATATGGTGCTTCTGCAACAATGAATTTGCTTTGCTGAATCCATTTTTTTAATTATGAGAAAAGTTAATGCGTATATTATTTTGCTTTCTGGTAATGTATTTAAGTACAGTTTATTAATTAATGCTAATTATTTATTCAATAGTTTATTTTTTACTGTTTTTCGTTCTCGAGAAACGATAAAATCAAGTCAGTATGTTTGACGGCGTATTGGGATACGATATGAGAATGAGGCTTTTGATCTTGGACCCTCCCCTTCCAAAATTCCTGTGTGCGCCACTGGGTGTATCCCTAGTTAGAACTTTATGAATTCCAGGATCTTACGTGTAACTAATACAGAATTCTGCTATACAGTCGAGTCCCGACTTACGCGAGGGATGCGTTCCAAGACACCTCGCGTAAGTCGAAATTTCGCGTTGTGGAAAACGTATGTATACAATTTTTTTAGAAATATACCAAGTTCTTTTAGACATTTGTAAGCACCCCACAAACTGCTTTAAAGCATTCCTCAACTATACATTAGTTTCTTACATAAAGAATTACTGTATTTAAAAAAGTAAAAACTTCTCTTTTATTCAACATAAATACTTGAAGTTGCATAAAATAAATGACCGATGGGAGGAAGGGACATAAAATAAAACAACACGGTACGGTACACCACAGTATGAATTAATAATAAAATGCTGCACCATAATATTTATGTGTTAAATGTGAATATGAATGATGATTTATGCTCCATGATCAGATCATTATTCTTATTTAATACATTTTAAATACAGTTGCTTTACCTTTTCTTTTATAATGCTTCCATTTATGGCAGTGGCAACAGCCCCTCTTCCTGATCTCTTTAATCCACAATACAAGAGCAGCTTCCATTTTCATAATCTCTGCATGTGTTAATGTTCAGAATGAAAAAAATAATAAATGAAAGATGCTGATTGTTGTTTTGATGCACGTAACGGAGCGATGCGTAGACTAGGTTGATGTGAGAACTTTCGCTATCAGTGATGCTAAAGGGGTGTAATAACATTCCCGAAATCAATATTTAGTAGCAGCCAATAACAAAGCCGATACTTCCTTCCCAAAAAAAAAAAAACTCGTGTTGGGAACGACTTTTCGCGTCAGCTCTAAAAATTCGTTACTCCTGAAAAATTCGCGTTATAGCCATTTCGCGTAAGTTGAATCGCGTTGTAGCGGGAGTCGACTGTACACAATAACGGGAAGCGCTTCCAGAGAACTTGTTGTGTGTGCCTTTTTGAAAACTCACTCCCAGGGGCGGACAGGGCTCCGCAGAAGTAAACCTTGACCCCAAATGGACACACAGGTTTTAGGACTCAAAAAAAAAAAAGACACGAAGGCACACAGGATCGTTGGGGCGAAAAAAAATCGTAAAAGTCCAAGGGCGCAAAAAAAAAAAAAAAAATCGCAAACGCTCGAGGAAGCAAAAAGAAAAGGAAGGAGCCCGGATTCAAGGGCGGAAAAAAAAACATAAACAAAAGCGCACAGGTTTGAAAACAGGTCACAAAAAAAAAGAGAAAAAAATAATATTGCAAAGGTCAAGGGCGCAAAAAAAAAAAAAGAAAGAAAGAAAGAAAAAGAAAACAGAAGAAATAAATGAAGGCGCACAAGTTCGGGGGCGAAAGAAGAAGAAGAAGAAGAAGGCCTACAGGTTCGAGGGCGAAAAGTGAAACAAGGGCGCATAGCTTAGAGGGTGCAAAAAGAAAAAAAAAACGGAAGTCATGCAAGTTTGAGGGCTCAAAAGGGCTCACAATTTTTATGATTAGAAACATATTTTATGTCGATTTCTATGCTTGAATTTGATGTAAAAAATTTCTTGCATTGGACTATTTTATTTTCCTTTAAAAAAAAGCATGAAACAACTTTTAGAACATTTGCACGATAAAATTTTACCGAGAAAATTTTAATATTGTACCATTTTATTCATATTATTCTTAAGTCCTAAATTCCAATATTGCAAAACAAAAAGAGAGACAGAGGTTTATTGCAGAATGACGTGTATGGGGAGGAAATGCACAAAAATTATTTTTATTCTTCTAATTAAATTTTTGCAGGTTTAAAAAAATAATAAATAGTATCAAATTTTAATAAATATATGCGTCAATATACACAAATAAAAATTATTAACTTATTACTTCGTACACTAAAAGAAAAAAAAAGCGCCTACAGAAAAAGAAGTCTCTAGTCCATACACATTATACCGGTTTGTATTGGTTATCCCAATTCTGTTTAAACTGTGATTTAGTTTTAGAATGCCAGATAAAATTTGAAATAGTTTTCATGAAACAACATAAGCGAAAAAAATAATTTGTAAGAATTTTTCTATTGTTTTTTTCTTTTCATTTTTTGAATACTGCTACTCATTCTTAACAGCACATTCAGTTTAATGTTTCTAGTAGTAAAGTGCAAAAAAACCTCGAATGTGCATAGGAGGGCACACCGCCCCTGCTATTACGACCCTGCACATCAGGCTTTCCAAATACAGGACATTGACGTGTGACGTGCCGGACCCAGTATTTAAGAAGTTTTGAAAAACTGCAGCGATATTCAAACATCGTTAACATTAAATCTAAATGTCGTCAATCATATATTTAAATGCTTTCATTCCTGCTTAAATATGATTTTCAAATGCAATTACTACCATTAAGACACCCGCATCTGCTAAATGTTGAATTTTGCAAAAAGAATTGCTTTTAATGTCTGCGAATTAATAAAGCTGCTCTCTGACCTTCTTATTGGCTCCATGGTTATTCAGTTTCAGCTCCAATCAGTTGAACCCTCCATCCGTTAGGAAAAATATTACAACATTAAATTTTCAGAAAACTGCGCACTCGTGTTTCGAGGTTTCAAGGAACCCTTTTTTCAATGCAAAAGATGTGAACTTTTAAATGAAGAGACATCAGGCAAATAAGTGCACCTTTTTTTTCCTTTTGAGTTGAAACAAAAAAAGTTCCTTGTTGCACCGAAGCCCGTGCTTTCCTGCAGATGTACGGAGATGAGAATCTAGACGAGCCTTGGGTGTCAGGCCCTAAGCCACTAAGCTGAATGATGAATACCCTAATTTCGTGACGCATGCGCATTGCGTACGTCACACAGTTCTTTTTCGTTAGGCTAAAACTAAGGGAAGTGTTATTATTGTATCGAGGTTGACATTTGTATAATAATCAAAATGTTTATCAAATTAAAACATCATGACGATTCTATATTCCTTAACATCGCTTTATTTTCAAAATCTTTGAGTGTTTTATGAGGTTACGCTTTGACTAAGGTATGTATTTTTAAATTTTCAGTTCTTCCATGTCATAAGTATGTGTATAGTTAATTAGAGTCCTACTGTAAATGTAATTGTTGTTATGCATGTTTTAACGCAATTTAGTTTTATCTTGCAAAAATTCAAAGCTGTATTAATGTATTATTTTACGATAACTTGCGTTGTCCAAGAAGAAAAAGTTATAATGTGACTCCCAGTTCATATTACTATGTTCTGTATGCAAATCATTTAGAAGTTTTAAGACCAGCAAATTAGAAGCTAGATGATTTTAAAATGTTGACTGAAAACTAAGTACGTTTGCAATTAATGGTATTGTATCCTTTTTTTTAATTGATAGTGATTTGTATGAGTTCGCATGCGTTGTTCCTCAGTAAATAACGCTCAGGAATTGAGTTTTTATGATTCACCTCGCATTAAACTTTTTCATGCCTTTATATCAACTTCAACTTTTTGTCGACCTTACGTATATTAGTTAAAGCATCAAGATATAAGTTTTATTTTTTCTCCACAAGTAATTTTTCTTCATAAACAACTTATTAGGAGAAATAACGTTTATAACATTTAAAGGTACCCTTACAATTTCAGCAAATCTTAATGAACCAAGCGATAAAATGGCATCTTCCATTACAATTGTCAAAATGTCAAATAAAACAGTGAAATACAATAATTGCATTGCTTGTGCTGTAATGCATTGCTCGTGATTAGTGATGTAAAATACCCGGGTATTTATTTTCAGTGGTGAATACCCAGGGTATATACCTGGGTATTTACCCGGGTATTTATTTCAAAAATTTATATTCAACTAAAATACTTTTCTGTACGTATTCCACTGTGTATGTATGTAACTAACCATATACAAAACAATAAATTTTTGTCCAAAAATTCTTTTTGATCACATATTTAAAGAAGTATTGTGTGAAACAACTTAGCAATCTAATATGATATTCACATTAAATGTTGGATATGCCTAATCAATGTTGATAGCCAAATTTCAGATATAAAAAGCCATCCTGCAAAAAGTAAAAACCTTAACTGGTTACAAAACAAAGAGCAAACATCAATTTTTTAAGGTCCTAGTCTTTTATAACTCAGTAATATATTCCTGCACGACATCAAAATGTCGCGCAATTTATTATTACTACAGTTGGCTCTTTGTTTAACGACGGTTTTTCACGATCCCAGATGGTCCACTCTAGTGTTGAAAGCATTCTATTTAAGGACGTTTTCTACTTAAAGACGATTTTTTGTGGTCCCTTGAAAGTCGTTAAACAGAGAGCCAACTGTATTTATTTACCTATATCTTTTGCAGAAATTTCCTCCAAACCTAGTTCAAGTGTTCAGGTATATTCTGCATCTCATATATATATATATATATATATATATATATATATATATATATATATATATATATATATATATATAATAGACACGCACACACACATAATATAAATTAAAAATCAAAAATAGAAAGGAACAAACCAAAGATGTTCTGAAGAATGGACCTTGCGAACTAAGTGGCTGGTCCATCCCGTGATAGCGTATCAGTCCTTAGTGCGCTTATTTCATTTTGATATTTTGACTTTCACTTTTTATTGTATTTCAAGCATATGTATTGAGTGAAAGAAAAAAATAGACGTTCCAGCTGTTTTACAATGTTTTAATTTAAAGAACAAAACAGTTTAATAATAAAAATAAGTGCAGTACAACATAAATGTTTGCATAAAAATACTTAATCAATCCTTTTTCAGTAAAATGTGTTTGAATATGTTTAAAAAAAATTTTTTATTAATTCTAAAGGGAAGAAACTGCTGAGGTTTGTTTCAAAATGATAAAGAACTGATGATGGGAAAGAGAAAAATTCAAGATAGCTGCACTTGCAGCAGGAAGGAATTTTGATACTGTCTCAAAAATCCTGTGTTACTGATAGAATAAGTCTTGAAATAAAATTCCAAAATAGTATTTTAAAACGAAAAAAAATTGAGCAAAAAATAATTCATTCTAAATTCTGACAGTTTAAGATTTCATCAAGCCTTTAATTAAAAAAATTATAATATATAAATTTTTATAGTTTTAATCTTTCATTTTACTGTTTATGTTTAAAAAAGAAAATTATCACCTTTTGATACCACCTAAATTTTTTTTGCAAAATGCGCAATTACTAGGGGTCTTACCCAGTCTTCGAATACCCAAAAAAATATTAACTTTTCCACCCTACATCACTAATTGCGTGCGTTAAAAATAGTTTAAATAAATTTTCATCACAAAGTACCGAGGAGCAAATGCAAATGAGCAAGGCAACAGAAAATAATATTTTGATTTTTTTGCTTATTAATGTGAAAACTTTCTATATTTATCTTGTTATCACTTAAACAGCAATAAAATAAAAAATATACATCATACTCTTAATAACTTCTCAGTTTTTTCTTCCAAACAGCCATGCTTCCTTTTTTTTATATTTTTCATTTTGGATATGACTAACCTAGATAGTGATTTTAAAATCCTGAAGTTCATCGTTGAATTGCTTATACTTCTCCAATTATGACATTGAAAAAAAAAGATTCTTTGGTTCACGATACGCTTCTTTCATAATTTCATCAAGTCTTTCAATAAAAAATATTATAAACTGTGTAATACATATGTATGTTTCAGTTTTATCAATTATTTCATATTTAGATTTAAAAAACAAATTCCCATTCACTTTTAAAGTGAATTGAAATTTGTTTTTGTAAAATACCATTTTTTGTAAAATACCCAGTTTTTGGGAATTTACCCAAAAAATATTTAACCTACCCACTGGGTATTTACCCGATCCACATCACTACTTGTGATGAATAAACAGACTTAATTGCTGTGCTAGGGAGTAATTGCTTCACTAGTGAAAGTGCCAAGCTTTTCCTGATTGACTTGGGTAGTTATGTTACATACTGCTTTTAAAGATACTTTACAACTCAATGACAGTTAAATTCAACATATGCATGATATTTTGACTGGCAAAACTACTTGAATGTAAGAAATGTGTCTTGTGTGTTTATCAAAAGCTGTCTGTGCAGGGATCAAAATTAACAGTGGTCGGCTGGTCCAGGACCACAGAAACATCCATCGGACCAGCAGGATATAAATTTTAGTGGTCCATTAAAAAAGTTTATTTTTTTCCAAAAATTGTAATAATCAAACTTTTTTTGAATTTATTATAAGTTAGCTTTAATTAGCAACGTTTAGGTTTTCTTGGAAAGAAAAGATTTTAAAAAAATAGACATTCCAAGTATATGGAAACAATATTCTATAATTTTTACAGTGAGTTTTATATCATCTGTGATTAAAATAATATAAGACTTTTAACTTTTAAATAATGCAGACTTAGAAGCAAATTTTTATTGTTTGTTATTTAAATTCCTTGCAATATTTGGTGAAGATTTTAATCTGAATTTGTAAGATCATGGTAGGTATGTACTACTTAAACAAAAAAACAAATTGCAATTTAAAGCTAACTCTCATGAAAGAAAATGTTTAAAAAAAAAAAACCTCTAACCAAAATGTCCTGTACATTACAAGAGTATTTTGTTTGTGTATAAACTTTAAACCAATGAAATAAACAAAATGCATCTTGGTTCAAAAGACATTTTATGTAATGCTTCAAAAATATAATGTTTTAGGATGTACATAAATTTAATTAAACATATAAGAACTGAAAAGTTTTTGTCATGTGCGTTACCATCAACTTATGGTTCATTAAATGTGAACTATCCTTTATTACCAGCAACTACTGGTGGATTAATTACTTTGACTACATTTTCACATAGATACCACAACCTGTCCTCTCTTTTTTTAAGTCATTTCCATGTGTTAGGACCAGCCTTGGCCATAACAAAACTTTAAATATATCATTCTTTATGATAATAAAGAGAAAAGTTATTTGTTCAACATATTATTTTAAACTAAATACATACATGATGATGGAAATCTTATCTTTAACAAAATCATATCTTTTCTAAGCATTGTAACGCTTTTATAAATTTTTTTAAATGTATTGAATAGCTAGAGAACTTATCTTAATTTTAGAAGTAAGCTGAATGGATTCATCTATTGTACGAAATATATTATGTTTACAAATGTAAAGTAATTAATATCTACAAATTTTAGAAGTTTTCTAAAAAAAAAAATCTCATTGAAATCAAAAAAATCAGATTTAAACCAAAAAAATGTTGACTTTTTTTATTTTTAAAATTTTTTTAAAAAAAATCATGAACTTTGCTTCGCAGCGTGACCTTATATTCAGATCTGAGACTGTTTAATAAATAGACTGCGATCAAAATTGTTAAATTGAAAGAGCTTTAACATTGCAAAGAAATCGGGTCCAGTGGAAAGTATTGTGGGATCCGATGGGTTCTGATCTTGACACTAAAGACCCTGTCACTCAACAAAAGATTCCAATTAGCACTCATAAGGAAATTTTAATTAATACTAGAACCTATATACAACAGCTATTTACAATTATGAAATCAAAGATAAATTCTACA
Organism: Uloborus diversus; assembly: GCF_026930045.1. NCBI lineage: Eukaryota > Metazoa > Arthropoda > Arachnida > Araneae > Uloboridae > Uloborus > Uloborus diversus. Next base: position 105,345,143 of record NC_072735.1, read on the forward strand.
TTATCAATCACGGCACTTCACAGCGAAAAACTATTCGGGCCGCTTTCCAGCGCGCTTCCCCTTCATTCTCGTTCCCTTGGCTCTTTTTCGCTCGTCGCGCAGACTCGTGGGATACGTTGATTCCCGGTGCCACCGGCTGCTCCAGCCATCTTAAGGCAGTCTGTTGCTAGGACGCCCCGATCTGGGTTTCTACAGTATCGTGTAACCCAAGTTATACTGCATTGAAAACTAAATTTTATATTTATTAATCATTTTCTCTTTTTTTTTCAGATTGTAAAATATGGCTTCTTTTGAAAAAACCATGGCATTAAGCACTCTGAAAAAGGAAAATTCTTGCGCTCTACATATATCACTCTCTTTTCTGAAAGAATCAAGTTCTGCCTTTTTGAATGATAATTCTTCATACCTTAGTAAGTATTTCAATATTAACATTCAAAACGTTAGTAAAGAAATGGACAACGTTAGAACTAAGAATTTAAACCTGAACCTAATGAAGGCTCGTAGTATTTTTATAGGCGTCAAAACTGATATCTTAGGTACCATTTTTTCAATGCATAAAATTAGTGATGTTCATTAAAAAAGTAGATCCGGGGATGCGGATAAGGATCCGAATCATTAGTATCAAGATCCACGGATATGGATCTCAAAATTTGTTTTGCCCAATTCAACTTTCCAAGTGTAAAATTTACTACGGAAGGTATTCCCGTCATAATAATAACAATGTTTTTTCAAAAAAAAAAAGTTATCGGTGAAAATATAATAAAGACTATGATTTATTCTTCAAAAAAATCTTCATTAAAATTGAGGGAGAGTAGGAAGGAACGGGTCAGCGCTGCATTAATCCTTAAAGACAATGAACAATTATTTCTAGCTTGATCGGTAGATGTAGGATAAAGGATACAAGAGTGTAAAGTTGCTACTGGATAGGCTAAAAATATTTTTTCACATTTTATTTCAGCATAAATGCAGCACTAACCCATTTCACCCAAATTCCTCCGACCGATGGAAACACAGAGCCAGGAACACTTTTAAAAATAATAAATAGAGAACAGGGTTGTTTCCCAAATTTTAAAAGTATTTTTTTCTGAATAAACATGCTTAAAAACATAGGATCTGACCATTTTTTTAATAATTTGTTTATGTTAATTACTTAAATCAGAGCGCTTTCATTGTTTAGGGCAATTCCATGGTGTTGGACGTAAAAAAACGAAGAAAAATTTCTCAGTTTTAATTCTATTTACCAAATATAAACTGTTCCAAAATCATCAAATTTATTTACAAGATACTTACTACCTCCCACTGAATAAAAATCATGTTAGTTTTTCAAAATAGATTCCTACAGTATAAATTAAAAAAATTTAAAGAGTTGGTGTCGGACGTAAACACACAAATAGTAAAATTGATGGTTCACTTAAAAATTATTAAAAGTCTATAAATTGACTTACATTTTGATTTTAAAAACAGCATAATTCTAAAGTATACTTATGATTGATGCATATTTCAGTTTTCAAATGATATTATAAAGAATAAAATTATTTAAAAAATATTTTTAGCTTGGTGCCGGACGTAAATTGTTCTTATTAGACGTAAACTATTGCTCTTAAAAGTAAATACATAACAATGATTACAGTTATAAATATGTAAATTATAGGTTACATATACTGAAACAAAATTTACCACGTAAATTCAAAAGTATGGTTGATTGGGAGAAGTGGGACACTGGGGTAAGTGGTTCAACCCCAAAAACTGAAATAGCCATATGGTTTTTATACTATTTTACATTGGTCATGTCACGGTTCATCACAATGATTAGTTTTGCATATCTTTGGGTTACGTAGAATTTTTTTTCTGGGTCAGAGAACTTAGTCAAAAAAAAAAAGCCGAAAAATATTTTTTGGTGAGTTTAAGCAATTCAAAGAAGTGTTTCCCGGTTAGCATTTATTTTTTTAATATCATTAATCATTCATGTACAGCTTAACTTAAAGTGTATACTGCAATCAGAATTTTTGAGTAAAATATTATTAAAAACTGTTTCAGAGGAAGGGCCCCACTTACCCCGTAAAATTTCGCTATAAGAGGTCCCCACACTATGGGATAAGTAATTCCTCATAACAGTGAGGATTTGAAAATCAAAAGCAACTCTGATGAAATATTTGTATTAGGGAAATACAGGTCAATTATGATGCCTTAGTAGGAATTGATAGTTCAGCTACAAAAGCTAATGATTAGTTATTTGTGAAACTTACCTGAAAGAAAACCATCAAGATTTGTATGGGTTGAATGCTGATAATGGTTCTTCCTTAGCCAACTTTAAATAGACACAGTCATTTATTGTTTCCAATTTCGTTTTTCACTCATAGTTTTGGCAAATTTGCCAGAATTGATTTTAATCAACTCTATTACGTTCATTCAACACACCCTTTTCTCAAGAAGGGTCCTACTTACCCCTATCAACCCTAAATGTATATACAATAAATTCACTAAGTTGTTTTTTATGCATGTTTCACTTTAACTCTGAAATTAAAGGCAAAAAAAGGAGAAACACAGTTGAAAACATATGTTGTTTAAAGGAATGTAACAGTGTCGGACGTAAAGAAATTTTACGTCCGACACTTAGATTTTAGTGAAAAATATTCACTTGTTACAAAATGAAAATAGGTTACATCAAAGAGATTGAAATTCTTACTTTGTACCCAAAAATACATGTATGTAGCTTTAAAATTATTGGCTCAGCATAATTAACTGCACATTTTGGTGTCGGACGTAAAACATTGAGAAATTCTTTTACAAATCAAAATTAATTATATTTTGATACACTTTTGCAACATCACCAGCAACACACTGTATCTTTAAATGGTTATTCATCTCAATTCGTAATATTAGTATGTATTTTTTGGAAAAAACAGAATTTCTTTGAGTCACCAAATAGTTTGCGACTACTCAAGATGTTGACCTTAGTTTAACCTCTTGTAACTTATTTATAAATGAAGTGATAAAATTGTAGACAGGCATTTCAAAATATACAACTATTTACCTTTAAAATGATACCTCATTTGTTTAGAAATTTTAATTTTGAAAATTTGATCATCTGGTTGACCTTATCATGGAATTGCCCTTTACAGCTTTTGCCGATGATATCACAAATGATGAAATGCCATTCACAGTGCAAAATATTTAATTCGCATCTTTACTCACGTGTATTGGCAATGACATGGTTGATAGCAAGTGTAGAGTGCAATATTTTATTTGCTTCTTGATTATCATAATGTGAAAACGTAGTAAGACTATAATACTGTCTGCCCCGCTCAATCCGATATTGTCGGTTCCAAGAAATATTTGATTAAACGGGGAAATTTTATTTACCTTTCTAAATTGACAACATTTGTCTTAAAACGTAATAATAATAAATCAATAATGTTATTGCTAAAAAGTTTTTGAAATAAGCTCCACTGTCTTTCATACTTTCAAAAAGAAAAATGCACCCAATTTAAACTTAGCAGGTGCAAAATCTATTTTTACATTCCTATTTGTTTCTTCCCCCTTCCTGCCATTGTCATCAAAACCTGACTAGTTAAAACCTTATCTTTGGATCTATACTATTTGCTGCTTTAGATCTATGCTACTTTATCGATTTTTAAATTTAAGCTACTTAGGTGCATAAGTGAGTGATGAGGCTCTTCCAATGACAAAACTTCTAATAGCGCCAAAACTTGATAAGTTCGAAAAAAAAAATCCCTTTTCATACGTTTTTGGTGTAAACTAGCTTGATCTGTTACAGGTATAATCTGTTTGCAAGATTTGCTCGCATATATGTATAGTGTATAATCCATTTGTAATTATGATTGATCCTTTTTTAGCTTTTAGACCACACCACTTTCTTTTACCACTGTTACACTGTTTTTATTTATAATTTAAATGTAGGTAATGTGAGTGTTATTTGTTTATTTTAAATAAACACTTTAGTTCGGGTGAACTAACCGGGGGTATCGTAATACTGTGATTAAGAACAGCGTAGGGTTCAAAATGCTGCCAGGTTAGGTTTGCCCCTATAGTTTGGTTTTTACATGTTTTGCAGATTATCCGCAAAATTCACTTTCTATTCCGCAGATAATCACGATTTTACTGTACATAAAGGGATCAGATTTCCCCCAAGAGTTTTAGGGGGTAACTTTTGTTAGCACTGAAAGGTCTCATCTCGCTGTCCCGGCGGCTAATCTGTAAAAATTAAGTTTCATTGTACTATGGTTTATTACTTATAAAACTAGTGTAGAATATGACCTGTTGAACTCAGTGATGCAATAGAATTTTACTGTAATTCATAGTTACTAAATATTTATTAGGTTAGTTTCAATTGGTATAGAGATTAAGGTAAGTCTTGAAAAAAAATGTTGTTTTGTGCAAATATATATGCATGTACGTATTTTTTTTTAAATAAAGCTGGTCTTGGGGTTGAGTTATTCAGTCATTTTTTCATTTCATTTCTTTTTTTCAGGTAATGATAAAGAACAGCAGTGCATTTATTCATTTTGGAAGCACAATAATACAAATATGTTAAATCAAGCTAAACAGTTTAACACAGAGTGCTTCAAATTAGCAAAGGGTTGTGTTTCTTCTGCTTTGAAGGTTGAACAGCCTCATACTTCCAGCAAACCTAATGTTCCAACTCAAAATCCACCAGAAATGAAAAAAAATCATCACCACAAAAAATTCAGCTTTCGTAAATATGTGCTGACAAATTTTGATATTAATGTTTTAAGCCCTAACAGCTGGTAACTTTTGTAAATTTGAATCAGTTTTATGTCATTGTTAGAAATTACCCAGAAAGGCCTTTCATGATGCATTCCATTGCGTGTTTTTGTGAATTGCTTTTTTTCTGTGTTGTGAATTTTTGGTCTTTCATACATTCTAAAACACCGAAGATAAATGTGGATATGAAGTAAACTAGCATTGTATGTTTTTATTATTTTCATTTAATGTCCAATTTAAATGTGGCCAAACTTAAAATTAAATTTACTGACAACACTTGTTTTTGTTGCAATTTTTGTTTTGCAGTCACTTATGCCTGCATCTTCATCTTTAATACAAAATCATATTAGTAAATTGTATGCCTTGTTCTATACATTAAGATGTTAACTATTCAATTGAATTTGTTCATTTTGATAAACTTTGTTCTGGCTAAATTTTTTCATGTTTAAAATGTAGAAGCTGCTTTCTGAATAAATATGTTGCAATCTGTAAATCTTGTATGTTTGATTCTTTGCTTCAATCTCCCATGCTCAGGGTTCGTACTTCCTTAAAAAACCCTTAAGAAACCCTTAATTTCATCAAGCAAAATTAAGGTCCCTAAAAAACCCTTAAAAAGTCCTTAATTTTCTGAAAATTTCCTTAATATTTTAACCACTGTATCAAGTTTGGTCCCCTTTTTCTTATTTTTTTCGTTTTTACCCCTTCAAATCTTTATAATCCGCGATATGTGCCGAAAACGTATGTTTTGGAGACATGCCGACCACGTTAAACACGTGCTTCGCCGAAAATTGCTTGCCTTGTTTGAGATTGCAATCTTTTTGCATCCTGCAAATATTTCAATCTTTTTAAATGTTGGAAGGTTTTTTTACAATATGCTACTTTATATCTGTTTATTTTTTTCATTATTTCAATAATATTTTTATTTCTTAAATTTATTTTAGAAAAAATGCAAAAGACTATCGAAAAAATATGGTCCAACTCCCAGTCTCTGATTGTATTTAAACTTGTCATGGTTACTATTTTTATGTATTTGAAAAAGCTTTCAATATATTTATGGTGAATCTCTAAAGGTTTTGGTTAGGCTTTACAGCCTGTAAAATTTTTTGGAATTTAAAGATTAAATAAAGCAACTTCAGTTTTTTTTTTAAATCATGAAATAATATGAAGTTTTTTAAACCAAACTATGAGTTCCATTGCAAGGAAAAAGGATAATCAATTATATATATATATATATATATATATATATATATATATATATATATATATATATATATATATATATATATATATATATATATAAATATTTATATTATTGAGTGATACAGCCAAGATTGAACTCTGGCTCCATCAACCGCTTTATTCAAGGACTCAGGAGTTAGAAATTGCTTTCTCTCTTTCAAAATTTAAATTTATATAGAAATAAACAAACTTGCGAGAAATAGTATGATATAGCAAATTTGTTCGAAATAGGATTTTAGTAACAATAACAGATCAAAAGCAATAATAACAAAACACTAGTTTAAATATCTTGAAGAAAAAAGATTTTAGTTATTTTCCTTCAATTTGCCTCTCATTCTAATCATGTATGCTAAATGATAATGCTTTAATATGCAACTAATTTTCTACAGCTATCCCCATTTTCCTAATCTTTTTTTATGACTGAAATTTGAGAATTAAATGTTATTTTTTAAGAACAATATGTGCTATCTATTATATTAATTACTACCCAATCATTTCAAGCCTAATTAATAAGGAAAAACTTTCGTATTATGTTTGAAACTGGTTAATTCGCCATTTTTTGTTGAATTTTGGAATGTCATGGACTCAAAGGGCACTCATGATCTCATCTCATTTCTGCTTGATTTTAAGAACTCTTTTTTTCTTGGGGGGGGGGGGTTCTCCATTTTCCTCTTGGATCACTATGATGTGAAATTTTAAAATTTTATTCACTGATAAAGGGACATCCCAGTTGATTGGGCCTCTCCCTGCTTTTTGGAAACTGATGCACTTGTGCATGTGTATATATATAATATGTGTATCATATACTTTGCCCCCCCCCCCCCCGGGAAAACTTTCAAATGGTATACGCAAAGCTATCTAGTTATTTTCCCGATAAGTCCTTTTTTTTTGAGAGAGAGTCCTTAAAAAGTCCTTAATTTTTACTTTTAAAAATGAGTATGAACCCTGTATCTTGTCTAAGAGTTACAAGTTAAATGAAGAGGTGAACAAATTAAATTGCATTTTTAAATCAGTAAAATTACGAATGTTGTATCAAAACAAAGTTTTTTGACATGTTAACATACAATCCTCACCAGAATCGTCAGTTTTGTACTGGGACAATGCACTATTTTGTAGCAATAGACTCTTAAAAAAGGTTATGCAATTCAGCATGATATTTTACAAACATCACAGAACGAAACATTAGAGAGAATGAGATTAGTCGTTCATATTTATTGTTCTGTTATCAACAGTTAACTTCTGCATGTCTTTTTTTTTAAGTCCAAGTAATAAATAAATATTCAGTCATCATGCCAGGGCTTGTACAGGTGATGGAAATCCTGGAAAGTCATGGGAAAAAAATAAGAAAATTTCAGACTTGGGAAAATTGAAATTTTCATTCTAAGTCATGGAAATTAATTTTAAGTCATGCAAAAATCTCCTGCGCGAAGAGAATGTAACAGTAGCTAAAAGAGCATTAGAAATCTCGAGTGATTAAACAGTATTGTGCATAAAAGCAATAAAAACTACAAAATTTAAATGATCTCAAAAACAAATCTGGATTTTGAAATCTCATTGCATCCACTTCTGTAACAATCGCTCATCTTTTTTTGCAATGTGATTTAACTGCTTGGACATCACTCATTTTGAATTTACTATTTTTATATTCTGTAGTAGTGAACTAGTAACATTCTTCATTTTGCCTCACCTACACCAAAAACGCAATTCAACTGCATCTGAGTTTGTTTTCCATTGCTCTTAAAAACTTTAAATTTATCAGAGTTTATCTTAATTTGTTGAAGATCTTTAGTCAGGTGATTGAATAGGGGAATTCCCTAAACAGTACTAACTCTAACAGTAGTAACTCTAAAACAGTTGTGCCCAATATACGGCCGCAAAATTAATCTATGCAACCCACTGCTATGTTCAATGTCAAGAATCAAGCACTATATTGTGTAATTACTGAACCTATTAATATGTATGCATTTGAAAATGTGCAAATAAGTAAACAAGTACATTTGAATCAAAAGATTTTTTTCACTACTAAATGTTTTTTTTTTTTTTTTGAATGTTGCCTTACTTTAAAGAACCAAAGTACTGGTAATTTATGCGGATGATTAAATAAACTGTTGACACTAAAAGGCATTTTTTGAAACAAATTTATTGAACCTTAGTAATGGCTCATTCAACCTGTTTATAGAAAAATTATTAGTCACTTTAGCATCATTATATTCCATTCACTGTATTTTCACTTTGATAAAGTTTAGTTTTTTAGGTGTACACCGATATTTTTCCAATAACAAGTCCTTCGATCAGGGCCTGATTACCGCACAGGCCGCCTGGGGCCCCAAATTACTTACAGAATTATGCATACCATTACAACTATACGAAAATTACATGTATTTTTAAAATAAAGTAATGACTTGTTAACAGGAAAAAAAACTTCCTGAAAGGAGAATTTATTAATTTTGCCAGTAGTGAAATGTGCCATGTTAAAAATATAAAAGGTCCCAAAAGGGATTCATAAGTGCTAAGATAAATGATTTACATCGTTCTGTGATAGACAAAGAGGCCCCCAAAAAATGCATTCAAACGAGCCTTAAACCTGTAAATCAGCGGCTGCATTCCGGAATAAAGTATTCAGGGGGCCTCCAAATTATTGTGGGCCTAGTGCCTCAATTTTAGCAAGTTAGGCCCTGGCTTTGATGAGGTAGTGGCATTCACATAGAAGTTTTGTTAATACTCATTTCCAAAAATTGGCAGTTTGATATTAAATAGTACTATCCTCTCCATGTTACAAGGTCATGAAAATTTTTATGAAGTTATAAAACAAGTCATGGAATTTTTTCATTCAAATAGAGTATGAACCCTGTCATGCCATTGTTTCAGTTTTGATGAATTCCTTACTTCTCCTCATTTAATTAGTTTATGTATTTTCCTCAGTGATGACACCATCAGGATATTAATTTTCTTTTCAAATAACTGTTTGCTCGTTTGTCATGCTGCATATTCATACAGAAAAAACCCCACTGGGAATTTTTTTACCCAGAACCTGGAGCAACCCTGATTAGGTGTTTCTCCTTCAGCTTAGATATGGCCTTGACTAAGCCCCATCAAGGTTGAAACGCAGTCTATGGACATTGTAGCTCTGAAGGAATTGCTTGCAATTTGATCTTAGTTCTGGTCATATTTGCTTTAGGAGCTTTCCAGGCACGAAGCTATACTGAAATAGTGCGTAATGAACTTGTGCAGTTGACCTCAAATCACCACTAGTGATGCAACCAATATTCAGCATGCACAGGGGGAGAAGGAATATCTGTTGACCTGAAGGGGACTCAATATTTTTAAAATAGGGGTGAAACAGGGTTGGCAAGGTTTTGGACACTATGGTAAAAACCCTGGTTTTTACCGTCTTGTCCAAAACTGTCTGAAAGTGTCCAAAATTATATTTTTAGAGAAATTGTATTTTGTGAGAAAACCATCAAAAACAGAATAAAATGCATCAAAGTAAAGTTTTATATTGAACATTTATTCAATGTGAACATACAACTTATTTATGCCGCTGATTTTAATCTAGTTACAGAAGTTGAATTCTTGATTTAAATTTAAATTTGTGTGCATGAGTTTATTTTATTTATTTATTATTATTACTATTATTTTATTTTTTTTTTCATAATGGTAATCAAATTTACTTATGCTTGTGCATGTATGTAAATGAAAGCAGGATTGGCAAGTTTTTTACCATCTGGTTCAAAACCCTTGTGTCCAAAAGTGTCCAAAACTATTTTTTGAAAAACCATATTCTGTGAGAAAATATCAAAAACAGAACAAAATGTCATAATTGTTTTTTTTCTACTATTTCATATATTTATTTAATGTGAACATTCAAGTATAAATATATATATATATATATATATATTTATACTTGAGATATACAGCAGACTTTATCTAGTTACGTAGAAATTAAATTCTTCATTAAATATTTCAACTTGTATGCTTGAGTTTTTTCTCTTTTTTGTTTCCATAAACCAAATTTTTCGACATTTATGCATGTGTCGAAAGAAAGTTCAAAATATAGTGCAGTAATTGACTTAAATGCAATAAATGACAATTTTTTGTAGTTACAGAATATATTACATTAAAAATATGAACTAAAAAAATAAAAGCACAAGTTTTAAAATATAAGCTGTGTTTAATCATTAATTTCTTGTTCTTTAATCTATGATTTAAAAAATAACTTTCATTAAAACATCATGCAAAATTTAGTTTCAAAAACCATTAAAAAAATGAAGCTTTTTAAAAAATATTGTTCAATTTAATAACATTCTTTTGAGTTATAAATGGAACTGAAATTAGTTGTCTTGGTAGCAATGTGAATTTCCTTTCATGGCTCTACCGACCAACTGTTACAAAAGGAAGTTTTTATGTGATAGAGTTATTGGCATTTTATTTTAAGTAAAGTATTTTTTAAATGAACAATTTGGAGAAAAGTATTATGAAATATTAAACCCCCCTCATTAATATTTATATTTATGCATTACAAATATTGTAGTGCTATCTAATTAATTAGTAAATACAAATTGATTAGATTGCACACCTTTAGCTTTAGTCTAGTTTTGGACATTTTAAGACAGTTACGGACACTTTTATACAGTTTTGGACGGTAAAAACCACCTGTCTTGTCCTAAACCAGTTTTGGACAGTCCAAAACCTAACCCTGGCGTGAAATATATGTAGGGTAAACAATATGGGAGACGGGCCCATAAAAGTCATTTGTGACGAGCCTCAAAATTTCTGTGCACGTCGCTGGGACCCATCTGCTGAATACTTAATCTTGAATACTGTGCAAAAAATGGATTTCATTATCACACATTTAAAGTTTTATAAGGGGCTAGTCACAAATGACTTACAGGCCCCATTTTTAAAATCTCGGGGGGGGGGGGGGGCTTCAGGCTCGGCCCAGGCCAACAGGTGCCCCTGAGTTTAATACATTTTCATTTATGCTTATGTTTAAAGGGCAATTTTAATGAAATCTTGTTATACTATTCTGCATTGACACTTTTAAGGGTGCCACTTTTACATCCACGAATGACCACTAAAAATGGCTGTACTACGAATATACAGAATTTAGAGTTAAATCTGAAAAACAAAACATTTTTTCTGGTCTTTTTTTTTATCTGTTGAAAATAATACTACACTAAATCATAAGAGAGGCAAAGGGTAGTTTTTCTCTCTTAGCATAAAATATGAATAAAAATGTATAAAAATTGAATGGTATAATGTAGATTTTTTTTTTTTTATCTTTTAATTTTTTCTCATTAAATACAAAATTTAGAGAATGCCAAAATTGTTTCCTACATGGCATTTTCAAAAATCATCTTTTTAATGTTTACATAGAGCAAAGTTTTTTCTGTACAAACGGTTTATGATGCAGGAAAAAAATTCTTGAGCATTTTTAGTAGATTGGTCTTTTTCTTTTTTTTTTCTTCCATAAATAGTTATCAGATTTTGAGAATAAATGTTCAACTACATTTAGTACACGTAGTGAACACCTGGTTCGAGGAGGTACTTTCTGGCCGATTAGAATAGATTAGAGAATTTTTTCTCACCACTTTATTCATCATTTATGTTTATAGTTAAAGACCATTTTGTTCTTTCTAATAACAGTTCTAGCAAAGATAACAATCGATTTCACTTAGAGCAGAGGATTCATTTTGTAGTTAGCTTGCAATTTTGTATTATTCCATGAAATAATTTTGTGTTTATTGTTTTACTTGAGTTTTGTGTCCTTTGCTTGAGAATTTTTTGAAGAGCAATTTGAATCTGTTATTAAAAACATTTTGAATGTAATGTAGTGCTATGTGAAAAGTTGCATCTCCAAATTTTATTCAAGAGGACTTATCATGGTACATAAAAAAACCAATATTGTCTGCAGATTTATATAAGCACAATTTTTCCTATTAGAACAACTGCAGATTTATATAAACACAATTTTTTCTATTAGAATAACTTCAGAAATTAAGTTTTCCAATAAAGAAATTTAGTTTGTAACTGCTAATTTTGGTCAATGTATATAAGGATAGAAATTTATGAGATACAATTCCAAACTAAATCATTTCAGTTTAGTTTAATTCTTTTTCCTGTGTAATTGAGCAGCTTTATAAAATGATGGCTATTTTAAGCTCAGGGAGTAAAACTGTTTGGAGGCTCAAAAGTACTGACTTTACTGACCAAAATTTATAAAATACCGATCAATACTAACTAAATACTGACTTAAGTTTAAAAACTTGATAAACTTAGCCGTAATAAAAAAAAAAGAGTATCATACTTAGTGAAATAGATGCTAGCTTTATTTGTAATGTGCAGTAACATAATGTAAAGCTTATTTTGAACAAATTTTGGCTGAAAGTTGTGAGTTTAATTCATATATTTACTGAATTTTGAATAAAACTTCTGAAACTAGGAAAATAAATTAAAAGGCCTTGCAACTGATCTAAATATTATTAAGTGATTAAAAGCAGTGTTTCATTCACATTTTTTTTTCTGTGAAAACTCACTGGAAAGCATGTAAACTGTACATTTACAGGGTTCGTACGCTCCGGGAGAACCGTGAATTGTCAGGGAAAATGACACTGTCAAAATTGTCAGGGAGTTTTCAAATTTTGTCCTCCAAAAATTTTTTTTACCAAGGAATTAAGTACTATGAGATCTAGCCTTCGTTTTTATTGTGATTTCATAAAAGAAATTGTAAATTTTTATCTAAACTGACGCTGGCACTTAAAAACTGCAATCGAAAAATGAACGTTTTTTTTCACAACGAAAAATGCGCCAAAAAAGCGAAGATTTTCTTACATGGAGTCAGTGAGGGGAACGCATTTCTTTCTACTGCCTAAAGTTTTAGATGGGTTGCCAAAACATTCTGTTTGTTATGAGAAGCTTTCACCCACCAACAAATCGCGCCAAATTGGAATCGAAAGTTTTTAAGACGATTTGGATGCTAAATGCCAGAAATTTCTACAGCTTCGTGGTTTCCGGTAAGTTTATATTATTTTTATTATTTATTCATGTATATAAACTTTATCATGTATATAACTAATCCCATTCAATCTTAATGAAAGAATCTATGCTATTGCTTTAACACAAATGACTTTTTTATCACCTCAGAGCAACAGTAAGACATTTGCCCATTCCTACTGTTGCTCTGAGGCAATTATTTCTTCCTTTATTTTTTCAAAGCTAAAAGCACAGGGTACGTATTTATCTGGTTTAATTTGCAAATTTACACGCCAAAATTAAATATTAATCTTTAGATAATTATTTGTCATATTTAGTCCCATTCAAAATATTTTATTTGAAGCATGCAGTCGAAAAATTGCAGTTTTGAAGCTTTTTGTTTTCTAAATTCATTTTGAAGTTTGAGATGAATCAATCGAAAACTGGCTTTTAAAAGCCTAAATGAATTAAGTTGTTATTTGAAACAAATACTAGCTCTTTTATGAACAGAGAATGTTTGTTTAGTTTATGAAAAATTAAGTACTGAAGAAAAATAATAGTATCATCAAAAGTATTTAAATAGTATTTTATTATTAATCATCGAGTACTGATCAGCTTAGTTTGACTTTTACTCTTAAGAAAAAAGACCCTTCATAAATTGTAAGGAAGGATTGTAAAATTGATAAAATTACTTGTAATGTATATTTCTAGCCATTAAAGAAAATATTCAAAACTGCTTTGAAAACTGAATTTAGCAGTTATTCATTACTATTTTTATTGCATAACAAATTAATTAGAAGGGAAATTTATAAACTTAAATTAACTCAATGTATGCAAAGTATAAACTGTAGGTAATTAGCTTTTGAGTCAGAGGAAATCTTGTATGTTTATTAATGAGGTCAGTAATGATCATTTATTATTCACCATTTTGTTTCATTTCCACTCATTCTGGGTAGTTTTAAAAAAATATTTTAGATCAAATAATTTTTAATATTCAGATGAAAAATTTATGTTTATATCCTCATTTTGTGACTTTTTTCTTACAGTTTACATATTTAACAAGTTATGAAGTTTTTTATTTCATTACTTTTAACAATTTTTATTACGTTCTTAAGATATTGTATTTTGCGCTTCATTTTAAATGAACCTGGAATTTTATTAAAAACAACCTGGAAAAGTCGGGGAATTTTTTTTTTTTTTACACAAATCTATGAACCCTGATTTAACGCTGATAATTTTTAGTTAAAAAATATTTTAGTAAAACCCAGAACATGTTTAGAAAATTGCTTTAATTACTAATCAGCAAATATTTTTGCATGTATAGAAACTAAGTTCACTTATACTGAAAGAACGTATGATGAAAGTTAAAAGCAACAAAAAAAGATAATTTAAAAACAATTTTTTCTCATCTAAAAATTTTACACAAATGTAGCTGTTATGGTATACCTTATTGCTCTGGTATTATCTTCATTTTACCCAGTGGAGTACCTAGCATGGGTGTCACCCTCCCCAGGGAACGGCGGAACGGGTTCCCCTAATGTTACAATGTGCTATGTAATCATGAAAACATGAAATTCATACAATTTTACAGAAAGAACTACATTTGTGTAATAAATAAATGTTAAATTGGCTAATGCACTGAAGACAAATATTAACTATTAACCCTTTTTATGTAACTTGCTCTAGAAGCATATGTGCAGACAGGCCCGGATCTGCGCGCCCGCAGAGCAGGGGGGGGGGAGCCAATGGCCCAAGAAATTGAAGAAAACTAGCACTAAGATTTATCTAAGTTAAAAATATACACTGCTGGCTTCTGGGGATCAACCCTACAGGTTTTGTTGAAAGGGGGGCCCAAACTTTATAGATTCGGGCCACTGTGAAGGGCAATAGCTTGGTCAAAAAAGTAAAGGGGTGTATGAAATTGATGGGCCCTTAATTATTTCAAACATATCTAAAAATTCAGGAAAGAAAATGGGGTTCAGTTTTTTAGTTTAATAGAAAGTCACTGCTAAGTATTGACAAAATGAACCTAATCCTGAGTATAATATTCATTCCATGATGGGGGGGGGGGGGGGGGGTCCAACGGTTTCTCCTCTGGAAAATTTTCAAGTAAAAATGTATTAACACACAAGATATTTAAAAGAAGCATTTAAAAAAATCATCTTGAGAATAATAGTACACAAAAAATGCTGTCATGTATATCTTTTTTTGATGTTACCACTTCTTTGTTACATTTGAAGGGAAAATGGGGGGGGGGGAATCAATTTTTTAAGAAATCACAACTTATTTATCATGTACTGCATGATTAGTGGTTTTGGACACATTTAAAAATAAAATATACACACTATGGACTTATGCAGTGATAATTGATGAAATAAATAGAGGCAAGTATTACATGATGAACATATTCTACTATGAACTTTAAAGTATAGTGGAAGAAAGGAAGATTTCTTAAAATTAGCAAAAAATAAAAAAATATTACAATGATATTTAGGTTTTATTTTGTAGGTATTAAAATCAGATAAATTTAAAACAAAATTCCTTTTTTCCTGAAAATTTAGTACACTTCTTTCCAACAGATTTCTTGATCATCCTTTCTAACTATTGCCAAAACAAAAATGAATTTAATAGGAATTTAAACATTTAATGCGGAAATAAAGATGCACATCAATTATCACTTCACACGCTGTAAAAATCAATTACAGCTTTCTCATTTTTTGAATTCTCTTCATTTTTATTTAATCAACCAATCATCAACTTTTGTCAATGCCATTTAATATACAAGAAACCATTTCAATTAAAGAATATAAAGCATTTTATTTATTTTTTAAAACTTAAAAATAATAATCAATAAATAAAATTAAAAAAAAACAACCCTTAACGCCTACTTACTGTAAATATTTGTAACAAAAAATTACTTTTAGCAATGTTAATTTCTTAAATAAAGGACTTTAATTAGCATTAATGTCAAAACATTTTAAATTTCTCAAAAATACCCTTAAAATAGCCAATTTTGAGAAATTTTTTGTATATCAAGCTCTCTTTAAATTAGTTCAAAACAAATCTCTTTTTAGTTCCAGATTTATATCTTTCTTTCAATTTTCGCATATGTGATTATGTTGTTATTTTTGAAGCGTTGGAAAAGAAAGGGAATGATGCATGCTCTCCAACATTTGTCGAACAAGAAATGTTTTTTAATGGTGGGCTGGGGGGGGGGCAATCAGATAGATCAACAGACACACATTTCCCCATCTCAATATCTCACTTTCAAAATTTTTATTTTGTAGTTTCCATAAACTTAATTTATTTAACAATTATTTCTTTTTAACAATTTTTTACAACAGATTAAGCATATATTTGTTCATTCTTTAAAATATTTGTGGAAAGTGGACTAAAAAGAAACTAACAGCAAGTTATTCTTATCACATAATGCAAACTTTATCGAGTTGGTAAAATTAGGTTGCAGTAATTTCAATGTCTCACTTTATTGAAATTTTATAAAGTTTATAAGGAAAATATGAAGCGCAACAATGCCAATATTTTTCTTAAAATGAATTTTTCGGCAAATTTGCAAAAAAAATACTGATTTTACTGACTAAATTTTGAAAAAAATGACCAATACTGAAGATGAAGAATATTGACTTTTACTGACCAGTTTTATGCCCTGCAGCTTAAATACAGATTAACTCTGATCATTAATAACTGTTGCTAAGGAAATCCTCCCTCTTTTGGTAATTTTTCGGCCAAATAGTTTTAAAGCTTTAACTAATAGTAACAAATTTTTAAAAATTTGCTCCAAATCATTTTTTTTAAATCTTTTATAATGAATATTTAACTTTTAACCATACAAAACTGTGCTTTAAATGCAACCTATGTTTTACTTTTCGACAAATATCAGTTCACTGTTCAGCGGCCGAATATTCGGCCTTGGTTGTAGCCAAATATTCAGTATTTGGCCAAATCACTATTCACTGCATCAATACTCTCAACCACATATTCCAAGGAATTTTCACAGTTGAAATAACAGATATTAGCAAAGAGCAGGTGATTTTTGAAAACCCAAGGTCTTGGGATCCCAAGTCCTAGCAGCCATGCTGATTGTGTATGCAATATTTCGTGATAATCAGATGAGTATAGTTAAGACATAAAAACGTAACAAATACACTATTCTTCTTTTGCAATTATAATATAGTAAGTATATTCAGAAAACAAGATAACACAAGTCATAAAAATGCAATTTATTTCAACTTATATTCATAACTAAGGTAGTTTTGAAAAAGTAAATCAAAGTTACATTTCATTGTTATAGTAATGAAAACAATTCAATACATTTTCATGTTAATAATTTGAAAGGAAGAAAAATCTAAAATTTTATGGGAAAAACCCTATGCAAAATATATATTTATTCAAATCTTTACATCTTGAATTACTTCAAAATGTGTTTTCACAAGTATTTTGAATTCTCATAACCATTCTAAATCTGAAAAACTTTTACATAATCTTATCTAAACCTAGGAAAAACTGGACAGTAACTTTGATCTCATTTTGGTAATTGTTATGCATTTTATTCTTTTGTTGTTTAATACTACCACTTTTGTACAATTATCAAAGCAAAAAATTGATGGCATACTTTGAAGTAATTGTAACAAAATAAAACTTTTATTTTTTTAGTTACATAAGTTACTTTTTAAACATATAAAAAGTCAATAGTGCCATTAAGTATTAAAAATTTCCAAATCTTCCAAAATGTTTGAATCTTAATCTTGAAAAATTGAACATAAGCTATTTTATTTAGCACATAATATAATACTTTGAAACAATAACTCCTCCCTCAGAAATTGTGAGTATACCTTTCGATTAAACTTAAAAAATTATGTTCATTTTAGGCTGAAATAATTTGAACAAATTTTAAATAAAAGACACAAACATGGATTTTTTACTTCTGGTCCAGAAGACCAACATCGGTCATGAAATTTTTCAACCGTTATCAGAAATGTTCTTTCTGTCCACAACTCAAAAAAAATTTTCATTAGAAAAATGATAGTAATCACATTTTACGGTTATTTTTACACACTACTTTTCATAACTTTCTGTAATTTTTTTCAAAGGTTTATTTGCTCACATATAAAAATTACAATAATTATCTTTACATTTACATATTGCAAGCAAATGATAATCTTATAATAAAAACCTTAATTAAAATAAGCAACAACTTTCTTACACCTAGTCAAGTTCTCTTTTTTTTGTATTAAGAAATTTGAATTTTTTTTTAATTTTGCCCCAGGAAAAAGATTGAGAATTGTTTTAAAAAGATTCAACTTAGTAAAGCTTTTCAAAGTAGTATTAAAAGTTTTTACAAAGTGAGAAATTAACTAACAATCCTTATTTACTTGCATCATATAAAAGTCTTAAGCACTAATTTACAAAATTTTTTACAAGATGCTTCATAATGAGTCTTTTGTATGTAAAACGAAGCATAAAAATGAAATTAGGATTGTAAAGAAATTTTTCCTTAATAAAAAGTCCACAAATTATAATACAGCAGATGATTCTACTTCTTCTTTTAAAATGCAATTTTAAGAAACAAAATTACAGAAATACTGAAGCAAACACTAAGTAATATCAAATCACCTTGAGAAGTAGAATCATTTTTCTTTTTACTATAGATATATAAAACTGCTTTGAACAAAAATTTTCAATTTATATTGACAGTTTTATAAATTTTTGTTTTAACAAATAAAAAGTTTTTCATGAAATTTTGTGAAAAATGTAATGTATGTTTGATATAATGAAATTAAACCAGTTTCTTAGCTTGGAAGAAACTTCTAAGATGTCTCATTTGCCAAAATCCCATTAAAAGCAAAATTGCTGTCTGTGCAATAGAATAATACAGCACACGTTGATTTGTGCTTTCACTGGTCTGACGAAATCTTTCTTCTCGATACTGTGGAGAGAAATTTCACATTAGATATCATTTTAAGTTAATTTCATATCATTAGAATGGAAAGGATTTTTTAAAAATAAAGCTAACACTATATTAGTTGAAATATTAACTGCAAACAATGTAAGGAAAAATTAATATAATTCAGATAAGAATACAGTAGCACCAAGGGCGGATTCAGGGGAGGGTCAAAGGGTCAGCTGACCCCCCTATGACAAGATTTATATTATGATTATTATTAAGCTTCAAACTTTTAGATCCGAAAAAATAGTACCTGCATGGAATCAATGTGAATCTTTTTTTTTTTTTTTTTTGCTTGGTTCTGTTTGGTATTTCTTCTCAGTGCGTCAAAATTCAAAGGCTTGACTTGGATCGTTTACTGGGCATTTGCTATTTTTAATTTTTTGCTAACTTTCAAAAGAATAATCATTTCTAATGAGCTTAACAGAGCACTCTTCCAACTCAAACCACATGTCGTGTATGCATTGTCTGAGCTTTTTTCAACTATTTAATAGCTGTAATCTCATGTATTCAGAGCTTAATGAAATGTGACTAGCCTGTCTACGTAAAAAAATACGAGTTTTGATAAAAATGAGGGGGAATATAATCTATGGCGCAGGCTGCGGTATTGAAAAATGTAGGGGGAAACGTTTGATTGGGTTTCGATAGCATTTGGGGAGGGGGTGCTTGGGGGTATGGGCACCCCTGCTTAACTGATACCATTTTACGTAGGAGGTGTAACGCTGACCATTAAAACTTGACATCCCTTACAAAAATTTTTGGATCCGCCCATGCGTAGCACTCACTTAAGTATGATTACCGAGATAAACACAAAATGTGTGAAACATAACAATACAGTAACTTTCATTTCATTGCCTCAGAGCAACACTAAGACATCTAACCCAAGAAATAACACTAAGATGTCTAACTTTTGCTCTGAGACAATGACTCAGTTTGATCACAGTGATAAAACAATAAAATGTGTGAAACACTTATAACAGTAAATAAATTATGTATATAAGGGAAAATGAATCACAAGTGAACATGTTTCTTTTAATTTTTCAAAAAATAATAATTTCAGAGCAGTATTTCTTTCAGGCCTACAGAGTTCCCACTCTTCCAACAGATTAAAAAACAGGGCCTTTATATGGCCTTTTTACAGCACGATTTTAAAATTAGGGCAAATACAAGCCAATGTCGCACACCAATTTTCTTTGAGGTCTTCAATTTATTTTTATGTTTTTTTTTTTTTTAAATCTATCATTCATAATTGATGAATAATTTTGAAATTCATTTCAAAGCACTTTTTTTTTTTTACTCGACAGCAGAGCTTTAAAACGTTGTAACTAAAGTTCTATGGGAGCACTAGAGTTGTATGAAAGCTCATTTTAAGGAAAACTACATGTGCATTAATTTATTATGTTTATGTACCTTGAATAATTTGAGATTTTTTTTATTTTTTATAAAATGTAAAGTTGAAAATTTTTAAAGATAGTATTTGAAAATTGTTGGAAAAAACACATGATTTTTATTGTAGTTTAATGAATACAGAGAATTTCAGAGTGGGACCAAGAAAGGACAGCAAATAATGTAGGACACATTACTCTAATTTTTGCTAAAACATTTTAGTAACTGCTGAACCCTTTCATGGCTCCGCTGAAAATTTTTGGAAATTTTTATAAATATGCATTAAAAAATCAAACAGTATTTTTTTAAAAAATAAAGGACACCATCATAAAAATTTTTGAAATTTTACATTTTAAAATTTTGCAGCAAACATTTTTTCTCAAAAATTATTCAAGTTACAAACTAAAGTGAATGTAATTATCTTTAAAATGAGCAATTATAAAACTCTGTCGCTTTCATAAAACATGAGCTTTTACATTTAAAAGTGAAATTTTGAAAAAATTGCAAAAAAATTTCTCACACTATTTGCTATTACTACTGAGGCACTCATAGTCCCACTCTGAAACATGTTGGATGTATTCATTAAAATATATTTAAGATTTTTTTTGAAAAATTGTAAAGGACATTTTAAATTCATAATTTTGTGAAAAAGTTTTTCTTGAAAATAAACCATTCACTAAACCAGGGCCAAATTAAGGCATGGGCACATGGGGCACAGGCCAGGGCATTAACATTTGGGGGGGGGGGGCACCAAATTTGTAGCTAAAGTTTTTTTTTTTTAATGGAACAAATTCAAATTGCACCACAGCAAAAGCAAACATTAAGTCTAGGGAAAAAATGAAATCTATTTAAAATTACAAGCTTTTTCAGAAATTTCAAAGTCATTCCAAGCTTAATATTAAATTTTATTGCATTTTAAATGCTACATAAGAGATATCTTTGAAATTTATGTCCTATTGCTGCTAGGCCGCTTAGCAATTTCCTCCAGGAGGGCACTTTGATCATGGGCATGTTTAAGGGAGAGGGAGGGGACAACCTTTCTCCCCTTTGACACTACCTGCTCAAGATGAAAATTTTAACGTCTTTAAACAACTCAAATTATATAAAAGGTGAGGTCCTAAGGCAGAATACTTTCTTATTCTGCAATGTATGGAAAATCATTTGACCATAATTGTTCTGCAAGCACTTCAAGCATTGCATGTGTTGAAACAAGACCTTTTCCGAATATCGTGATCTCAAAATCAAAACTGTTTTGTACAGGAGTATGAAAGGAAGATTTTATTTATTGCTTCTGTATCCAAGTCTTACAGCCGAAAAAAAGCATGAAATTAAAATTTCAGGCACATATTCTTGACAGAAATTGCAAAAATCTGCACTATGTCTCCATTTTTAACACCTTCTGACAGAGAAAACTGTTAAATGTACTACTTTTGGTGATAAAAAGAAACTGACAGTTGTGTGGAAAGTATGTCCCATTTGTAAGCTTTTCTGGTAAATAAAGAATGGGAACTATTATGCGGGAAGAAAATAGACTGTTTTGACGCTCTGGTGGGCTACTAAGCCTAATATTGGTGAGCTCTGCTGCTTACTTATCTGCTAATTAGTAAAAAAAAATTTCAAAATAAGAAGTGCAGAAACTGAGCTCATGTGAGCTCCCATGCAAATTAAGCCCAAAGTGTTGGTATGTCTGGCATTAAGTTCACTGTATTGAGTAATTAAGAGTAATTAAATACAGTAGAATATTAGTTTATACGAGAGAAAAAAAGTTTCAAAATATACATTGCCCTAATTGTTCTATTAAGAAAAAATTAAAGTCACCCTGTTTGGACCCGCATCAAGTTTGTCCTATTACACGTACGTAAGTCTTTGAAACTTGGTACATGCTTTATCTGAACTATGGGGAAAAAGAAATTTGAATTAAAAAACACTGTTTCAAATTTTTAGCAGCAAGCAACAAAGTAACAAAAGAATTTTTTTTTTTAAACCAAAAAAAAAACTTGTTTTCCGACAGAATTTGTTCTATCAGTTTCAAACACATGTTCTAAGTGTGCCACATGCCAATAGCAACAATCAGGGTTATCCCCTCCATCTTCCAAATAAAATTCAAGTACTTTTCAAGGACTTTTTAAGGACATTAAAAATTTTCTCAAGGGCTTCAACTCTAATGAAGGGTATACAAAAAAAAAACAAGATTTGCTTAAGAATGAAGTTATTATCAATGAACTCTTCAGATTTGATGAGCAATACATTTTGTAAGCTTAAAAATTGAAAATTTTTGAAATAAAGATAAAAGTTTTGCATTAGTATGAAAAAGAAAATTTCAAAAGAATGTACAATAGAGAGAAATTTTTAATATGTTGGCTTATCCGAACTTGAATTCAAAATAGTACTTTATAAGAAACTGGAAGGTTGGACTAGATTTTCAGTAGAAAGTATTGTATCATTGTAACAGAACCAAATCAAAATAACAAAAAAAGAAAATTTGTTGTCTATGGAAGGGGCATTTATCAATTTAAAAGTTTCATCAATGAAATAATTAAATAATTTGTAGCCATTATTGATAAACGATCAGGGGTGTATACGTATACAAAGGGAGGGTCATGACCCCCCTAAATCATTCACAACAGTGTAAGTCCATAATGTAAACAATTCAGTAGAATTTTCAATTCATTAATCATTTTTGAAAGTAAGTATCCCCCCCCCTTTTTTTTTTTTTTTTTTTGTAAATTATAATTATTACAGAATAATTTTTTAAGAGTAAATTATAAACGACAAGATTTTATGAAATAATTGTAGGGCTTTTAACACTAATTTTTACTACATTCATGAAAAAAAAAAAGAAAGAAAGAAAGAAATAGAAATTTACAGATTGCATTTTAAAAGTTATAAAAATGCATTTTGGAAAACTTTTGTAAAGATAGGTTTTTATTTATGTATTTATTTGCAAAATAAATAGATAAGCCAATAAATGAAAAGTCGGCAGCAAACTGCATTTTAGATGAAATAGTTTTAGTTTATCGCAAAACCTCTGAAGTAGTGAGGATCAAATACAATTTTCTGATAAAATTTCACTTTTACAGAAAGTAACTAATTAAAAAAAAATAATACATGATTTCCGGACCTTTTTTTGTAATCCTCAGTAGTTTTCACTGAGATAGGCATCCAATTCTGTTTTTGGAAACTTAGGCAATTTATAGTCTTGTCTGCTTCTATCTTGCGAATGACCAAACATGGTGACTACGCGAAAAATTTAAGATAGATTTTTGACCTTGTAAATAATACATAAAAGTAATTATAAATAATTAAAAACCCTCAAAAACTATAATTTAGATGAAAGTGTCAGTTTTTAGCACATTAGCATCCAAAGCAATAAGGATAAAATAATATTCCGAAGATAATATTTGATAATTTGAAGGAAACGATTTCGTATTTTTCAAGAAAATAATTTTTTAGAGGGGTAAAATACGGCACATTTTGTGGAATGTTCCACAGTTTGCATTGCATTGCAATAGACATCCAATTCTGTTTTTGAAAACTCAGGCACTTAAAGAATCTTGTCTACTTCCATCTTGGAAGTGACCAAATATGGCAACTGCGATAAAAAATTAAAATTTCTGTTTTTGAATTCGTAGCACAAAAATACTTATAAAATAAAAAGCCTAATTAAACACCACTTTAATTGAACTGTAATAGCTTTTAGCACATTAGCGTCCAATGCAATAAAAATAAGAAACTTTTAAATACAAAATTTTTCATTTCTCAAGCAAACTATTTTAAGTAATCAAAAAAATATATTTATATATAAATACATAAAATGCTTTACAGCACATTTTATGCTATTTTCATTAGTTTGCATTCAAATAAACATTAAATTCTGTTCTGTTTTTGGAAACATAAGCATTTAAGTATCTTGCCTACTTCCATCTTGTGAGTGACCAAATATGGCGTCTATGTTTCATGTGTAACAGACCAGTATCGCCGTTCTGATCTAAAAACGATCTTCTTTGATGTGCTTATCCTCAAGCGTATGCTTCCTAAGCGATATATTTTCTTCAACCCTCTTGAGTTAGTGCATACTCCCTGTTCATCCCAAGATATTTTTTCTTGGGAACAACATGGGGGGGGGGAGGATAGCGAAAGACATTTTTTTAGGTCACCCCTTTACAAACTAGGTCTGACCTTCAATGGCTTACTCTGATGGAATATGAAGAATGTGCTTCACCGCACAATAGAGGAATTCTTTTGTAGAAATCATAGTTTTCAAGGACTTTTTAAATTTTTCAAGGACTTTGTATGATTTTCAAGTACTTTTAGGATTCTTGAAAGTCAAAATGATATTCAAGGACTTTTCAAGGATTTTTCAAGGCCGCAGGAATCCTGTTTTAAGAAAGAGTTTGGCACAGAAAGGGATAAGTTGAAGTTAATACTTATATTATTCACTAGAAATAAATAAGAATAACATATAAAATATCGGAAAATATACTGACCCAGAATTACCCCACTAAACTGGAGTATAAATCAGCATACCGTATTTTCCTGCGTATAATCCGCGGATAATCTGCTAAAAAAGGCAAAGTTTATGAGGTGCGGATTATCTGTGATTTTTTTTTTCCGCTTAACACCAACGCGTTGAACCTCAATATTTTTACAGTAGGATTCACCAATCGAGATCGTACGCCGACTGAATGTTGTTTATTTTACTAAGCATGCATGTTCTTCATCGCTGCCTGCCTGTATGTTGGTTATTTTACGTTGCTTGAATGTTCCTCTTTGCGATTCAGGTCATGTAAAATAAGCAACATTACAGTGAAATAGGCAGCCATTTGCACAAAATTAGACCGTTTGCTCCTTTGACTTGATTCTTTGCTTTTCAAGCAATTAGCGAACTATAATCAAGATTTCAAAAAGAAATCATTATATTTTAGATTATCTTTCAGATTAATTTTGATTATGCCTTCAAAGTAATTACTTTTCCACGTTTTTAGTTTAGTTGCTCAAATGGTATGTTAAATTCAAACTTTATTTTTTTACATTGTATTATCCGCGGATTATACGAAGCTTTTTTTTTCTTCAGGCCGATTTTAGGACCTGCGGATTATAGGCCGCCCGCGGATAATACGCAGGAAAATACGGTACTTTTATGCCAATTTTTTTTTTAAAAGAAGAAAAATGTATGTAGTTATGAAAAGCTTCGACAACACCAACAAAATTATTCCTTTAACAGTGTTTCACCAACACGAATCTCGGAAAAAATCATGATTTTCCGAGGCAATCTTTTTTGAAGATGTTTTTAGAAGTGTGAAAACTCTTTTTTCTC
Source organism: Uloborus diversus (assembly GCF_026930045.1). Taxonomy (NCBI): domain Eukaryota; kingdom Metazoa; phylum Arthropoda; class Arachnida; order Araneae; family Uloboridae; genus Uloborus; species Uloborus diversus. The sequence goes on from NC_072735.1 coordinate 105,370,765, forward strand.
TCTTATTTACTTCACTGTTGCATTGTTTTTGACTTTGGTATAGGAAAATTGAAAGCATAAGGATGACTTAGTATATAATTTAGTTTTTTTTTTTTGCAAAAACAATTTTTAACAGTAAAAAGTTGGTGACCATTATTTACCCCGGAAAAAGAGTGACACATAATTCCCCTGTGTGACCCTACCTTTTTCCTATGTTTTATTTTTATTTAAATTCATCCAACTAAAAGAATAAAAACCTCTGTAAACCATTCAGTATGTAATGGAAGAAACATTTCACCCACTTCAGATTTTTTTTCCCCTCAAAAACATTTCTTGACACAAAGGCATTTCTTTATTTCTTATGGATAAGACAATTATAAATAGATAGAAGCACAAACATAGATATCAATTGAAATAATTTTCATATTAGCATCAGATTTAATTAAGAAGCTGCTGAACGCTGCAATCAAGGCATAAAAAGGGGAATGGCATTAAAAGTGAAAGGCACATCTTTCCACCCAATGCTATTAGCATGTAACTAAAATTATGAAGGAAAAAAAGATTTCGAAGAATACTCACCCTAGCATAATTTTGTTCTTTTGTAAGCTGCTCAACTTGATCCAACAATTGTCTTACACGGAGTTGCAGTTCTGTCAATTTTTCTTTTTGTGCAACATTTCCATAATCGACTGCATGCTCACCAACTTGGATATCCAAATGAACTCGCTAAAAAAACATTTTTTATAATGTAAGCGCAGTGGATTTTAAACAAGACAAATTCCTTCTGTATACTAATATTACAAATAAATGAACAATAGCAATGTATACAGTGATATTTTTAAGATAAAGAGAGATAATTTATAAGATTAACTCGAATCATGGAAAAATATGCCCATCAAGTGACTTTCGAACAGTATATTGTCGTCTCAGAGCAACTCAGTAAGATAACTGAGTGCTATTTCTGGGATTAGATATCCAGTCTTGCATAATATAGACGAACGCGCGAACAGCGTTCGCATAAAATTTTTGGCTCTGCAGAAAATTTTTTCAAAATTACTAACGTTATAAGAATTTTTTTTTTTTTTAAATCCCACACTTGATTTGTTTCTTCTGAATCATATGCAAAATTGATCTAAAAAATAATGATTTCTCCTTGAAATTGTGATCACTGTATGCTAATTACTCAAAAGGCAAAGGAGTAAACGGTCGTAAAAGGAGACTGCTTCTATTATGACTGTATGGTTTTTTATTTTACACAGCCTGAATCACGTAAGAGGAAAACTCAAGCTACATAAAATAAACAACTTTACAGAATGGTCTCTATTGGTGAATCCTGCTGTAAATTGAGTTTCAGTGCATTGGCATTGAGAAAGAGAAAAATAAAAGCACAGATTAGTCGGCGATAGCGTATAATCCGCACCTCATTAATAATTCTTTAACAGATAATGTGCAGGAAAATACGGTATTTATTTTTGCAGAAGTACTTAATTTTAAACAAATAGTAGTTTTTGTTCATTTGTTTACAAAATCAAATATCTTCATAAAATTTTCAAGTAAAAAGCAGGTAGTTCATGTTTTATCAGATCTACATTAATTTTTTCACAAAAAAATGAAATAATAATGGTCATGTGATTGGTATTGGGCAAAAAAAATGGTTAAGGCAGTTTTCTTCAGTTGGTGAAAAGTGTAAACTATATGTTATTGCAAAAAAAAAAAAAAAAAAAAAATGAAATCATTTTTCTCCGCCTTTTCATATTTTAATATAAATTAAAGGTGAATTAGGCAAAACTATTATTTGCAGAAAATTTTCCAGTTAGGATTTATGTTTGCAGAAAGCTTTTCATTTTATAGAAGTCTGTAGATATCTTACTGTTGCTCTGAGGCAATGATATATAGTGACAGACAAAAAAGTTGCAACACTTGCAGGAATTAACATTTTAAAGGATTTCTCGAGAAATAAGAGAACAATTGTTACCTAAATGTTGCCACATAAAAAGATATACTTCAGCTAACATGTTTCAATAAAAAATTAATCACCCATGTATTTAGGGGACCATAAAACTATAGATTAGCAGTCAGCAAAGGCCAATGAGAGACTATTGCATTGTAAATGACCACCAAAGAATCAAGTCAGTCGCCAAAAGTGGCAACTATGTCTTTACTTGCTAAAAGCAATATTGTGCTACTGTACACTTCAAATCCTATAGTAGCAGTAATCCATCTCATTCAGAACATCAGAGGACCTTACCAAGTGCACATAAAAATTATGACAAACTATTTCAACCCTTCTCTTGAGTCTCTTATTTGCATTGCTTTGATTTTGTACAATTTTTTCCTCCTGTCATTCATTTCAGACTGAATATTTTCAATTAAAGTAACAAATTTAATGATTCCTGTCTTTTCTACATCTACTCGTATTAAAAAATGGTACCTTTTTACCATTATCTTTTCTTTTTATTATTATTTATTTTTTGGTAAGGGTTTGTTTTTGCATTAACAACCTTTTACAATTCCAAATTCCCTAAAAAATAATCATGTCAGACAACAGAAATTTTCCGACTAATAAATAAGCCAAAATGTAACAGGAAATATCAAACATTGTTTAGCACAAATAAACAGATTACTGAATACACATGTTTCAGGGTTTTAAAGACATCCTTTTACTGGAATATCTTTACATCCAAAAGCTCACAACTTTGAATTGAAAAAGGGGTTCCTGGAAACCCTGAAACATGTGTATTCACTAAACTGTTTATTTGTAGTGCTAAACAAAGTCAGATATTTCCTGTTCTTTCTCAGCACAAAGGTATTTATTTCTCAAGCCAAAGCGTGTTCCAAAGCGCATGTCAAACCTAATAAATAAGCCAATGACGTCTAACATTTGTTTTCATTTAGTTACATATTGCTTGAATTTGTTTGTGTTACATTTAAAAACTTGTAAAACATTTCCTTTCACTCATAGGCGAATTTAGGACTGAGTTCCTGGGGGGGGGGGGGGCAGGATTTTTTTTTTTTTTTTTTCTAACAATATTAGTTGTAATCAAGGCTGGTTTAATTTCCGTGGCTCTAAGCTTTTTCAGGTTCTGGGTCTCTTTTGTAGCCCGCACAACTTTTATCTACCAACAACCTACCCAATTTTAAAGGGTCCAGGGGGTCCTACCCAATTTTGGGGGGGGGGTTTCCCCCTTGGAGGAATTTTTGTAAAATAGATATAAAATTTTGCATTTTGAAGCCTTATTAGAGGCAATTAGAACTACCAAAATCTCAGAAAAATAGCAAAATACTGTTTTGTGAATTACGATAATAAACAGTAAAAATTGTCTTCTGGTTGACAAATCAGTGACAGCAGTCCTTTGAGAGAAAAAGTGAGGGAGCCGCCCATTTGCACAAATGCATATTTTATACACTTGATAAGAAAAAATTGAAACACCCTTTGCTTAGGAATTTCAAACACTCATCTAATCCGTTTTAAGGACTCGAGAACAATTAAAATTATTTAAGACACTTCATTTGCCCTTTCCAGTCTGTGAAATTTTTTTACTAGATTATACAGTTTTACAGTATTGTTCAAACTTTGTAAGAAACAACTTCTTTAAGTTTTAAAGACAAAAAAAATTTTCTCATTGCAACAACTTTTTTTTTTTCCAATTACAAGCAGTGCAGAAAACGAAAAGGAATAGAGGTAGTGTTTTTTTTTTTTTTTCTGGGCTGAACAGATTAACAATATGCAGTAGAAGTAAGATAGAAGCAAGCAATACAAAAGAATTTCCAAAATATTGCACTGTATTTGGGATTATATAAACAGCAAGATATGAAAAATGTGAATCATAAAAATTTATCTCAAGTAATATTACGAAAACGCGAGAACCACGATTTTTACATTTTTGCTGCAGGATGAGGCAAGGAACTAAATTTAACATATTTTGGCATCTATCCCTCTACCCCCTTCCATTTGTTATAAATGCTTGAATTTATGGTTTGTATCCATGCTTTTCCTAATTTTTTAAGATTTTCAAGTACTTTAAAATGAAATTTATTTTTTCAAGTTCTTTCCTTTTTCTTTCTTTCTTTTTCTTTTTTGTTGAAGAACAAATCATGAAATTTTGGGAGTTAGGGACCTTCAACAAAGCGGGTGCCCTAAGCTATAGTTTGTTTAGTTTATAGGTAAATCCGTTTTTTTTTAAATCTTTGTTTCAGTTTCTAATTTGTTGAAATATCGTTGATTATTTTAAGTATTGCAGCTGAATACATAGCTCGTTCAGAGGATATTTTCATTTATATACTTGCCCTAATAACTTAGGGGGGGTGCCCCCTCCCTAGAAAAGGATGGTCGCTATTCTCTTCATTTTCTCTCCTGAACTATTCTAAAAAGAAAAAAAAATCATAATTTTTTACTTTTAAGGTTTTGAAAGGTATTTTTTACTATGTATAAAGTTCTCCCAAGACTGGGGGGGCATTGACCCCCCTCCCCCCCCCCATAAATCCGCCCATGCTTTCACTGTATGCTTACATGTTTATACAGTAAAATCCTGATTTTAGGTTCCTCTGAATCAACCTTTTATCTCGCATTTAATGTTTTTTCATCGTGGCTCATCATCAGTTTTTCAGCTATGTATTTCCTGCATTTTATGCTTTGTTCACCCAGTCTCTTGAGTTACGAAAAACTGGGGTTCCTCTGTAGTAAAAAATATATCAAGTCAAATTTTGTTTGCAGTTTTTGCAGAGAATCATAATATTTTAATTTGTTGTTAATATTATTAATAGTGGATAATGTGTTTACTTTTTGCACTGTGTGCATACTTGTTTTTTAATTGACTATTAAAAGTGCAAAAGTGGCTACTATTCTTTGTGTCTTTGGTAGCTGTAGCTAGTGGCTACTATTCAGGCTTTCTAGTTCAGCGTTGTTGCAGAGCCAACCCCCTCTCCCCCCACCCTCCTTTTCCAAAAACTAATGACATCCCAACAAAACATAAATGCAAAAGGCGGCAAGTTCGGTCGATATGAGGTACAGGGCAGACAGTGTCACTGACAAAGAGTTTGGATCTAACTAGTAATGTCGGCCCTACTTAACAAATACCGCCAGTTCCAAGAAATATTATTCGATTAAGCGGGGAAATTTTTTTAACGTTCCCGAATTGACAACATTTGTCTTAAAACATAATAATAAATCAGTATGGAAGTAAATAATATGATTGTTAAATACATTTAAATAAGCTAAGTAAACAACAGATTAGCACAAAAATTAAGCATTAAAAAAAGGCCATATGAAAATTAAAGATATGTAACTTACAACCAAGGATGCAGAAAATGTTTCTAACACCAACATTTCTCCCAATCTATATGAAAATTTCCTCAAAATTTTACAATATGCTTTATGTTTCAGATAAAAATTCATTCCTTTTACTATAGGTAGAGATAATTTTGGGGAAAGAAAAAAAAAGCAATTGCATCTTTAAAAGTAATAGAATGAACTAGTAGTCTTAGAACTCGGTATCTAAAAAGTAAATTAAGTAAATGCATGTAAGTTTTAATTAAAATCTCATATCTACATTTATTATTAAATGTGTGTAAATTATTATCCAACAAATAGTTGATGAAAATATAAAGAGTGGTGATGCAAAAGAAAATGCATTTAAAAGACACTTGCAGAAAAAAAAATTGGATTTTTTTTTTTTTTTTTTTTAAATCGAATCAGCAAAATTTTCTTCAGAAGGTTCAAATTTCCCCCGATCCTAGATCGCTGGATCGGACATATTCTGCATCCATGCTTACAACTTGAGACATTAAATCTTTGTTTTGGCACTGTTTTTCAGTGCATTATTTTTTGAATAAGTGCATAATAGTGGATGGCTTTCTCAAGATCTTTTAAGAACTTGCCTAACTCCTTTTCTCTCTCCCTGTCTGCCATGTCTGCACATTGAATATTTATCAATTATTATCATCTACAATGTTAGTATTTCTTTGTAAGATTTAATTTAAATATAGGCGGGGTTATCTTTATTTGTGGTAATAGTAACTACAAAAGAAATTAGATAGTGTAGTGAAATTAGATAGGATAGTGGATATTATTCGATTATCCAGGGAAATTATTCGATTAAGCGGGGACCTTTAACATTGCACCGATGGGGAAATATTCGGTTCCGGGAGGTTTTATTCGTATAAGCAGGTATTCTTTTATGCGTTATGCGATTAAGCAGGGCTGACAGTACAAAGTTCCAAAGCAGTTCCTTATAGATGTTGGATTACCCCCCCCCCCCCACGTTCTTTTAGACAATATTTTTTTACTTTCTATGATATTGGATTCAATACTAGGTAAGTTACTTTTAAATTGGAGCAGTCAAATGTTTTGAAATTAGTTTACCCACTGCTAAAACTTGCCGCAAGTTTAAAATCCAGCATCATGGAAAATAAAAAAATGCTTTCTAAATGATTGCAGAACATGAGACAGTTCAACGTCTACAAGGAACTGCTACGGAACTTGGTACCGGTCAGATCAGAACTACTTTGTTGGTAACACTGCTTGCCCCGAACCTCATTTTGACCAAATGTTGTGCCTTTTGCACATTTATGCAGACCCTACCCCAGGCTTGGGCGGGAGGGCGGCGCGCCCAATTTGCCCTTTAATTCTTAGAATGCGCCCTACTTACCGTTTTATCGGCACCCGGATTGCCTTTTCGTCCAAGAACTGGCACCCTTTTGCTTTAAGATTGTTACTAGGAAAAGGAAGGGAGCCAGTGTCCCCTCCCCTTCTTTTCCTACAATGTCTTTCTTCTAAGTGAAAATAGCACATGTCCGTCCCTCCCCCTCTCCTCCCAACTTGGATTGCCATTGAGCTGACTATGAGAAAAGCATGCCTTCCATTATCAGTTACCACAAGGGATAAAAAAGGCCTGGGCATTGTGGAGACTAAACTATGTTCTTCAAAGGACTTTTCACTTTGGAAACAATACTAATAAGCCACTGCTAAATTCCCAGAATCACTTCCGAACTCCTTGCCTCAGGGTTTGCATCACTGCTTATACAATAATGGGGGGGGGGCTGTTTACACTAGTTTCCAGGGAAGAATCTTGGCTGTCATCCTTCTTCCTTATCGCTTCATGACAAGGGAAGCGTTTCTTTGTCCAATTGACATGTGTTTTAAGATAATTCTCACTCTTCTCTTCTAACTAGATAAACGTTAAGTTAGCCATGCATTTTGTAACATTCAAATTGAAGTTTTTAATAGTGCTTTTACATTTTGAATCAGAATTAAGCAGATGCAGTGGAGCGCCACAAATCCACCGACCTGAAATCTGCCAATAACCCAAATCCGTGTCATTTATTTTGTGCTGTGAATTTATCTTTTATTTTAATTTTATTTCAGCCTTTAGTAATCAAAATTGCGATTATTTGCTAAAACAGTTATTTTTGCAAATAATTCGGGGTTAATACGATGTTTTATCATTATGCATTATATGCACGCTAAGCATTTTTTGGTCTGAAAAATACCTTTGTATTGTTGGCTCAGTATACTTCATTATGTACTACTGGGCAATTCCATGGTGTCGGACGTAAAAAATGAAGAAAAATTTCTCAGTTTTAATTCCATTTACCAAATATAAACTGTTCCAAAATGATCAAATTTATTTACAAGATACTTACTACATCCCACTCAATAAAAAATCATGTTAGTTTTTCAAAATAGATCCCTAAAGTATAAATTTAAAAATTTTAAAGAGTTGGTGTCGGACGTAAACACACAAATAGTAAAATTGATGGTTCACTTAAAAATGATTAAAAGTCTGTGAATTGGCTTACATTTTAATTTTAAAAACATCATAATTCTAAAGTACACTTATGATTGAAGCATATATTACAGTTTTCAAATGATATTATAAGGAATAAAATTATTTTAAAAAATATTTTTAGCTTGGTGTCCCGGACGTAAATTTTCGGTGTCGGACGTAAATTGTTCATATTGGATGTAAACTATTGATCTGAAATGTAAATACGTAACAATGATTACAGTTATAAATATGTAAATTATAGGTTACATATACTGAAACAAAATTTACCAAGTAAATTCAAAAGTAGGGTTTATTGGAGGAAGTGGGACACTAGGGTAAGTGTGTCACCCCCCAAAAACTGAAATATCCATATGGTTTTTATACTTTTTTACATTGATCATGTCATGGTTCATCATAGTGATTAGTTTTGCATATATTTGGGTTTAGTGAAATTTTTTATAGGTTAGAGAACTTAGTCAAAAAAAAAAAAAAAATCTGAACAATATTTTTTGGCGAGGTTAAGCAGCATTTTTCAAAGAAGTGTTTCCCGGTTAGCATTTATTTTTTTATGATCATTAAACATTCATGTACAGTTTAACTTAAAGTGCATACTGCAGTCAGAATTTTTGAGTAAAATATTATTAAAAACTGTTTTAGAGGAGGGACCCCCACTTATCCCGTAAAATTTTGCTATAAGACGTCCCCACACTATGGGGTAAGTAGTTCCCCCCTCCCCAACAGTGAGGATTTGAAAATCAAAAGCAATTTTGATGAAATATTTGTATTACTGAAATACAAGACAACTATGATGACTTAGTAGGAATTGATAGTTCAGCTACAAAAGCTGGTGATTAGTTATTTGTGAAACTTACATGAAAGAAAACCATCAAGATTTATATGGGTTGAATGTTGATAATGGTTCTTCCTTAGCCAACTTTACATAGACGCACTCATTTAGTGTTTCTAATTTCTTTTTACACTTACAGTTTTGGCAAATTTGTCAAAATTGGTCTTAATCAACTGTATTACGTTCATTCAACACACCTTTTCTCAAAAGGGGTCCTACTTACCCCTATCAACCCTAAATGTATATACAATAAATTCACTAAGTTATTTTTTATGCATATTTCACTTTAACTTTGAAATTAAAGGCAAAAAAAAGGAGAAACACAGTTGAAAACATATGCTATTTAAAGGAATGTAACAGTGTCGGACGTAAAAAGGACGTAAAAATTTTTTTACGTCCGACACCTAGATTTTAATAAAAAATATTCACTTGTTACAAAATGAAAATAGGTTACATCAAAGAGATTGAAATTCTTACTTTGTACCCAAAAATACATGTATGTAGCTTTAAAATTATTGGCTCAGCATAATTAACTGCCCATTTTGGTGTCGGAGGTAAAACACTTAATGTACCCCAGAGGAATTCTTTTACAAATCAAAATGAATTATATTTTGACACATTTTTGCAACATCACCAGCAACACTCTGTATCTTTAAATGGTTATTCATCTCAATTCATAATATTAGCATGAATGTTTTGGAAAAAACAGAATTTCTTCGAGAGTCTCCAAATATGGTTTGAAAATACTCAAGATGTTGACCTTGGTTTAACCTGCTGTAACTTATTTATAACTGAAGTGATCAAATTTTCGACAGGCATTTCAAAATATACAACTCTTTACCTTTAAAATGACACCTCATTTGTTTACATATTTTAATTTTAAAAATTTGATCATCTGGTTGACCTTATCATGGAATTGCCCTACTGGAAAAATAATAAGAAATATCGAAAACCGAAAGCAGATGCTAAATACTGCTGCAGATTTACAGCAAAACGCTAATATTTCGCGTGACACATGGCATCAAAAAAATGCAAAAATATGAAAAGGTACAAGGAATTCAGCATGTAAAAGCCAAATGTGGATGATTTTGGGCATTTCAATTGAAAACAAATGACTTAATTGAAAATAAATACCAAGTGCTTTCAAACTAGCGCTGTTTACTGGATTTTGTTTCCTTATGGTGGTAGCTAGTCCAAGAGCAATTGTTACTTTTGGATTTAAAAGATTTTTAAGTCACAGCTAGTAACAGCTGCAAGAATTAGTTACATATTTTTTTTAATGATTATAAACTATTCAACTGCCCTAGGAAGTAATCCATGAATGTTTCAAAGTTTTTATAGTTGCAATAGTAAGACATTTGATCCCAGGAATAACAGTATATATCCTACGACTATATCCACTAATGCATTGAAGCGATAACATGTCTTTTAGTTTTGAAAAAATGCCTTTTAAAAAACAGCACCCTGGCCTTTTATAATCCTGGAGGAAATTGTTAGAATTATTTATGTAAATTAGATCTGCACACGTGAACTAGTTTATATACTGTAACCGCACCTAATGCGAATCTTGATCATTCATTGAATTTCTGAAATTTGCCAGTTATATAGATAAGTTGTAGTAGTGCATGAAGCTACGAAAAATGTCGTGTCAACTAATAAAGAATTAACTTGTATGCATTTGTGAATTACTCAATAGTTATCATGAAACTTGACTACTTGAACAAAAATTATATCATTTTTTGGCGCCCAACTAGTGCGGCACGAATGCGAATGGAATAAATGAAGTTCAGAACAGTAGAAGTTGTAATTTGGAAGCAGACGTATTGTTGAAAAACGCTGTCTTGAAGTATCGAATGAAGATTGAAATATTGCATTAAGTTGAATTTGACAACGGAATGAATAGATTTGTACATCATGGCAGTTTTTGTCCGTTTCGATAAAATTACACCAACAGAATTTTCTATCGTCTGGATAGTACTGGTGTGTGCGAGTTTTTCATAAAGGTAAGCGATTAAAAATGTCAGTAGAAGGGAATATAGTAAAGACAGCTGCTGAACTTAATAAATTTAAAGCTGCTAGAAAAACAATTCGGATTGCAGTAACTAAACTTGTAAATTGTATAGAATCAGGTCTGCAAAGTGAAACTTTTGATAGAAATGCAATTGAGGAAAATTTATTTTTGCTTAATGCTAAAGAATCAGAGTTAAAAATTCTTAATGAGCAGATATTTAATTGTTCTGTCGGGGAGGAAGCTGAAATAGAAAAGGAATATAGTTCCGTGTTAGAGTATGAGGAAAAAATTAGTTTATGTCAATTTAGAACTAAAAAGAAATTAGATTCTATTTCAAATGCTGTACAAAATCAAAATCAATCCACTGGTGACCACATTGTTTCATGCAAAAATGAGGTAAAAAATAACATTCGTTTGCCTAAGATTTCAATTTCTAAATATTACGGAGATCCAAGCCATTTTTTGGAATTTTTTAATTCGTTTGAAAATGCTATCGGGAATAATTCTGAATTATCAAAGATTGAAAAATTTACTTATTTGAAATCGTTATTAGGAAGAGCTGCGTTAAATGCAGTATCTGAGTTCTCACTTTCAGATGAGAATTATGACGCTTGTATAGGTTTGATTTAAGAAAGGTTTGGACGCGTAGATTTAGTTATTTCTTCCCACATGAATAATCTTCTTAATTTGGATCCTGTAAAGTATTCGTCTAATGTAAAAGCTTTAAGAACACTTTACGATTCTTGTGAAATAAACATAAGAAGTCTGAACTCATTGGGGATTGTTTCAGAATCGTATGGGAGTCTATTAGGACGAATTATTTTAAAATTGTTGCCTGATGATATGAATTTAGAATTTAATAGAAAACGTAATTCGAAAAAACAGTATAATGTCACGGAGCTTTTGAATTTCATTAGATTAGAGGTAGAAAGTTTGGAAGCCTCGAATGTAATTATAAATTCAAAGAAAAGGAAATCAAATAGTGAGTTTGTGCAGAATAAAAATAATTACTCTAGAAGTGTTCCCACAACTTCGGCGCTAACCACAATGACTAATTCATACTGCTATTATTGTAATGAAAATACTCATGTTAGAAAATGTGAGAAAACAAATGAACAAAAAAGGATGATTCTAAAGAATCAAGGGCGTTGTTATAAATGTTTTAGAAAAGGGCACGTTTTGTTTAAATGTAGGGTAAAAATTCCACCTTGCAAAGTTTGTAACAGTGTAAATCACAATAAATTGTTCTGTAGGAAAATTGTTTCAGATTCTGAAGATAAAGAAAATGCGATTGCATCTTTGTCGCTGAATTCAAAGACAATTTCTGAAACTGCTGATAAAGGTATATATCTGCAAACTTGTACTGTTCATGTTTCAGATAAAAATAGCTTGTTAAGTCAAATCACGCGCATTTTGCTTGATTCAGGGTCACAAAAAACGTTCATTAAATCAGAATTAGCAAAGGAATTAAAATTAAAATGTATAAGAAGGGAAAAACTGTACATATATTCTTTTGGATACATTAAGGGTAAATTGAAAGAATATGATGTTGTCAAAGTTAAACTAAAAAGTATGCATGAACCTAATAGTTGTATAACAATTGAAGCCCTTGTAACAGATACAATTTCTGGAGCGCTTATAAAAGTACACTCGAGAAGTATTTTAGAAATGTTGAAAACGGAAAATTTACAGTTAGCCGATAATGGGGAGTCCTCTGAAATAAAATTATTGCTGGGTTCTGATTCGTGTTGGGAAGTACAAACAGGTCAAAAGAAACGAATTAGTAAAAGGTTATTTGCAGTTTCTTCATTGTTTGGGTGGTCGTTAGTTGGAGCTTTCGGGGAAAATCAATCTAGTGCTTCTATGTTTACAATTGGTGCTACGCAATGTGAAAGGGAGGATCATAGTTCAATTAATGATAGTTTGAGAAAATTTTGGGCTTTAGATCATATGGGTTTGGAGGAAAAAGATGATAAAAACGATGAATTGGTCATAAAAAAGTTTGAAAGTGCATTGAATTTCAAAAATGGGAGATATGAAGCTGGTTTGTTATGGAAGTCAAATCATGAACATTTGGCTAGTAACTTTGAAAATGCTAAACTGCGTCTTATGCATTTATCAAACAAATTAATTAATGATGAGTGGCTTAGGGAAAATTATGATAGTATCATAAATGATCAGTTAAGGAACAAAATAATTGAAGAATGTGGCGTTGAAAGTCACGATGGCAATACAATGTACTACATGCCGCATTCTCCGGTCGTAAGAAAAAATGTGACAAAAACTAAAGTCCGTATAGTGTATGATGCGTCATCAAAAGTTAATGATGAGGTATCTTTAAACCAATGTTTGATACCTGGCCCAAATTTAAACCCTTCAATTTTAGATTTGATATTGTGTTTCAGGCAGTTTAAATATGCATTTTCGGCAGATATCGAAAAAGCCTTTCATCAAATTGGGATTGTAGAAACTGATAGGGACGCATTGCGATTTTTGTATTTTGACAATGAATTAAATATAAAACATTATCGTATGACTCGTGCAACGTTTGGAGTTGCTTGTAGCAGTTTTATTCTCGCATGTACTATAAAACATCACATAAAGAAATTGTCAGTGGAAAATCCAGAGATTTTTAAGATGTTAAATAATTTTATTTATGTAGATGACATTTTTTACGGTTCAGATTCCGTAGAACATGCCTTCAAGTTGAGCACTGAAGCTTATAATGTACTTAAAGAAGCGGGAATGAATTTGCGTCAATTTAGTACAAATTCAGAAGAGCTTGAAAAAATCTGGGATAAGAATGGAATTGTTGAGGTACAAAAAGAGCACAATGATACTTTAAAGGTACTAGGACTTAACTGGTGTAATAGTAAAGATGTATTGTTTTTAAATATAGATAAGTTGTCTGAAACACTAAATAAATGTAGAATAATCACAAAAAGAAACATATTAAAAGTAACCGCTACTATTTTTGATCCGGTAGGATTTATTTCACCTTTTGTATTGAGAGCGAAATTAATAATGCAAAATCTTTGGCAGTTGGGTTTAGAACTTGACGATGAAGTTCCAATTGAATGCAAACAAATGTGGTCCGAGTGGTGCGATGAAATAGAAACTCTAAAGAAATTCGAAATTTGCCGCGAATATTTTCCTTGCGAACTAAATCATAATAAGAATAAAGAATTGCATATATTTGGTAATGCATCAATAACAGCTTACGGTTCAGTAGGGTATTTAAGATCGGTTGAGGACTGTACTGTAGCATTTGTTATGGCAAAATCTAAAATTGCGCCGATTAAACAAAAACTCACACTACCAAGACTAGAATTGTTAGCTGCATTAACGACATCAAAACTCGCAAAGTATCTAAAAGATTTGTTTTCCATTCAAGAAGAAAACATTTACTTGTGGACTGATAGTCAGATCATAATACATTGGATTCGAAGTGCCCCTGAGCGATGGAAATTATTTGTCAAGAATAGAGTATCCGAAATACAATCTTTAACAAAATTTAATGCATGGGGACATTGCAGTGGATCCGACAATCCGAGTGATATATTGTCACGTGGGTGTTCTGCTGAACATTTATTGTCATCAAAATTATGGAAATCCAGACCAGATTGGTTGTCCGAATCAAAAAACAATTGGCCCAAGAAAATGCTATGGACATCTCGACTTTCTGATGTGAAGCTAGAAAAGAAGAAATGTGTTGCTGAAAATACAGTTCTACCTTCTGTTGCGGTGAATTCTGACAGTCTTCTGAATCTTGAAAAGTATAGTAAACTAAGTCGAGCTGTTAGGGTGACCGCATGGATACAAAGATTTATTTATAATGTAAGGTGTAAAGCTGACAAGAAAAAAGGTCCCTTAAGAGCTGAAGAACTTTTCGCTGCAAAGTTAAGTTTGATAAAGGAAATTCAACATGAGCATTTTAGTGACGAAATCACTTGTTTAAAACAAGAACATCAAATTAGTAGAAATTCTAAAATTCATGAATTGAATCCATTCCTCAGTGAAGACGGGATATTGTTAGTAGGAGGCCGACTACAAAAATCGACTTTGAGTTTTTACGAAAAACATCCAATTATTATTCCATCAAAAACTCATTTTACTGAAATCTTGGTGCGAGATGCACATGAAAAAGTTTTCCATTCGGGAATTGCAGGTACTCTTGGGTACCTTCGGGAAAAATATTGGATAGTTAGAGGACGGCAGAATGTGAAACGCATTGTAAGAAAATGTATCATCTGCCAGCGGTTTAATTTCAGACCAATGCAGCAAGATATAGCCCCTTTGCCATCTGCCAGAATCGAAAAATCAAATCCGTTCGATGTTTTATTTGGCGTGGACTATGCTGGACCTCTGTTTGTTAAAAACGAAGATACGAAGTATTATATTCTTCTGATTACCTGTGCGGTGACTAGAGGTATTCATCTGGAATTAACTAAAAACTTGACTACGGAATCTTTCTTGCAAGCTTTCCGTAGATTCGTGTCAAGAAAAGGATTATGCTCTGTTATCTATTCTGATAATGCAAGAACATTCAAGGCAGCTGATGCAGAGCTTAAAAAGATGTGGCAAGTATTAAGTCATCCTGACGTAAAGAACTTTTATGCCGCAAAAGGTATACAGTGGAGATACATCGTAGAAAAAGGAGCATGGTGGGGTGGCTTCTATGAGAGACTTGTACGATCAGTCATGATTATGCTAAGAAAAACACTTGGTCGCTCCTCACTGCATGCCGACGAGTTGGAAACTGTTTTGATTGAAATAGAATCGGTGATAAACCACATACCTCTGACGTACATTGAGGATGATCAACATGAATACCAGGTATTATCACCTGCTCATTTTCTTTTAGGAAATAAACCATTAAATTTGCCTCCAGTGAAATATACAGACTTTGTGCCTACTAGTAATAGGAAAATTATGTGTAAAATGTATCAATATCGTGAAAGACTTAAATAGATTTTGGAAGTTGTTCTACAAAGACTATTTGTTGCAATTAAAATCGGTAAACGGTGCGAAAAACCACAAAACTAAAACAGAACTAAACATGAATGATATTGTTGTAATAAGAGAAGAACTTTTACCGCGTAACATGCGGAGATTAGGAAAGGTTGTTAAGACTTTTACTGGAAGAGATGGATTAATTCGCAGTTGCGAAATTAAAACGGAAAGAGGCATATTAAAAAGGCCAGTTCAGTTGCTGGTTAAGTTAGAATGTGAATGAGTTGTTACATGTATTTAAAATTGTAAATTATTGTGAACATTTGTTTTTAATTGTTGTATAAAGTTAAAAGTTTACTAATATTTGATATTCTTACTAACAAGTTTATGCTATAAAAAAAAGTTTACTAAAATTGTTGTTTAAACTAAAATTTGAACTTTTTTCAATTTTGTTAATTTGAATTGTTTGATAAATTCTGATAAAATTTGAAAAATTTTAAATGTAAAAATTTCTTCATTTAAAGTTATTTTTTAAAGGTATTTTGAGATATTTCTGAGAAGTTTGGTAAGTAATTATTTGAAAAAAAAAAAAGACGATTGAAATTGTTTAAAAATAATATTTGAATTTGATTTTTGAGCATCTTGAAGCTCTAATATGAAAGTTATTGGGTTCTTAGTGTTCTGAACATTCTGTTCAGCCGGGCCCAGTATGTTAGAATTATTTATGTAAATTAGATCTGCACACGTGAACTAGTTTATATACTGTAACCGCACCTAATGCGAATCTTGATCATTCATTGAATTTCTGAAATTTGCCAGTTATATAGATAAGTTGTAGTAGTGCATGAAGCTACGAAAAATGTCGTGTCAACTAATAAAGAATTAACTTGTATGCATTTGTGAATTACTCAATAGTTATCATGAAACTTGACTACTTGAACAAAAATTTTATCAGAAACTCTGTTTATGTTTGTTGAAATTCATTATTCTATGGATGAGAGAAGCGTCAAGTGCAGTCCTGCTACTTATGGGTTCACCAAAGCAAGCCCAGCCCAAAAAGAAGTACTTTAAAAGCACTGGTTTTCAAGAGGCTTTAATCTTAACAAGCAGGCCATAATTGTAAAAATTTAGCCTCGGCAAACAATTTATTTCTCATTATTCTTTTTTGTCCACATAAAACTGGCAAAATCTTCAGCAAGGATATTTCTGTTGGAAACTATGTTTAATTTTATGTGCATAAAAAAATAAGTGAGAAAATATTGCCAGCAAAGTTCATATGTTATGTGACAACCCGGGTGAAGTCAGGGTCATATTTACTTTACAAACGAAAACAAACACACTAAAATACTGGTCAAGTTAAAAAAAGTTTTAAAATATCATACCAATTGACTGCCACTGAACCACTTCGTAGTGTTGGAATATAAACAAATAACATGTTCGCCGGGTGTATTTGATGTGAACGTAAATTTGCCCTCAGAACTGTAAACTTTAGAGAGTATAATTTTGTCATCAGGATCCCTTATCTCAACATGCATACCGACGCCAGGACTCGATGGCATAAATCCTCCGGTTTTGGGATCGTGAAGTTCGCATTTATAATTTCCTACGGAAATAAGAAACATCAAAATACAGTTCAGATAGTACATAATTTTAAACTTAAAGTAAACAATCTTTAAAATAATTCAATTTATTAATGACTAAAACAAAATGACGTTAAAAGAGTGCTATATCACACATTCAACTTTAAAATCAATTAAACAATTGTAAATATAGTAGAACATAAGGTACCAGGACTCTGAAACATATTTTGATATCTTGGGAATAATAATCTCAGAACTTTCAAATCATCATCAATACTACTAAAAATATGCATGACGCTGTTCTAAATCTTACCCACTACTAGTGTTTCGTCGGGAATTTCTTCTATAAAGCATTTTCTTTCCGTTTCAGCAATATGAAAATATAACGCAGACGAAAATCTCAGAGACATACAAAGACAAAAAATTACAGAAAGTACTTTTTGACACAGCATGGTTATATAATAAATATTTACACCGAAACGCTAGGAGTCAACAGAAAAGGCAAACCAAATTTCGTTTTTACACCGCGGCCGCTGCCACATACGTCTACTAACTGTAATCAAAGGCACGGTTGCATGTTAAAAGTAATACGAGTCACATTAACAACGCCACGTAATTTAAAGTGGAGAACAAATTTAAAGGAGACAACTAAATGGATACTCTTTTCACGAGACGTTACTGAAAATGTATGACGTCACTTTAAAGCTCTTTTCTTTTCTTTTTCTTTTTTTTTAGCAATCACGATTGCTAATTGTTTTTATTTGACAGTCCTTGATGTCCAGTTCCTTTTTCAACCCCACCGTCCTCTGCATGCGCGAGCGACTCCTCCCAGCAGCCGCTTCACCTGGTTGGTGGCGTCCATATCCTACACCCACGCACGCTCATACACACACACACACATACACACGTGCCTTTACACACATACACATACGCCAATGCGCATTCACACGGGCTACGCACACACACAAGCCTACACATACACAACTATGCACACGTATCCGTCTAATAAGAGGAGGGACAGGAACCGTTTCTAGAAACAAGCGAGTGGGGTAGCTCACCAATGAGTAGTTGTCGCAACTTGTGATTGCGAAAAACATAGTTTGAATTCAAAATTTAAGAATTCAAGTTAATTTTAAAAATTCAAATTTTTTTTTTTTCTTTTTTAGATTCACAAAGCCGACTTTTGAAAATTTTTTTGTTCTTAGAGATGAAAGAAAAAGATAAGCCATTCGTTTGGCAGGAAATTTCATTTTTTAAACGTATTTTCCTAATTTTTAGCATTTTGTTTCCATGTCAGAAAATCGGTAAAAAATCGTTTTCTTCTCTCTTATCCCTTTTTTATCGCATTCCACATTTTTTTTTTTTTTAATGAGCAATCACGATTGCTTATTGCTTTCATTTGACAGTTTTGATGTGCTATCATTTTATTTTCCCGCCAAAACCCTCTGCAGCATCACCGTCGACCGGCTCCTCACGATCTTGCTCCTACAGCGAAAACCGTTTCCAGGTTGCGTCAATATCCTACACTTACACTCATACATACACGCACCTACACACACACACACACTCACGCATACATACGCCTACACACATATACACAAACATATACACACAAACAAACACATACACACCCAAGTAACACTGAAACGTTACGTCATCGTTACATCACGTTGCAATTAGTTGAAACATCGTTACCGTTTCCCACGCAACGTGATATAACGTTGCTTTATCGATTCGTTACAAAAAGCGTAATTTTGAAACGTTTCATCACGTTGCAAATTTCTTAAATTTGTAACGTTGACAAACAGTTGCAAAAGAAACGTTACTTATCATTACTTTTCGTTGCACCTTGCCTCGTCTTCGGCAACCTCCTTGGCCATTTTCAGTAAACAACTTCTGGCTTGCTATGCCGCCATTGTTCTGCAGCTTCGCAATCGCGATCTCTCATCACTTTTAGCAGTAAGTACTTTGCATTATTGTTAGTGTATTATTGTTGATATACTTATTTAATTTTAAAAAAGTGTTATTTCATATTTTTATGAAGTTAATGAACCGCCGCCGTTGGTCGGAGTTTGAGTATTTTTCCCACCGTACTTTTATTTATAATATTGTTAGAAGGAGTAATGTTAGATGTTTTTATTTGAGTATTTATTCATTGATTTCTTAAAAAGATGCTGAAGCTTGGGGATGTTCCATGGACAAGCTATAAAAGCGATAAATGATACCATTTTTTACTCATTTAATCGACTTTTTGCAGAATGATTTTGCCGAAATGATTGTAGCAATTTCTTGAAAAAAATTTTGTCATATAACTGAAATTATCTTTAGTAATAATATTGCAAATTTTTGTTAAAGCACTGATGTAAGAGGATTTTTTCAAAAGTTTCATGCCTTTCGAAAAGTATTATTGGAGTTCTTTAGTAATAATAATAATTATTTTTTCAAGAATTTATTTATGAAAGAGGTTTTTATTTAATTTGTAGCAATATCGTTAATTTTAGCTATTAATACTAACCACTTGATGTAAATTCGGCTATGCTATGTTATGATCAGTTTATTTTTAAATATCAGGAATGCTCTTACAAAATATTGTAAATGAAGCAACAGTGTAAGAATACTCGAACGCCTTTAAACGGCATAAGGCATCTTATAAATTGAAAGAAAAAAAAACATGTGAAGATTTTATGAAAGTATATTAACAGTAATTGCATTAACAAAAAATGCAGAATACTTACTGTATCAAAAATTAAGGGTTCAATGAACCCACCTCCTTTCTCACCAAAAAAAAAAAAAACTTTATTCAAGCTTTGAAAAAAAAAAAAAGCTTACTAATACAACGTTTAAAAGCAACGTGATGTAACGTGATAAATAAAGGTTGTTGTAACGTTTCAAAAATCGTTGATGTAACGTTACTGAAACCGGTGATGTAACGTGACTAAAATCGTTGCTTTTGCGGGTTGCAACGAGACAGATTTTCGCTCTGTCAACGTTACTAGTAACGTGATGTCAACGCTTCAGAGCAACGTGATGTAACGTGATTTATGTTACTTGGGCACACTCAAACACATACACACACACGCATACATACTGACACCACACAACACACACCTACACACAACTACCCACACACTCATGCCTGCACACAGACACAAACACAGATGCCTACACACACATACACATCCCCCCCCACACACAAACATTCACACAACTACCCACACACTCATACCTGCACACATCAGACATAAACACACATGCCTACACATACATACATACATATACCCCTACACACAAAAACACACCCCTACATACACACACACTCGTGATTGCGAAAAACATAATTTGAATTCAAGAAGTCAAAATTCAAATTAATTTTTTTTCTCTTTTTTGACCTTAGAATACAGTTTTCTGGTTTTAAAATAAAACATATTTCCTTAGTGGTTCATTGCAATCAATATTGCTGATGATTAAATACCACGCGCTTTTGGCGCAGGACAAGCAAATGAAATGAGTCATTTATAGGGAATAACAACCAGTTCGCCGTTGGAAATTGTCTGCTTCATTTTTTAGCCTCTTTTCGACCAAGCTTTTGGTGCACCTTCATCTCTCTTCCACTCTGCAAAGAACATAAAGCGCTATAACCGGTCTCCTTGACGCTCTAAACGCAGTGTATTGATCCGCCCTGTCGTCAAACATTGCCCCTCTGGGGGCGTAACCCTGCTCGCACATGGCGGCAGACTTTGGACGTCAGCAGTGCGACATCGCAGAGATCTTCAGCAGATATGACGTCCCAGTGAAGCTTGGGCGACTACAAATACAAATGTGACGACCAGCAAACAGGCTCTTGGCCCAGCTAGGCTGGTCCTAGTCAATTTATTAGTCCACAATGAAGATCAATGGCCCTCTTAAAGCTATATCCACCCTTTTGCTCGTACGCTGTTCCAAGTGCCCATAACCCTGCTAAAGCAGTAGTTTTTCTAAATTTCCAGGTTAGCCTGATATTTGAATAGCTTAAAACAGTGACCCTTCGTCCTGCTTTCTGTGCAAAAATTTAATCCATTAACATCATTCATTTTGATAAATTTAAACAAAACTTAATCATGTCCCCTCTGACTCTCCTTTTCTCCAGGCTATACATATTAAGCCTATTAAGTCTGGTATCATAATCTAAATCTGAAAGTCCCCTTACTAGTCTAGTTACCCTTCTTTGAATCCATTCCAATACACAAATATACTCATTATCTTATCTATATTTTCTCAGATAAGGCCACCAAAACCGCACATCATACTCCAAATGGGGTCTTACTAAACTCCTATATAAAGGCAGAAAGAACACCTTCTTAGTTTTATTTGAAATAGGTCTGTTGATTAACCCAAGCATTCTGTTGGCTTTGTTACTTGCAATGCAGCACTGTTGACTGAACTTGAAGTCCTGACTTATTAAAGATAGCCACATCAATAATATTTTCCTTTCCTGAACCCATACTGCAAACTAATCAACAAACTATTAGTCTCTAAGAAATTCATAAGTTTGATAAAAGTTTCGAAAATCTTACAAATCACTGAAGCCAGACTTACAGGTCTATAATTCCCAGCACTACCTTTATTAGACCCTTTCTTGAAGAGCAGCGTTATGTTAGCTAGTTTGCAGTCCTCTGGCACTGTCCCTGAGTTATAAGAAGCATTTTTAAAATGTTTAAAATAACTTCCACTAATTCATCTTCACATTCAACTAAAATTTTTGGATAAATATTATCTGGTCCCGGAGCTTTAGTTGCTTTAATTTTTTTCAAATGAAATAGAACCTGCTCCCTGGAAAATACAAAATCCTGAAGCAGCATAATAGCTTGTGTCTTCCAAATTACCGCCCTCAAGAGAAAGGAGACTGCAAGAGGGACTGCAACTTTTCATCTCTTCGTCAGAGCAAGGATAGACATGCTTCTTATAGTGCCGGATTTATGAAACTTAGGGCCCATGTTTCCAGGTGGCAACTTTTCAGAGGTCCAGAGTCAGAGGGCAACAAATTCAAGTGAAGCATGGAATCAAAGGAGCATGGATCATGACCCCCTTGACGACACCATAGAAATCATAAAATTCCGCTTTTGAATCTTTAGTTATGGAAAAAGTTTTGGGTGAGAGCACCCGATCCCCACTGCCCTTTTTCCCTCTATGTTACCATAACAAAAAATTACACTTTTGCGACTTCAATTCTTATACCTGCCTTATTCTCTGACAATTTAGTCAATAGTATAAAATGGCAAATTAGGGATTTAAAAATCCAGCAATTTCAGGCAGAGATCTCTTCTCTGCCATTACTTGTACTTCAAAGATAATTTCAAAACTTGTATTCTGTAAAAATAGTTCACCCGAATTACCCACCTATTCCCGTAATATCGCCATATAATTTTTTAGCTCCTTAATGCCGAAAATTTTCCAGGAGAGTCCTCAAACCCTTTTTCTTTCCCCTAACATAAACACATAACCTAAAAGTACCTTTTTCGGCCTTTACTTTTGAAAACCTTCTGACCAAGAGCGCCCACAACCCTCTCATTTCCTTTAAACCTCGAGTTTTTAAAACTTCAAGATCAAAAAATTTCTGGAGGAAGCTCCCAAATCCTCATTTTTTTCGTAACGTTATTTAAGACAGCCTAAAATGTGTTTTTAAGAATCAATTTCTAACTATTTCGCGTCCGAGTTTCCGCACCTCTTCCTTTTTCCTAATAAACGTTACTACGAAAAATAATCTGAAAATTTGTTCTTTTTCTATTTTGAAAATTTTCGGAGGTATCGTCCTTAGCGTTTTGAGCGTTTCGAAAGAAAAATAACTTGAAATTGCAGTTTTAAAACTTAAATATTGAAAACTTGAGCGGGGCTGGTCCCTGATCCATTTCTTCCCAAAGAGAGCCCAATAAACATTGCTACAATTTCGGGGGGAGAGAGAGCTCCTCCACTTTTCCTCTACTATTACCAAACAAGAACTGAAGTTACATTTCAGACACCAAAAATTTTCGGAAAGATTCCTCGAATATCTTCTCCATTTTCTAAACATTACCAAACATAGCTTAAAATTGCGTTTGTATAACTTCAGTATCAGGAGTTTCCGATAAAAGTTACGGTCCCTTTTAATGTCCTCAAAAATAGCCTAAAAGCAACTTCAATTTCGAAAAAAGCTCAGGGCAGAGCTCAAACCTTTCCTTTTCCCTTATTATTTTTTTTTTAACCAAAAATTGCATTTTTACTTCCTTTTACAAAAAAGGAAGTATTGTGTTCGCGAAAAAAATTTCACTCAAAAATCGGCCTTAATTTCCATTTTGCTCACCCCCGAATGAATCTTGAGATTTTTTTTTCCAACCCGACCACACGTGGATGTATGCCTAGGAACGTACAGACACCCGAAAAATCTATTTTGACGGTCCCCGAGTTTTCTCGTGACGTCTGTATGTACGTATGTATGTGCGTATGTATGTCACATAACTCAAGAACGGAATGTCCTAGAAATTTGAAATTTGGTACGTAGACTCCTAGTGGGGTCTAGTAGTGTACTTTCCTTTTTGGTTGCATTCGGATGCTTTGAAGGGGGGTCTTTTGCATTTGGGGGGGGGGGAATCGTTGTTAATTTCGATGTCTTAGAGAGTTTCTATCTCTACTAGGGGGCTATCGCCCCCTGCTCGCTATCGCTCGCCAACCCCCGGAACTGCTTACGCAGTTCCCTGTGGATCGCTTCGCGATCCATGCTCGCTTCGCTCGCTCGCTGTATGCCAATACATTAGCCTAGCTAAAATTTTCCGTAAAAATTAAAGTTGGTAATTGCATTTAGGTCACCATCCATTTAACCAATATGAAAATTACGTTCATAATGTTAATTTGTCTGCTTTAGCCAGATTTTCGACAGTTTAACTTTGCTGTATGTAAAATGACTGCCTTGGCAATGTGCACAACTTTACCATTATAGATACAAAAGTGTCTGTCATTGCTTTGGAGAGATTGCACTTCTACCTGTTGGTCCGCGGAAGGTATTTTATTTCCCTTCTACCACCCATTGGAAAACCAATGAAGGCATTCCCCTATCCGCCACCTGGGGACGCGCCCTCTAGGGGTTACAGGCTCCCCCGAGGGATGTATTTACACTCTTATATATATTTACATATTTACACTCTTATATATTCTAATCTGAGAAAACTTCCTCATATACACAATTAAAAATGTCCCGTTTGGGAGCCACAACTGACACTGCTTCAAAAGATCTTGTTCTTGATAATGCCACATAGAGCTGGCCATGACTAAAAACAGGCTCAGAGAGCACCAAACATATTTTCTCAAACGTTTGTCCTTCTTGTTGTTATTCTGAATCCTTGCCACGTCACGAACAAAAAATGGTTTAACTAAAAACGCGAAAACTCGCCAAGGCTACTTTGCTTGCACAATACTAAAACTACTATAACCCTAAACAAATTTGGCGAAACCTTTCAGCTGAGAATAAAAGGAATAAAGTAAATTCTTTCTCGGTTATTCATTTTGAACTGAACTGTCGTACTGAAGCAGAGAATAGACGACGCTCAAAGCGCCTACGCGTTCAAAACAACATTGCCGATGAACATGATTGTGGAGCAATGTGTGAAGAATGCGAATTTTGTGGTGCTCTTTATTGGCAGAAAGAGCGTAATACTGCAAATAAATATACTAAATGTTGCCATGACGGAAAGGTGCGGTTACCGGCATTGTGTGACGCACCTGATCTGTTGAAGGAACTGCTGACTGAAAATTCCCCAGCCGCTAAAAATTATCGGCAGCGAATCAGAGAATACAACTCTGGAAATGGCTCGTCTTAAATTGGATTCAAGAACGGTTTCCTGCCTTCTTTGAGCTTTTCTTTGCTGATTAAGGTTGAAATGGGCCACAGCCCGACTCAAACTCATCTCAAAAAAAAAAAAAAAGTTCGTTGAGTATTCTGTGATTCAAGATTTCAAAACAACGTAGAAGTTTGTTTACATGATTTATCGGCGAAGTGTTGCCAACAGAGGTTTAGAAATTCACCCCTTCATTTGCCGGCACGTAAGAGAATTATATATATAGATTCTTTCTCGGTTATTCATTTTGAACTGAACTGTCGTACTGAAGCAGAGAATAGACGACGCTCAAAGCGCCTACGCGTTCAAAACAACATTGCCGATGAACATGATTGTGGAGCAATGTGTGAAGAATGCGAATTTTGTGGTGCTCTTTATTGGCAGAAAGAGCGTAATACTGCAAATAAATATACTAAATGTTGCCATGACGGAAAGGTGCGGTTACCGGCATTGTGTGACGCACCTGATCTGTTGAAGGAACTGCTGACTGAAAAATCCCCAGCCGCTAAAAATTATCGGCAGCGAATCAGAGAATACAACTCTGGAAATGGCTCGTCTTAAATTGGATTCAAGAACGGTTTCCTGCCTTCTTTGAGCTTTTCTTTGCTGATTAAGGTTGAAATGGGCCACAGCCCGACTCAAACTCATCTCAAAAAAAAAAAAAGTTCGTTGAGTATTCTGTGATTCAAGATTTCAAAACAACGTAGAAGTTTGTTTACATGATTTATCGGCGAAGTGTTGCCAACAGAGGTTTAGAAATTCACCCCTTCATTTGCCGGCACGTAAGAGAATTATATATATAGATTTTTCCTTCAAAGCAATGAATAGTACATAAAGAATTTCTCAGTTCTAAACTCTCCTTACATTTCATGAATTCCCGTTTCTGCCTTTTTTAATAGAAACTTAATGAAAGATAAAGAGAGTGGCAGTCCCAATTTTTTGTTAGATCTCAAAAAAATGGAAAAGATTTGCACTGGAGCTTCCCCCTCCAATAAATTCAAACTGAAATAACTAAATAGAAAGGTGGAGGAGAGAGGGAAGGGACATTATCTAAGCTTGGTCATATTGGCTCCCTACCAGCCGCTTTATTCAGTTTCCTTCATCAAAAATCATCATTATTTTGGGCAGCGATCAGTATAGTACAAGGCCGTGGACACTGGTCGAAATCCAAGATAATCGTATTTTCCTGCGTATAATCTGTGGATTATACGCAGGAAAATTAGGATTGTGACTAAATCCGCCGCGGAAAAATCTTCAAAGCAGAACAAAATTTCATATTTTGAATTTCAATTCAAAATTTCACCAAAGTTTCATATTTTTATTCATCGCAAAAAAGGGTTCAACTCAGAGTCGTATGTACGCATAAAAAAGTAAGACATTTGAATTTCATGACAGGGAAGGGGGAGGGGGATTGAAAACGCAATTAGACCGTCTTTGATAACATTAGGGAAAGAATGAAATTTGGAACATTCCCCCTAAATTTCGCTAAAAAGAAAGTTCAGAAAACGCAATATTTCAGCCCACTTTTAGTCATAAGAGAGTTCAAGTTTGGATGCTTCCCCTTAGGAAGTTTTTTGAAATTCAAATTCTAAAATCGTAAGTGTAGGCAGTGGCGGATCCAGACGATCTTGTTGAGAGGGGCGAATGAGTAATGCAAATTAGGGGGGGGGGGAGACTAATGAAAATAAAACTTTTAAAAAGTTTATCAACTGAAACATGATGTGGGTCTTTTTTTTTTTCAAATAATGGATATAATTCAAAGAGTTTAAAGAATTTTCCCCAGCTGTATTTAGATATTAGAGTTTCTAAAACGTTTTTAGACATCTTTAATCATGCTAAAAACCAGGGGGTTCGAGGGCTTTGCCTCGGGAAAAATTTCGAAATTGAAGTCTTAAAAACGCAATTGTATAGGCACATACAACCTTTGATGACGTAGTAGAAGACATGGGGTTCAATCCTTTTCATCAGAAATGTTTCGATGTAGAAGTTCCAAGAACACCATTTTAGATTATTTTTGAATGATGTTGAAAGATGAGGAAAGAGGGACATGGGGTTCCTCTACGGAAATTTTTTGAAATTGAAGTCCTAAAAACGCAGTTATAAGCCTTATTTTATGATGTTGGGAAAAGATACATAGTTCGGAACTTTCCATCGGAAAATATTCGAAATAGGAGCCTTGAAAATACGTTGGTTGGTTCTTTGGTAGTGTTAAGGGAACGGATGGGGGAGTCCCTCATCCGTTCATTGAATTAAAAATTTGATTGTGGGCCACTGCTGTTGACGTAAGGGGTAGGGATGACGTTCAATGCTCTTCAGAAGATTCTAAAACGCAGTTTTAGAGGATCTTTGTGTACTTTATAGGGAGGGGTATTTGAGGACTTCCTACTAGAATTTTTCCTTTTTTTAGTATAATTTTAAACTTAGGGCATGAGTCACAATAGGCAGGGCATTGCCCCCTTATGCCACATTCAGGCTACGGCCCTGGTTCAACTCACATTTTAGGAGAACTTATTATACCTGCAGCAAGAATAAAAAAACAACCAAGTTTGGTGAAAAAATTTCAAAAAAGTTAACAAATGTAACCATTTAAAGAATTGATGAAACATTCAAATATGTGAAAGAAACTATCAGACATTATTTTCTTGAAACAAAGCGACTGTTTTTTGGAGAAGCTTGATGAGAGTACAAGTATTGCTGGCTAGATCAAATCTTGGTCGTTTTAACAGCAGTATTGAAGAAATGCTGTTCTGTTAGTCTTTTTCAAAGGAAGCAACTGTAAAAAATTTTTTCAAATCTACTGACAACTTTATAGAAGAAAATGCAAATTAGTTAGTGAGTAGGTTTAGCAACTGGTGGTGTCCGTGCTATGTCTAGAAATCAAGTTTGTTTTAGTCGCCAGAATATAATCAATTGCTCTGTTTGTTCAATTAATCTGTTGTTGTAAATAGAGAGGGTCTTGCAGTCAAAAGTTTGGACGAGTGTTTGAAAACAGGAAAACTCTTAACAACACAGTAAAAGTTTGTTAAGGAAAGGGGGACTGTTAAGGAAGTGTCCCAAAACTCCAAGACTGGTGTTTTGTCTGATAAATTGGGCAGCCAACACAATTAGCTTCTACTTCACACCAAAGTTAGGTGGCTGTCCAGAGGTAAAATGTATCCAAGATTGTGATTCGGTTCGCAATTTTTTTTTTATGGAGAGAGATTATGATGATCCTTTGTATTACAGCTACAACATACACCTATATTCATTGTACATCCGTATATGGAAAAGTGTCTATTATTAATCAAATTTTTACTTATATATTTAGCACTTAGTGGGCTTCAAAGTTTTTTTCCCGAAATTGCTGGTCTACATACCTTAAAAGGTTGGGAACCGTGAAACACATTAAATATTGTATGCAAAGATTAAAAATAAGCTAGCAAACTTTTGATTGTAACAGAAACTCTTTTTTATTGATGTGTATGTTAAGAACTATAATACAACATTCCTAGAGCATAAAACAAAAGAATAATTATGCATAAAAGATGTCATTACTGTTATATTTATTTGCACTGTAACTTATGCCAGATGTCTAAAATATAATTTTTAGGAAAATAATGCATGAAGCTACAGTCGGACCTCACTTTATCGTGTCAGACTTTATCGTGACAGAAGCTTTTATGTGTTAAATCAGGGTTATTCGTAATATTAGGGTGCGAAAAAAAATTGCATTTATCTTATCTAAAAGCCCTAATAAGCAAATATACAAAAATTTCCATAATTAAAGTGTACACTTTTTACTCAGCATTTTGCGACACACTAGTTACCAATTTGAAATTTTAAAGTGCTGAGTTATAGCTGTTTCACAATTTCCATGATACCTGACTGGAAATAGTTCTCTTTTGATTTTATCGAGAGAAGAAAATATTGTGTCATTTACAGCCTGCTGCATGAGATATGAGTTCCCAGTTTCCAGGCCATTAGAAAAAATAAGTTTTAGTGGGAGTTTCATTATCGTTTTCAGCATCAAAACCGCGATTCATTGGTTGCCCCCCCCTCCCCCGTCAAAAACTGCTGATTCCAAGAAAAGTCTTTTTCTGCTTGGGACAAGAGGGATATGTTGTTTGGAAAACAATTCAATACTTTCTAACTCAAATTAACAAAAAAATATTTTTTTCCTCGGCCGTTAAAGTAATTCATTTAATTCGGGGTAAATTATTTGGTAAATAGGGGGTTTAGTCTGCATTTTAGTCGGGGGGGGGGAGGGAGAAAGAAAAAATCGCTAAATTGTGAAATTTACTAAACAGAGGTTTGTTAAAGTGGGGTCTGACTGTAGTTACATAATCAAGTCAGCTAATTAATAAACAGAATTGGATGAACAATAAATACATACAATCAGAACCACTTAAGTGCTCACCACATACCTGAACATGGAAATTTTTAAGTCTTTCAACTTTAATCTCGCCATTTCCATGTCACCAAAAACCATTAAACTAATACTTCAAGAATGTACAATTCTAAAACTACGTTCTACCTCATATAGTGACTCGGAACTTGGTGCGGACAGGACATAATTTTTACATGGGTTTGATACAAACTATCAAATGTTATATAGTAGACCCTCATTTTACGTGGAGGTTACGTTCCAGGGAAATGCCGCGTAAATTGAGACCTAATAGTAGTGTTAAAATACGGGTTTGGTTCCAAAAAAAAAAAAAACTTCATTCTAGTGATGACTAATTGTATAATAAGTTTATTGTGTACCTATATCGATTTCTATGCATAACATGCACAAAGAAAATTTAAATTAATTTTGTGTTGTGTTTATAAAGAGGAGATGGTTATGATAGTCTTTTGGTAGTCATTTTAAGAATTTTTCTTTGTAATTCTATGCAAAGCATAAACGCATCCATGATCATTTGCATCATTTCCATGATAGAATCTTCCTTCACTAACAAATCAGAAAGATCATTTCTATTGTCTAGGAATAACTCAAAATTTTCAATGTGAACGTTTTTGTTGTGCGTCACCAACGTCGGTATCTTTGTTGGTTTTTTTCATTCTTTGTCACTTTTAAAAGCTCTTCTACCAGTGATTTCTGAACTGTGTGAGTTTAAAATAACTTTACTTTTGAAAAGAGGTCTGGAATCGATCGCATAAAATGTCTCCAGTGGCCCAAGCTCGATTATTAGAACACCAAAATGCAGTTGATTACGTATAATCTGCAATCTTAAGGAGTATGGGTTTTGAAAGAGGGAAACATTTTATCTGTTTGCATTTGCTGCATCCGCGTAAAACCAAAACTCATCCGCGTAAAATGAAATAAAGGTGTCAAATCTTAAACCGAGTATAATCAAAACCGCATAAAATAAATCCGCGTAAAACGAGGGTCTACTGTACTTTTCTGTTTCCTCTCTTTTTATTTTAGAAATGCATACCTACCAACCTCTTTTTACAAAAATGCCAAGGATTAACAAAAGAAATAGCAGAAGAAAGAGGCAAAAAAGCAAAAGGTTTTACAAGACATTATTTTGTAAACTAATTTTTAAACTGATAAATAAATTAAAACGGGAACTACAATGTTACCCTATGTGGCACTTTAGATTTGATTAGTGGACTACATGGAGAGGCCCATTCCCGCAATGATGTTATTGCTTCAAAATTAAAATGAGCAGTCTCGGTTTTTGAAATCCCTGGAAATATGAAAGAATTTGAAGGAAGTTAAGTCTGAACAATGAGATTGCATTCTAAATTGGGAGGGAAAATGTGGAAGAGTTTATCTTCTGTGTGGAAAAGTGGAAGATGGGGTTGGAATACAAATACAAGTACAAATGCGATGACCAGCAACAGGCTCTTTGCCCAGGTAGGCTGGTCCTAGTAAATTTATTAGTCCTCAATAATTGAACGCGGAAGGTTTGGTAGGTCTGCTTTGGAAATGGAACCTGCAATCTTATGACCTTGAGGCAAACTGAAGAAAAACATTTTTCTGCTAATTGTCCCGGGTCTTTTGATTTTTTCTGTAACCAATACATTTTGTCAAAAATCTGTGTTTGCTTTAATATTTACAAACCTGATTTTGTTAATACAAAATACTAGGTTACATTTGGACCAAATTGTTAGTTATCAGTAAAAATTTAATTTTCTTTCCGTCAGGAAAGTTAAAGTTTTCTTTTTTTTTGCAATTGGAAGTATGCATCTAGCACTAACGATTGCGAAATAGTGGCCTTGCGTTAAAAGTGGCCATGCTGTATATTGTTACAATTTCATCAAATTCCAGCTAACAATTACATTGCTACAGTTTACTTTTGGTCAAAAGAGACTCCATGAAGAGATATATTTAAGCTCACAAACCAATCAACTTTTTGGCCTGTTTGGTTTGCACTTCTATGGATTTTTTGCTGCATAATAATCCATTGAATTAAAGATTAATCCTCAAATATCTATAATGAAGCAGAAGATTCCTCCCCTCTTGTCCCATTCAGTCTGGTAGGAAGAGACGAGATGCAAAGATTTGATTTTTACTGAGCGAACTATTTTTTGCAGTGCCTTGCCATTGTGGTGACAGACTAATTTTTGATGTAGTGGAAGGAATAGCAGTAAAATATATGCATGTTTCAACAATAATATTTTTTTAAATTACCGAGAAGCATGTTTTGAGATAGTCAAGGCCAAGCGTTGAGGTGAATGACATTGAAACTTAAATTCGTTATAAGAAAGTTATGAAATGCATTAATAGAAAGCTCTGTTCCTCAGCTTTACGACGGTTTTCAAATTTTTATACTACTATGATTAGGAAAGAAGTTACTGTCATTTGTTAGTAAACACTTCTCTTTTTTCACATTAGGATTTTTTTTACAACCTTGTATTTTGAAAAAAATTTTAAATAGAAATCTAAAAATTTGCAGGAATACTTATCTGGTCACACATGCCCTTCATACCAAATTTTGTTAAAATCAAAAATGATAACACCAAATTTAACTTTTTTTTGATTGATCTGACATGGAATTGCTTATACGTTCTGTGATTGAAGGCAAGTTAATTAACTTCTTTAGTGCAGCAAAAATAAATAAATAAATAAATAAAATAAATAAGTAAGAATTTTTAAAAAAATTCCTGTGAACCTGCTTTGTATGAACACTCAGTTGTCCCTTTGTGCTCGTTATCAGCAAAATTTTATGTATCCACTAAAAGAATCTCAAAATCAAAGAAACTTTTAATTTCAGATGGTTTCTCATAATATGCAAATTCATTCACAAATCTTTAAAAAATTAACATTTGTTTTGTAAATTAGAAAACTTGAACACTACAGCACAAGAAAAAAGAGAATTAACGGTGACATTCAGTTTGTAGAGTGTGTTATAACAGTTTTCATTTCCTGTGGTGGTGATTGAAGTATTTTTTAAAATTTTATGGATAGAATTTATTTGCAAGGAAATCTTCTAACAAACTAACTAGAAAAGATCACAAGAATCAGTAAAGCACTTTATCTTCAACAAATATACAGCATTAAAAATATTTAACAATTGTTTTCATATTGATTACCAAAATCCAAAATTTTTTTTTGCAATACCAAATAACATGCAAATTCCTTTTACAAATTCTGAAAAAATGAATACTTGTAATGCAAACTAGGAATTTTGAAAACTACAAAAAGAAAGAAATAAAATCAGTTAGCACTCATATTCAATTTTTAGAGCAAGTCATAACAGTTATCTCATTTTCTACATGGACTTAAATTATTTTATTACATTTTTAAGAGATAATGCATTTGCAACCAAATATTTGTGAGAAGAAACTAAAAACGGTTTACAGAATAGTATTTTATCTTTAACAAATCCCCAACACTAAAAAGTGTTTTTAAATTATTTTAATACATTAACTACCAATATTCAGAAGTACTTTTTATTTAATGCAAGTATAATTTGAAAACATTTTCAATACTCTAACAAGACTAGAATATGTAACGTGTGGTGCAACCCAATACTTCCTGTGTGCACACTAATATAAAAGTCATTTTCAAAGGGAAACATTCTAATAAATAACTAAAGCACATATCAGGCTTTAGACGTCGTGTAAGACAATTCATGTACAAATATGAAGGCAAATAACAATCAATATTGTTATAAAGGTGCTTGGTGTTATGTATCATTTTTTATTAGAACTTTAGGGCGTGAAAATATTTTTATTCCTTCTTCAACTTTTGCAAGTTGTCGTTCAAGGTCTTCCTTATAGCTTCTCAGTCTTATGGTATCATTTCTGACTGGCAAAGCTGATAAATTCTGGAGTAATTCTTCTTGGTCTATGAGTATAAGAAATATAGGAATAAAAAGTATATATATATATATATATATATATATATATATATAGAGAGAGAGAGAGAGAGAGAGAGAGAGGAATATAATAAGATCAATTATTAGATAAGTTTTATATTTGCTGTTGCTTAAGTGCATAGCAGCAGAATTTGTTTCGGTTGTCTGCAACACTGATTAAAAACTAAATGCCACCATAAACCACCATATTCGGCCATGATAAACCAGCATTAACCCTAAAATGCTAATAAGCACCGAGAAATATTTTAAAATAAGGTGATGATAGCTAAAATCACAAATACATGTCGTCTGCGGATGATATTTGAGAAAAAAGGCTACAAATCTTTGTTTGCTGGAAATTTAATTTTTTAAAAATTACTTCTAAGCGCCCCCTTCTTTTGTTTATGTTACAATATGTTTATGACAAATAAAGACTACACTTTCAATTCAAAGGAAAAAAAGGCTTCTAAAATGAAAATATGTCTTTTTATCACATTTACTATTAGTACTCATATCACATAAAGCACTGCTTCTTAAAAATATGAATTAAAACTTTGCATGAAATTAAGAAACTTATGCAAAAGTAATGAATATTTTGAGGATCCTGTTAAATACTCTCAAGGATTTTAAGTGAATTTTAAAAACTATCTGAACCAAGTTGATCTTACTTAAAACCAGGGATGCAGAGTCAGAGTGGGAAGTGGTAGGTTTCATTTTTCATCTAAGTTTATAACTCTGACAGTGCTTGCAGAGGCGGACGGATTTTGGGGTATAGGAGTCAGAGTCGGTCACTTTTCCAATGACTCCGCAGTCCTGCTTAAAACCTTCAACAGTAGTAGTTTTTATACTACTGTTGTGGCACAACAGTAGCCACACTGGCCAATGTGGTTCTCCAGGGAAACTAAAGACGCTATAAATTACAAGCAAGCTGCTTTTCATAGGTTTAGAGAAACAGGTCACAGTGCAGATAGGCTCCAATATTGTAAGGCAAGGCGTAAATTTAAGTATTTGGTACGGATTCAGAAAAGAGAGTTGGAGCAAAGACTGGCAGATAACATAAACAGGAATCCCAAGAGGTTTTTTGCATACGCTAATTTGGGGAAAGTTCGAAATAGTCATATTGGGCCACTGGTTGATGAGCACCGAATTTAAATTCAGGACGATAGTGATATTGCTAATGTTCTTAATAACTTTTTTCGAGTGTTTTTAATGATAACTGTATCTCAACAGTTGACACCAACAAGACACAAGCTATAGTACAGCTTGAGGACTTTGTATTTTCCAGGGATGACGTTTTACTTCATTTGAAAAAAATTAAAGAGACTAAGGCTCCGGAACCAGATAATATTTATCCAAAAATTTTAGTTGAATGTGCAGAGGAATTAGCAGATGTAATCGCAAACATTTTCAATGCTTCTTATAATTCAGGGACAGTGCCAGAGGACTGAAGCTGGCTAACATTACACCGCTCTTCAAGAAAGGGTTTAAAGGGAGTGCGGGAAATTATAGACCTGTGAGTTTAACTTCGGTGGTTTGCAAAATTTTTGAAACGTTGATGAAAATTAAGATAGTAAATTTTCTAGAGACTAATAATCTATTGACTAGTTTTCAGTACAGTTTCAGGAAAGGTAAATCTTGTGCAACTAATTTATTACATTTCTATGACAAAGTTACCATGGCTTTGGACAATAAGAAGCCTGTAGATGTTGTTTACATTGATTTTCAAAAAGCTTTCGATAAGGTACCGCATGTTGCTCTACTTAGCAAATTAGCTGATATAGGAATAGGAGAGAAAACTTTCATTTGGGTAAAAAACTGGCTGACCCGAAGGAAACAAAGAGTAGTTGTAAGGGGAAATTATTCTAATTGGAGTGAGGTCTTAAGCGGGGTTCCTCAAGGATCAGTTTTAGGGCCTGTTTTGTTCATTGTCTTTGTGAACGATATTCACAAAAATATTTCTGGGAACATGAATTGTTTTGCTGATGATGTCAAAGTTATGGGGACTGTAGAAAATGAAGAACAAGCAAATCAGCTGCAAGAGGATCTAGATCATATTACGGAGTGGGCTGATAAATGGGGTATGGCTGTTAATGTTGGGAAATGTCAAGTGCTACATTTAGGGCATGGAAATAAGTGTATAAGTTATTATTTGCAAGGTTCAGTCATTAGTCAGGCAGACAAAGTTACTGATCTGGGGGTCTTAATAAGTCAGGATTTAAAGTTTAGCCAGCAGTGCAGCATTGCTAGCAACAAAGTCAATAAGATGCTTGGGTTTATCAATAGATCTATTTCAAACAAATCTAAAGAAGTTCTTCTGCCCTTATATAGAAGTTTGGTAAGATCCCATTTAGAGCATGCTGTTCAGTTTTGGTCTCCTTATCTTAAGAAAGACATTAATGTATTGGAAAGGGTTCAAAGGCGGGCTACAAGGCTAATAAATGGACTTTCCCACTTAGATTATGATTCCAGGCTTAGAAGGCTTAAAATGCACAGTCTTGAGCAAAGAAGAGACCGAGGGGACATGATTCAGCTGTTTAAACTTATTAAAACGAAAGATGTTACGGGGCTGAATTTTAGCACTGAAAACAGGAAAAGGGGTCATTGTTTTAAGCTATTTAAATCTCAGGCTAACATGGATATTAGGAAAAATTATTATTTTAGCAGTGTAGTGGAACCTTGGAACAGTTTACCGGAAGAGGTGGTAATGAGCAAGGGAGTAGACAGTTTTAAGAGGGCCATTGATCTTCACTGGGGAATGTAAATTGACTAGGACTTGTCTAGCTGGGCCCAGAGCCTGTTGCTGGTCGTCACTTTTGTATTTGTATATTAGTATTTAAAATGCAGCATCATGACAAAAAGCTAATGAAATTGGGGAAAACATATTAAGTAAAAAAAGAGACAAAGAAATGGATTAGCTAAAAATTGTTACAGAACAGCACAAGTACAAGATTGAAAAAAAAGCATGCACATTCTTAGAAATGTGTAGGTTGATATAATAATATAATATTTTTTACTTTTCTTTAGAAGCTCTAGAGTTTCTAAGCGTTCTTCATCAGGCAACAAAGTATGACCAGGTGGTATGCTAGCTTCTTCCAAAAGTTTAATTTGTCTTTCCCTCTCAATTTCCCACTGCTTTTTCCTTTCAGTTAGGCTAAAAATAAATAAATGCAATAAAATGAGTGCACGAAAAAGTCAAATATTGTGTCAAAAATGTTTTAAACTAATGATTAGTAAAATTAGATACAGTCAACTTCAGCTATAATGACAATGGTCTCATTTGTTTTCAGTGGATGTGCTTGAGTTTGGTTTACTATGTCCAGTTAGAATGTGTATTGATGGCATAACATAGTTGTGAAGTTAAAATTAAGGACACATTATAAAGGCTGTTGGTTTTAGAGATGGTAAATCAAATTACAAGGAGTAAAATGTAAATAGACTTGGATTTAAGAATATTTATACAACCAAATTACTTTGAATAAGCTTTATGAAACATAGTAGATAGAATATGATTTTTTTTAACTGTATAAGTTTACAGCACTAACATATTCCCACTACATCATTCTCGATATCAAACAGGGACACAAAATTGACTAAGGTGCCAAAACCTTGAAAAATGCATGCAGAATTAAGATCTAACAGGGCCATAAATGGCATCTAAGAAAACCGCTATGCTATTCCTGATTCCAAATTTGAATTTTTTTCACTATTATTCACATCTTGCAACTTGGTGGAAAACTTTTTCCCACAACTTTTCCCAAAACCAAGAAACAGCCAGAGTAGCTACTGGTGAAGCTAACTAATGGTTTATGTATTAATTATCCCATGCTGCATCTTTAAGGTATTGAATCTTTCATTACATCTTTCATAGCAGCTACTTTTGATGTTTTTAAACAAATTATGGCATCTGTTTTGAAAAGTTTTTGTAATTGGAAATGAGAATTCATCACCTAAAAAATTTGGAATTAAAGGGTAGCCCTAGAAAAGTTTCATTTCTGTTCAAAAATCTTCTTTTATTGGTCATTACTCAATTGCATTGGTTTTGTAAAATTGTGGTACTAAAGTAAAAATGTTCAAATCTGCAATAATAATAGGCAGGTAGGCTTTCAAGGTTTTAGTCTATATCACTACTTTTAAGAGCACGTTTTATTTCATGACTGATATCTGAGCCTGTTTTTTTAAACATTAGCTTGCTAAATGTTGTCCGTTTCAAACCTACACATGTGTTACTGAATAATTAATTTGTTGAGATTGAAGAAACTAAAGACACATAACTTAAGGCCAATAAATCTAATTATGCTTGTAGTGTTTGCTGATGGGATAAGGGAACTATTTCAGAGACTTTATGATTTTTTCCCACTTAAGTGTCTATAGAATTCCGCTTGGAGATGAATAAAGCCGAACACGAAATTGTAGGAAAAATGACATTAAAAACAAGGTCAACATTTAAGCATATTAAAAGCAAGCTGGGTAGACTTTATTAAAAATACATTGGTATCAGCAATTTACAATGGTTGTAACCAAAGAGCCGTTAAATGAGGTGCTACGGTAAATGAGCTTGATTTCATTTCAAAACAAACGTACAATAAGTTTCAATTCAAGGAAAACTGACAGAAAAGGAAATAAAATAAATAGTTTTGTTACATTAGCTATTATAATTATGAAAACCAATTCTTTAAAAAGTAAATATTTATCCTAAGTTTTTAAAAAATATTGGCTGAAAAAAGTATGAGAATTTAAAAATACATTAAAAAAAAAAAAAACACATATAATGAAAGAATAAAAGACAAATAACTTTTTTTTTTCACAATGAACAAATTTCAAAAAGGATTAATTAAAATTTTAGGGGAAAAAGACATTGTAACAATTTTAACTAGGAATAATAAGAATAGTTCATCTTTTAATAATTTTTACTATAATCTATCAACTAAGTCGTTATTATTTGAAGAGCTAAAAAACAAGATTTAAAACAGATTCAGAATCACCTCCTTAACATCTTGATTGAATTTCAGCGAAATTTCAAGTAACTAGCTCATTCAAGACACCTCAGATAAACCATGTGAACAAATTAAATCTACATCAGAATTTTGAACTTAACAATAAAAATTTTAGTTGACATTTTTAAATATGGGTATAATGTTGCTAAAAGTTTGTTTTGTCAGTTTCTAAACAATAAAATTTATTTTTGATAATGATATTGTAACAATATAAATATAAAATGAGTGGAATGTGCTTATCAAATATAGGCTATAAGTTGGCCTTATTTTTTTTCACTGGATGAGCTTGACTTTGGCTACTATATCCAGTTAGGATGTCTATTGATGGCGTAATACAGTTGACAGTCCCTAAATCCATGACCAGGGTGGTGACAGGAACTAGAAAAAAAAGTTCCCTGACTTTTCCCAAGATTAAAGTCACCAAATTTCCCTGATTTAGGTTGACAATGATAATGGTTTCCTTTCTTTGCCCTACATGAAAAACATTGCATATTAATAAAATGCAGTGTGGGCTGTTAATTAAAAATATATTTTGAAAAGATGCTCCTTTTTTTGGTAAAAATAGTATATTAAATTATCGACAGAGAAATATTATAGGAAATCTAAAACAAATACTTTACTTTCAGGAACTAGTTAATATAAGAAATCTAAGAAATTATTAAAACCACCCGTAAAGACATATCTAATCATGATAAAACTAAAAAATTTAAATGGAAATAATCTTGAACTGAATTTTCAAGCAGTATAATTGTTACTGCAAGAGTAACAAGTGATAGTTAAAGTATAGAAGTAACGTAGTTTTACTTACGTAAATAATACTGCCATGTGCAGGTAAACGGCAGTATCTACAGAAATTAGTTTTTGAGATATTTGAAGAAATGTGCATTGGATTCAGAACTAACAACAGGAAAATGTTGGAATTACACGTTTTTTTTGCGCCTTTTTTCAGTAGAAACCAAATAAGTGAGCATGCAATAAAGATAACGTACAATAGATGACAAAAATGCAGAAAAATGAAAAATTTGCAGTTACTGCTCTTTACTTGAACGCGGCAGAATAGACATATTTATGTAAAACAAATTTAAATCTTTCAACAACCAGTAATATTGAACTATTCTGCAATCAAGAACTTAGGTATTAATGAATGAATACAGCATTTTAACTATTAAAAATAACAAAAATATTTACTTATGTACACAACTCAATTTCAAATGATTTCATTAGTTGTCGAAAAAAAAATCTTAGATTACTTTAGCAACAAACAATATTGAAATGCAAAAGCAATTATTAATTTCAAATTTGTTATGTATATGGTTTTAAAATAAAAGAGTTTTAAAGTCTGAAAAGAAAGACCTTTCATATAATCTGCAGCAGTTGCAGCGATTTGGGGGAAAGAGGGCAAGGTAACGACTCCCCCCCCCTTTTATGGTTCTTTTTTTTTTCAATTTAGAATCTAAAACCAGAAAGTATAAAAAAAAAAGCAGAAATCTCAAAGTTTTCAGAAAATAAGTAATTATTTGTTTTACTTTGCATATCTGTTTATTAAACATTATTTAACTCAAGCAGTAAGTTTTAGTTCATGTATTCATTGTTTAGATATTTGTAAATCAATTGATTAACTTAAACAAGCCATACTTGTTCAATGAAAGTATTAATTGTTTGACATCTCAAAATACTTTGGAGTAAATCATGCAAGTCTAATTCATGTCTAAATGTTTCTTCGGGGAAAGTTATTGAGTACAAAATTCATCAAAATCTTAATAAAAACGTGAGTTAAGTTGTTAGCTTTACATCAATTACCAAACATGTGCTCTCAAAACCAGCTCTAGCAAAAATTTGTACTCCCCCCCCTCCTTTTTTTTCAATTTTTTGCTGCCGCTAAAAATAGTCCTGTGGTTTTTAGTTGTTTTTTTTTTTTGCTCCTCCCCCCTTTCCACTTTTTAGTTCCAATCGCCGCCTCTGATCTGAAGTGACAGCGAATAATACCATGGTAAAAAAAAATTTGATTTTCAGTCTACATTCAATTTTAGCAATTAAATTAAAAATGCCAATTGATAACTTTTAAGATTTTATCAGCATTAATTTAAAAAACAAAGATTTTTTCTTGAAATTGTGACAACAGTATGCTAATTACTTCCAAGACAATGAGTAAAAGCGTGGGAGCAAAGTCATTAATGATGGCTTCCTTTTTGACTGTAGGGAAGTTTATGTTACATAGCATGGAATGCGTGGAAGGAAAATTTAAGCTTGCTAAAATAAACAACTTTATAGACACAGAAGCAAT
Organism: Uloborus diversus; assembly: GCF_026930045.1. Classification (NCBI taxonomy): domain Eukaryota; kingdom Metazoa; phylum Arthropoda; class Arachnida; order Araneae; family Uloboridae; genus Uloborus; species Uloborus diversus. The sequence continues at coordinate 105,411,311 of NC_072735.1, forward strand.
CTTAGGAAGCTCATCCTAAGATTGAATGCTTTGACATTGAGGAAAAAAATGCACAAATATGCGGCATTGTATGATCTCACTTCATTAATTTTACTTTTTTTAACCAAATAATTGGCGGAAAATTCGTAAGGAATTAAAGTATTTCATTTTGCAAAGAAAAAAAAAATCTTTTTCTTCATTTAATCGATTTTCCCTGATTTTTTATTATTTTTTCAAAATTCACTGATATTTCCCTGATTCTTCCCTGAGTGATAAAGTTCCCTGAATTTTCCCTGATCTCCCTGATCTGTCGCCACCCTAATGACATATGTTAAATGTTGAATTATATTGATAGCTGCTTTAGATGTGATAAAACAAGTTTCATTTTTTCAGTTATACTAGGGGGCTCCACCTTCTGCTCGCTTCGCTCACCAACCCACGTTCACCACCTGCAGCAGCTCAACACTGCCTATGGTGGGTAACAATTGCTGATTTAAATGCTTTTAACCTTGGGTGTTCTCTGGACATCCTGGGGTGAGGATGTCCTCAGGACTGGATGTCAGGTTCCTTAAGGTATAGAGGAGGGAGACAAGGCGGAATGGCTTCCCCTGTATGTTCTACATTGAGCGGTATCAGCATTTATATGGTAGACATTCACAGTATGGAGAAGACAGCGTTACAGAATTTTTTTACAGTTATAACATAAACACAAGTTTACATATTCTGACTTCTATAGAAACCAAGCAATTACTGCTGAAGAAAAGTAGAAAATGAAGGCGATAGATTACCAAGTAAAATTCCATACGACCAAAAAAAAAAAAACATCCACTTATTTAATTTTCAATAATTAATATTAAGGGCAAAGAATTTAAGCATAAAATTTTTTTAGATGCTGATTATATGATGGTATTTGGTTTATTAAAGCTATCAAAATAATTTAGTTTGGTACCATGAAAATATTTTTTTTTATTTTTATTTGAGGTTAATGTGTGTGGGGTCAGGTCAAAGTTTGTAAACTATGATAAACCTATATTTTTTAAATCAACTAGATTTACTTTACTATTTACAAGATTTAGATATCACAAGGTTTTAAAACGGGACCGAACCTTTCATTTGATGTAACAGATATTTCGTTGTATTGCTATTTGTTGTAATGGGATTTCACTGTATTTTTAAAGAAAAAACCCTTTTAATATTCATGCATTAAGCAAATTTAGCTAACAGATCAAACACCAGGACAATTTTCATTCCACTTGTTGAACTTCGATTGGATCAGATATAAGGTATAACACCAGTAGTAGGCAGTGCTTCAGTAGTGGCCACATCAAATTTAAATGTGAACTCTGCACTTTACAATTAAACTGTTGTCTTGTCATGCTATATTGGCGAGCATGTACAGTAATGGCATTGGTGCTCTTTGTAGAGTGGCATTTGCAAAATGAACTCTACTAATTGCAGGTTAATTATTGAAATTATTGAATAAAAATGTCTTGTGAAAAATCTTATAATTTTGATTTTAAGGTAGGTACATTGTATCTTTTAATTCTCATTTTCAGTTTTCTAATGTATTGTAAAAAAAAATTGGTAGCCTCAAAATTTGGAAGTTTTTTGCACTCCACTTATACATAAGATACAATAAATAATAAAAAAAATATTATATAACAACAAAACAAAATATTAAAGAAACGTTACTTACTAATTAGGTATATGGCCTAGGCGAAGCTTCTTTTCAGATTTTAAATCATCCTGGCTATTCTTACAATAGGTGTGGTACGATTTTTCAGACAAATCATCACTTCTAGGACTTAATTCTTCATTATGAGAATATTGTGTTGTCTGCAACATAATATGCAAATGAATTAAAGTATTTAGAGTACAGTAAACTCCCGATTATCCGCGGATTAGGGTGGCACAGTAACCGAAACCGCGGATAATCCGAATTATAGGTAAAAAACTATACTAGTGAATACAATAGCTAAAAAATAAGATTAAAACTCACACATACATTTAAGTTATAGCTAAAACAATGACATTTTTTGCAAAAAATATATGTAAAAGCTAAAAACAAGCAATAACATAATCATAAGTCACCACCCTTGAAGAACAAAAAATGTTAAAAGACCTGCAGATAATCCGAGCGCTGATAATCAAGAGTTTACTGTATCATGAAAAATGCCACAAATTTGGAAATTTCAAATGTTATTAAATAATTTTAAATAAATACAAGAAAAAGATATTTTTTTTTTATTGAAAAAAAGGAAAAATCTTCACATTTATCTTAAAAGTTTTAAAAACATTTCAGTATGAATTTTAAAGTTGCAGTTAGAATTTTAGTAGTAAAAAAATAATATGCATGCAACAGAGTGCAATATACCTTTATTATACAAAAAAGATGACCAGCAACAGGCTCTGCCAGGCTGGTCCTAGTCAATTTATTAACCCCCAATGAAAATCAAGTGTCCTCTTAAAACTATTCATTTCTATGTAAGCAACAGCTTCTTTCCATAAATATTCCAAATGCTTACAATCCTGTTGTTCTCCTGATTTCAAGAAAAACTTAAAACAATGACCTTTGTAAAATTGTGTAGAAATTTAATCACCAATATCCTCAATTTTAATAAATTTACTATAAATAACTGGATTATGTTCCCTGTAAATCTCATTTGCTCAAAAATATACACATAAAACATTTTAATCTGAACCATCTTATTCTGAAAGTCAATTTACAAATCAAATAGTGTTCATTCAAACCCTTCCAAATAAGTTAATATCTTTCTTAAGATATGGAGAATAAATCGGAATAAGCATACTCCAAATGCGAGCTTATTAAATTTCTGTATATAGGCAGAAAAATGCCCTAAGAAATATGTGAAGTATACCCCATTGATTAAATTTATATTTTGCTTTGTTACTTGTCATGCTGTGTGGCTAATTGGAATTATCTCATTTTTGTCTGTAATTTCTATGTTCAATAAAACTACAACAAAACAATAATTGAGTTTAAGCTCCTGTAAAATGTATTATTTAGTCAAATGCATCAGAATCAAATACTTGATATTTAAAATGGCTGTTTTCGGAATTAGAAATTTGTGAAGGGGTCATTTGTGTGTGCATAATGATTTGTGCATATATGTGTAAATTCTTTCATGATATTAAGGGCCCCATCTTTTAATCGCCATCATGCATTTAACACAAAAGTACATGCCTGCAACTGTTATAGCTACTTTGCACTTTAAACTTTTTTTGTGTGTGTGTGTGGAATTGCATGCAAAACTTTGTTTATCAATATATTTTCTGCAAAGAGCTTTAAAAAAAAATGTATTTCTGGCATATTTTGAGAAAGTGAAGGTCTTTATTCACTAATGATACTTCCACCAGCGCTTGTTTGAAAAGTTTAATTTTATTAACTCTTCTCATAATCCTTGTTAAGCCAGATTGGCTGGACACTTCTGCTAATTCAACATTAATGTGAAAACATTAGGGATTAAAACAGCAATTTTCGTGGACGGGTGTCTGTACAGTGTATATCAGTGTTTGGGTTTATGGTCGGTGCAGTATTGATGCATCGGTTTAGAGAAAAAAATCTAACCCTGTTTAATGATATGAGATGTACACGGGCTCTTTGCGATGCATCAATAGCCCTAAAGTTTTGTATGAGATAGCTGTCAAGGTGCCAAGTGTATATGCAGTTTGACAGTAAAAAAAAAAATAATAATAGTAAGTACAGCTGCCCAGGAGCATTAAAGAATAATTTTTCAAAAAATAGTATACCATTTCATTATGGCTCTGAAGTTGAAGTACTTTTCAGACCTTATTCTATTTTCAATTATTTTTAAGGACTCTTAACTGAAAAAATAAAATTTAAGGATTTTCCAAGTACTGAGGGTAGCCTAGCATGAATATATATATATATATATATATATATATATATATTTTTTTTTTTTTTTTTGCAACAATTTTTGTCCATCATCTGCTGTTTGGTATAGTATCTGTGAAATTTGCAGTTGCAACAGTGCAGTTGTTGCAACTAGCTATTCCATTCACAATGTATATTACACATACAATAGTTATAAGTATTTAGGCTATACTAAGACTAGTTATAAGACTAGTCTTACTAGACTAGTTAGGTGAAAGGTTAATTTTAGGAGAAAGTTAAACCAAGGTGAGAGCAAAAAATAGGAAATCTGATGATAAAGAGAACGAAACTAAATTTTATTTAGAGCATTATTACCTCATCATCTTTTGCATGATTCAACTGAGGAAGTGATTTATAAGTTTGAAGAGAACGGTGAGTATCAGATTTTGAACTCAAACATGGTGAGCGAGGTGGATGATTCCTATAACTTCCAGCTGTTTTGGGGGGAGGATTTATGTCAGTTGGCTTCATAAACATCCTCTCCCTAGAAGGATAAACTTGTGTCTGAAAATAAAAGTGTGAAAAATGCGAGTTAAAACTGAAGAAATGCATAAATTAATTATATACAATTTTAGAATAGAAGAAATAGTTAACAAAAATTGCTAACAGAAACAAAAAAAATTGGAATATGGTAAATGAACCTTTTTCAAAAATCATAATATCGTAACAGAGCATTCATGGCTCCCAACATATTTTTAGTTTGTCCTTAGAGAGAAAAATGATTTGAATTCTATAAAAAAACAAACCAAAAAGAGATTTTTTAAAAATTTTTAAGGGATTAAACTAGAAATGCACTGAGTAATGGGCAGTAATCTGTAATCGGCCACTTTGTAAATTATTTACAATCAGCTGAAAAATTAGTTGAAACTCAGGCACGTGCGGTGGAGCAAGCAAATGCCCAAGCAACTGTAATGTCCAATCGTCTTCACATTATTACTTATGCTTTATAATATTTGTTTGCAGTATATCTGCGTTTTCTGAGTAAAGCGTGTCAATACTAGTAACTCTCATGTTGAATAGAACATTTTTTATGCAGCAAAAACAGATGTAATACAACACTTGTACAGATGTAATACAAAAAATTTTAATCACAAAAATACATTAGAAATGCATACTAGCAACACATTAAGAAATCAAATGATGACTGAAACTGGGGTCAAAAATTTGCAACATTATAAAATACTACTAAAATGCCAAAAAATTTAGAGTTTTTAGAAGCAATTACTGCATTTAACTTAACAACTCATTTATAAATGAATTCCATTCTTCATTCATTAGAAGCAAAATATTCTATTACAGAATCGAAAAATGTGTTGTGTGAGTTGTTAAAAAAAAAAGTATATTCTAAGGATGTATTTCTAATAATAATAGGATATTGATGACCTCTTGAGAGTTCATGGTGGGGAGTGTGTGGAAAATTATTTGATTTAGGATGGCAACAGCCCTTCAATGCTCCCTGGCATGAACTCAAATTAAGAAGCGTGGTAAATATTAGTACATATTTGGTAATGTTATACTTTAATTGGTATATCAATTTATTATTGTGTAATGTCCTATACAACAATGATATAATTAGTAAAATTTGTCAGTGAACTCGTTAGAGTTCAGGTGGGGAGTGTGATGCGAAACTTGTGGTTCTACGATAGAGAACAGCTCGATCACCTTGGAATAATAAATGCTACAGCTACTGAGAGTCATTGCCTATGCCCATTGGGAAGACAAAAACATTTATCATCAAAATGTCAACAGCAAGCTGAAGAATGATTAAAAAAGAGCAAATATATTTTTTAAAAAGGTAGGAAGAACTTGAAAAACAAATCTAAGTCTAAAAAACTTCATCTTATGTCAAAAGGTTGTTTAAAGTTATGCAAAATACAAAAAAAAAAAAGCCTAGAAAACAAACGATTTTTTTCAATCCAGCCACTTTAAAAAAAGGCCAAATTACTCGAATTTGGCTCAAAACATCGCAATCTGGCAACCCTGCTTCCCCATGTGGGGAACTGCTTGCTTGGTTTTGAATCTGAAGAAGCCCCAACAGCGGTCTCTTATCATTGGATTGGAGCGAGGGCAGGCATCACTGTGTTGACATGGCAACAGCTCTACTTCATTTCTTTCCTTGCCTGGGGATACGTTTTCCCAGGAAATTGCCATAGAGCTACTACTAGATTTTTTTAAAAACTTATTTTCAGTGAAAGAAAAAGAAAAAACTAATAATTCATATTTCCTGTCAATGATGAACATACAAATGAGAAATGAAAATTTATTTTTATAGTGTCCAAGCTCTGCTTGGGCGGACCGCACGTCACTGTTGAAACTAAAATTACTTTGGCAGAGGACAAGTAAATATACTGAATGAATTTATTACTTCTAACCAAATCAATAGTTTTGAACTTTAGCTGTCACACCCTCCATTTGATTAAAACTTTACAAATTTCACAGTAGGTGTGTGAACAACATTCATATTGTTCTTTTTTAGATAAAAGAGGCTACAGGGGAAAATTTAAGGATAAATGGGAAAAAAGGTACCACATTTTGAAAAACTGAATTTTTAAGTACTTGAAACTAAACAAGGCACTTTTAGGGGGGAAAAAGGACTAGTTGGGAGTCCTGAGCTGAGAATTTGATTTTACAAAAATCACCAACAAAAACAATGAAAAATTATTTGTTCATTACATTTTTCTTTTCAATGTTTTGAAATTGTTCATTTCTCTCTAATTTTAGTGTCAATTTTGAAAGAGCTAAATAATAAGAGCAGTAAATTGGGGAACTTGGAACCAAATTATTAAACACAAGCTAATTTTAAAGCATTTGTAAAAAGCCCAAACTTTCATCTTTGTACTAAAATTAAATTACTTCTACTGTAGAATCAGATTCATGCCTTTCCCTTGACAAATAGCTTAGTCGACTGTTGTTTCAGTGATTGAATAAAAAAAGTAAATAAGTGAAATAAAAATAATACAATAAAAATTTAATTTTATAAAATATTTAGCTGTGTTAATATTTGCCACTTACAATATAGACACATACTGCAGTGATATTTTAACATTTACATGATAATAAGAGAAATATACATTTTAAACCATTTTTCTTACTTTGAATGCTTGCCCATCCTCTATATTAAAATTCTATCAGCCCTTGCACAATGTAATAAGCATATAAACAGTGATGTAAAAATTGATTCAAAAGTTCATTTTGATGTTATAATGTTGGATTACTATAGAATTTTGAAATAGTGTAGCAGACATTTATTTCTCATGCCAACCAATGTCTGATGGAAGTTAATGAAAACTGTCGCTTTTGCAGAATTTGATAAGCAAACTAATACAACACAGTAAAAGTACCTATCATAAGATTATGCTGAACCTTAAAATGACTGTTTTTATCTAAAATACAGTCGGACCTCCATATATCGAAGTAGAAAATTGCCGGAAAAAAATTTGATATATAGAAATTTCGATATATAGAAACAATCTTTCTTATCACAAACATCTTTTAAAACATTATAAAGCTAATTTTCGTGTATGAAACCCAATTTCTAATTTATACGAACATTGGATTAAACGAAAGTTAAGAATTAAAAAATTAACAGAAATTACACTTTTGTGCCTTCATACACTTCAGTCTTTGGCAATTCAACTTGATACGCAACATTAGGGTATTTTCGTTTTGACAATGTAATCGAGAAAAAAGTAAAAAACCAATCTACTTAACCTGAATAATTTTTACTGAAGCTAAAAAGACTAAAAATGATAATCAACAGACAAAAGGGATAACCTGAAACTGATTTTGCAGTGTTACTACTTACAACTAAGATTCGAAATGAACTTGACGGAATTTAAGAACTCCAGAATGGAACAACAACCTATCTTCACACCCCTCAACCCCAGATTCCTTGTGAGTTTCATAGCAACCTTTAGTGAACATAATTTTCTTCCCTAACCTTCATTTTTCATGAGACAAACAGTCTAAAGTGGAAAAAAAATCTACGAATGTCTCGAGAAAAATTTCGATATATAGAAACAAATTTTCTATGTAATGAACATGGAAATGTGCTGGGATTTCGATATATAAAAAATTTCAATATGTGGAAGTTCGATATATGGAGTTAGATGTAATCTAATTGTATGAAAAGAGACAGAAAAAAGAAGCAATGAAGAACCATCTACTACTGTTAAGCCAATGGGGAAAAGGGGGTTTGTTTTAACAAGTATGTGGGGTCCCTAATGGGAAAAAAGTTACCTAAAAACTACAACGGTTTTTTCCCACAAAATGCCACATATTTGTTTAGGAGGCTATAGTTAAAACCAATGGTTCACGGGGGTTTTGATTCCTAAAACTTCCTTATCTGTGCTACTGATTCTAACAATAAAAGGATCACATTATCCGATTCTATTTCTTTATTTCAGAAGCAAAAGGAGAGTCTCACTTTCTCTTTTTCCCCATATATATATATATATATATATATATATAAATAAATAAATATATATATATATATATATATATATATATATATATATATATATATATATATATATATATATATATATATATACTATATGACAAAAAGTATTGGGACACTTTCAAAAATTCATATTTTTAGGAATTTTTCGAGAAATAAAAGACTAATTGCTCTGTAATTTTTTTCACTTAAAAGGTATACTCCAGCCGCTATTTTCCAACAAAAATTAAGTCTACTATTCATTTAGGGGAGAAACAACAAATTGAGGAAACAAAAAAAAAATCTTTTTGATCATTTTTCATTGTAAATAGCTGGGAATAAGCTATAAATTACAGAAATAAGTTAAAAACCTACCTAGAATTTATTTTTATATTTTTGTGAAAGTACCTCTTATACCCATGGAGATATAAGCATTTCTTTCAAAAGAACAAATTTTTTTTTGAAGTTTTCCGGCTCATATCACACAGAGTTTTCCGTCAAAAGTTACTAGACTTTCATAATATTTGACAGCATAATTAGAGAAACGTAATGATAAAATTTGAAGTTAAAATATTGAAAATTGAATGAAATATGAAAGTTTAAAGCAATTAATTTTTCACTACACAGGCGCAAAAGATAGCAGTTTATACCTTCATAATCAGAAGCCCAGATATATCCTACATCTCATAAAAAATTCCACCTTGATATCTTTAAAATCTAAAAAGTTATCAGCAATCTAATGAGCCAAAATTTAATAATTACTGGCTAGACAAAGAATCGTGAGTGATCGTTTGCAAATAATCTGTTCTTATCATGAATCACTCTGCAACAATAGCAGGAAAATGATGCCAGTTTGTGATTGACCCCTTAGCATTTGTCTTGTACCAATCCAAGAATTATAGAAATTCGTCTCATTAGATCGCAGATAACTTTTTTAGTTTTAAAGATATTGAGGTGGAATTTTTTTATGAGTTGTAGGATTTATCTGAGCTTTGGGTTATAAATGTTACATATTGCTATCTTTCGCGCTCAGGCAGTAAAAAAAAGGCTTTAAATATTCATATTTCATTAAATTTTCAATATTTTAGCTTCAATTTTCTTTAAAATTATGTTTCTCTAATATGCGGACAAATATTCTGAAAGTTTAGTAATTTTTGCCGAAAAACTCTGTGTGATATGTCAAAAACCTTTTAAAAAAATGTGCATTTTTGAAAGAAATGCTTATATTTCTGTTGGTATAAGAGATACTTTCATGAAAATATAAACAAATTCTTGATAGAGTTTTAACTCATTTATGAAATTTATAGCTTATTCCCAGCTATTTACAATCAAAGATCATTAAAAACCTTTTTTTGTTTCCTCAATTTGTTGCTGGTCCCCTAAATGAATAGCAGACTTAATTGTTATTGAAAAATGACTGCTAAAGTATACTTTTTATGCGAAAAAAATTACAGAGCAATTGGTTTTTTATTTCTCGAGAAATCCGTAAAAATGTGAATTTTTGAAAGCGTTCCAATACTTTTGGTCATATAGTGTAGAAACAAAAGAAAAAGAAAAGAAAAGAAAGAAAAAGTAGAAGAATAATACTGCAGATTAATAAAAAAGCACATAGATACAACTACAAATGACATAAGTCAAACTAATATTCATGTTTTAAATTCAAAACCCTAAATATTTGATTTAATTGATACAGCTATGTGCAATGACATGTGGTATTTCAATAGTGGCCATAAATATTGAAGGACGTTAGCTAAATTAGGCTGTGTAAGTTCAATTAATGTTGACAATATAAGCATATTTTAATTCTTTGTTTTTTTTTAAAAATTATTATTAAAATATTTTTTAAATTATATTTTAAAAGAATTGTTTAAATTTAGAAAATAATGAAAGTTCAATTTTTAGGAATAATGTTAAAATTGGGAAAAATATCCTTAGCTGGAAAGACTTCTTTAATTTCTCTACCTCTTTTCACTAGTGACTTTATTTTGTAACAACAATTCAATTAAATTTTCTCACATTTTAATATTTTTATTATTTAATGTAAATATTGAAATATTTTTTCTTGAAGTATTATTTCCCCCCCAGTTCAAAAAGTTATATTTCTCAGCGTCTAGTAAAGCATTAAAAAGCAGCAATAAGCTACAATTGATCAAGGGAAACATAATACAAAGAAATTCCGTTACTACGAACTCCAAGAGAACAATAAAATTTTTACCTCAGCAGCAGAATATTTGTTGTGAAAGAATCAACTTAAATTCTTTATTTTTATGAAAGTGTTAATTTTGCAAATCTACTCTAATATAATTAAAAGTACAACATTCACCGTTACTAATGATCTAAAGTATGACTAAACACTGTTTATTCTAAAATAACAAAGAGAAAAATATTAAACACTGACATTTTATTCATTGATCGTCTTCACAAAAAGTGTTATTCTCTTTTGTACAAGATATTTATTTAAAGATGACATTTTAAAGGATTCTAATTTATGAACATCACTTTACTGAGCACAAAAAAATGTTGAAATCTCTCTGACCCCCTAGCGAATTCATAAGGCGACTTACGTTCGACGCACAGAAATCGACTGCACATGGCTAGATATTGGCTTTTGGTGTCTCACGTTATGTGTACTACAGTGGCTCTATCTCACATACAGCATATTTCGAAAGTACAAACGGAGTTTTCAAGTTATGATTTGTGAAAGTCGTCTTTTCATTTCTGAAAATACCAATTAGTAAAAAAATATTTGAACTGACCTTGAGAAAAACATTTCGTTGTAACGACTTTGTTAAATCTAAACATATTTAACTTGATGCAGGTACGGGACATTTTGATTCAATGCCCTAAATTCTTACTTCATCATAATTTTACTGAATTTAAAGTTGAGAGACAGCACTAGACTTCAACAAAACTGTTTATTAAAACAAATTAAAAACATGGTTATTTTACACACGCTTGAAGAAAAATGAAAAAACAAGTCATGACTACCACAACACTGGCAGTTTTATACATTAGACAACGTACTGTTGGCGCACCAAAAGTAAAGGTATTAGGAAATTAGAACAAGGTTAATTTGCATAAACATTAAAAATTTAACAATGTTAGTAATTAAACATGAACACAAAACATTGGGAATATTCTGTTTAACTTCTCTATTTTCAGTTTCAACAACTTTTTGCAAAAACGAGAAATTTTATAAATTATCATTATGGGACAATTCGTTCATTGTTACGCATATTCCTTGCATCGGTATTCGTTGAAACGGGATTTTACCGCATTTATAAAGAAAAAACCCTATTAATATTCATGCAATAAGCAAATTTAGCTAACAGATCAAACACCAGGACAATTTTCATTACATTTGTTGAACTTCGATTGAATCAGACCATGGCCCCACTAGATGGCGCTGATGCTTTCGGTACTTGACAATTAATGATTTTTCTGTGTTAAACCGATGTAACTACGATCTGCTCTGTGCATCCACCAATCAATGACAAGTTTCAAAGTGGGTTTACTTTTGATTGAACCTCGCCCATTTTGACCGAAAGAACGGAATCCTTGCATCCCCTAGTCAAGAAGGCCCAATTTCCCAATAGGCAGAGTAGGCAGGCCTAGGGCGGCAAAATTTTCACGGGCAGCAAATTTTAATTCAACCACGTTTTTTAAAAACAAATTATTACTCTTGAAATGAACTACTAGCATTCTTTCATTTTCAATAGTAACATCCTTTTATTGTAATTCAATAATGTTTACTTTCATCATCTTATGAAAATGAAATCTTTTTTAAGAATGGTAATAGATATGTCTAAAACAATAAGTGTGAAGATGAAAAGCAGTGTTGATTGAAGAAAAGCAAGTGTCATTGTGTTTGACCAGAAGCTCCAACAAGATTGGAGTTTGACTAAGATATTTAGTGTCACAGTAAAGTTTATTCAATTATGGTCTCTTCAGTGATTGACATGTATTTTCTCTTCTATATTATTAATGTTTAAAAACTTTTCAATTAATAGTATTAAGTCTGGGCGGCAAATGAAAATGAGCGACGAGCGAAAAAGGCTCTATGATTTTAAATGAAGAAAACATGCTTATTTAAAAATCAATGACCAAAAAGGAGTCTTCAAAAAGTTTTGAAAAAGTAATTCAAATTTTTCAAATGGGCAGTTTTCAAAAGCAGAATCTTTGGTATTTTTGGAATGTAATCTAGTAACAATTTGCAAGTGAAATACCATCGAACAATGAGGAGCGGTAAGAAAAGCAAAGTGAGTGAATGTAATAACACAGAGGAAATTATTTAAATCCTTGATTCATAAATGAAAACAATTCTCAATTTGCCGAATGATAAATGCAATTCATGCATGAATATCATACATTCATAATACTTAATTGAAAGAAACGTTAAGCATCATTAAAAAACAATTTTAAAAATTTTAAAAAAGAAAAAAGAATCCCAATGTTGCAATATTGTCCCCAAATTTTCCAACTAAGGAATTTTTGGGAGGTCACAGTGACCGCCCATCAGGGCACACCTGAATATAAAATGCCATCATTTTTTCATAAGCTTGACAGCGTAAATTTCGGAAACACTATTTTTTGCGTTTTTTTTTAAATCACGGAACCTTTGAATCTTTTTCTTTTTTGAGATGGGGAGGGGGGGGGTGTCAGATTTTAGTTCTGCCTTGGGGAGGGGGGGAGTGTGGAGCTAAATTTGGCTCTGCCAATCAATGGCAACATATGAAAAACAGGGATTCTCTGTTGGGCCCTCTTTGTTGACATGAGTTTCAGCGATTGTCCCAGCCAATAAGCAGAAGCAAAATTTAGTAAGGTCATGATCAGATATAAATCAATTGGAGCTAGAAACTTTGGAAAGTTCACTCACATTAACTAATGCTGATACTTTAGATTGAACTTGGCTGTATTTGTTGGGAACTTTGAGAGGTTGTAAAGGCTGTTGCTGGGTATTTCTTTGCTTCATCTGAGCTTGAATTTCTTTCACACGCTTCAAGTTTTCCTTTAAGTAATTCTTCTGAGGAGGTTCTGTAATGTAAACAGCAATATTCAGAAATAGACACGAAAATTAAAATGGACGAGCGAAAAAATTTTGACACAAAAATTCTTTTTGATAAACAGCAAGAAATTTTAGTCACAAGTGAAAATATCTAGAATAATGGCAAGTTTAAAAAATAAATAAACACCATTTAAAAACTTTAAAATTGTCAATTTTAAAGCTGAGTTCATCAGTTTCAAAAAAGCATTTTAATTTAATGAGGACTGAGTTTCTATGATAAATTAGCGATTAAATAAAAGTAAACACTATTTAACAATTACTACATTTGTGTACTTTAAAATTGAAAAAAAAAAATGTATGGCACTATTTATGAAAGGATGTGATAGACTAATAAAACAGGGTGGCGACAGGAACTGTGAAAAAAAGTTCCCTGACTTTTCCCTGATTAAGTTCACCAAATTTCCCTGATTTACGTTACCAATGATAATGGTTTTCTTTCTTTGCTCTACTTGAAATCCATTGTATGTTTGTATAAAACGCAGTATTTTAAACGTTTTAAGTTGTGTAAAGTTGGTGAACTAAAGGTATATTTTAAAAAGATGCTAATTTTTTTATTTAAATGGTTAAAAAAAAATATCAAGTCAATTTTTTGGGGGGAAAAAACCTACAAAATAGTATATTAAATTTTTCTGCATGGAAAAATTATAGAGAATTGAAAAAAAAAAACTTAACTTCAGAAACCACTTAGCATAAGAATTTTAAGGAACTATTAAAATCACTCTTAAAAACGTGTGTGCATTTATGATAGAACTAAAAAGTAATTGAAATTATTTTGAACTAAATTTTCAAACAGTATAATAATTGTTGCAAGAATAACAAGTAATAGTGAAAGAATAGAAGTAATGTAGTTATTCTTATAGAACTAATTGACATATTTATGCAAAAGATGAAACCATTTGACATCCATTCATAAGGAGCATTTCTCTAATCAAGAATAGATTTTAATGAATGAATACAGCATTTTAACAATAAAAAAATAAAGATATTTACTTAAGTACACAAGTTAACTCTATTTCAAATGATTTCAGTATGTAATGAAAAAAAAAATCTTACATTGCTTTTGTAACAAACAACTTTGAAAGTCAAGGGAAAAAAAAAGAAATAAAAAAGCAATTATTTAATTTCAAAATATATAAAAGAAGAAACAACTTGGTTATAAAATAAAAGAATCACTTAAGTCCGAAGAAAAGAAAACCTTTATAATCTGCGGTGACGACAAATAATATAACGACAAAAAACAAAGTTTTTTTTATTGAAAGTTCAATTTTATCAATCAAATTAAAAACGAGAAGAAGTAGTAACTTTTAAGCTTTTATAGTATTAATTCAAAAACCAAAGATTTCTTCTTGAAATTGTGATTACAGTATGCTAATTACTTCGAGACAATGGTATAAAGGCAAAGGAGCTAAGGCATTAAAGAAGGCTTCCTCTTTGCCTGTATAGTTGTTTATTTTACGTAACATTGAAAGCGTAAAAGGAAATTTCAAGCTAGGTAAAATAAACAACCTAACAGACACAGAAGCAATCTTAAGAAGTTCATCCTGTGGGGAATAAGTAAGATTCAATACTTTGACGTTGAGGAAAAAAGATGCACAAATATGCGGCAGTGTATAATCACACCTCAGTAATTTTACTTTTTTTTGAGCAGATAATTGGCAGAAAATGCGTAGGGAATTAAAGTACTTAATTTTGTAAAGCAAAAAAAAAATTTTTTTTCTTCATAAAATCAATTTTCCCTGATTTTTTATTATTTTTTCAAAATTCCCTGATATTTCCCTGACTTTTCCCTGATTAATAAAATTCCCTGACTTTTCCCTGATCTCCCTGATCTGTCGCCACCCTGTAAAATAATTGCTATCTGAAAACACAAAATGAGTGAAAAGTAATAAAGCAGATACTGCAACGACCGTGTTTCGTTAAAAGAAAATGTGGCAAAAATAGCAAAAGAGAAGTCAAGAGAAAGATCCTTAATATCTACACTACATAAACAGTATAACTTTTAATTGATGATTTAGCGATTTCCTCAATTTAAGGATACATTTTATTGGTCCGGATTTGACTGCGTTCAATGTCTATGATCCTCAATACTGTGAAACCTATGTATAATGATACTGTCTATAACGATAACATGTCTATAGCAGTATATATATATATATATATATATTTAGCCCCAGGAAAATGTCAGCATGAATAATGAAACTGTCTATAACCATAACCTGTCTATTAGGATACTTTTTTTGGTCTCAACAGTATTGTTGTAGACAGGTTTTACTGTATAAGGTATCCTTGATTTAACAATAACATTTTTCAGTCCCTTACCAATCGTTAAATCAGGGAAAAACTGTACAACTATTCAGATTAAAATTGAAAGAGAAGATACTTTAAATTTTATCCAGAAAGCTACTGTAATGAAACCAAAAAGTTTGGAAAAAGAGCCATTTTGATAGTAAAGTCAGTTTTGAGGATTGCATTTTGTGGTTTCTAGTGAAGGAAAAACCCCTATAAGATTCTTAAGTAAACTATTACCAATATTTCAAATATCTAATCAGAAAGCAAACAAAACAATTTTACATTTCTCATACAATGTGCACAATTTTGAATAAGAAGAGCCTAAAATTGAAAAAATTACATAACACACTTAAGCTTCCTCAGTCAAAATACTGTGTATATCTAATTAAATTGGTTTTGAGTAAATTATAAAAGTTAATGCACTGTGGTATCATACTAATTAGCAGATTTTCAGTTTGTCCGTACAAATATTTCAAAAGTAATAAAAATTTAAATTGTTACTGAGTATATGCAAAAGAATTTAATTACACGCAATGTATAAATCTTCTTGTCAATACAATGTGTGGCATTTCACATTTCTAAATACAGAAGTGAAATTATCAACTAGAGATGACAAGTATATATCCAAAAACGTAAAATAATTGAAACAAAAATGAAATTCAGAAAGGAATTCAGCAACTTTATGACATTTGACAAACTCTCAAAAAGGATGGAGTTTTGCTTAAAACTTTTCAATTTTATCATTTAAAAAAGACATTTTGTTTGTGTGTCTCTTAACCCGTAACAGGGGAGGTGAAAAAATGGGACATAACAGGGGAGGTGGGGTCACACAGACCACGCTACTTTTAAATTTTTTAAAAATCGTGTAATTGAACTAATTTCGTGTAATTTGGCATAAATGTTCACTGAACCATTTTCTGCTAAGGGAAAAAATCATTTTTGCGTTTAAAAATAAATTTACGCTCTTTGAGGAAATTTTTCCGGAGCATTAAGATTTTTCAAAAAATATGGTAAATTGAAATAAATTATTTAAAACTTGTAATAAAAACGAATATAGTATTTATTAATGAATGTACCTTGGCTATTTAATATGTAAAGAATATTTCAGTACAGAAATTTCGACATTGCACATTACAAAAAAATTTTGACAGTACCTGAATTTGGACAGTGTTGCATCATGTTTCCTACAGTGATTCAGTCCTCATCTTCCCTTAGACAATTATTACGAAGCTTTTGTATGCATTCTAAGCAAACAGGGTATTTACATGATAAACATAAGTATGATGTTTTCCTTTTCTTGCTTGGTGGGCATACATGACACGTTTTCCTTGACTTTAATTTTGTTTCTTGTGCACACTGCTCCGTGTTCTGTGATATTTCTCCTTTTCCCAAAATCCGTTTTATCGTCAGGCGCAAATTTCGATTTATTCCTGGATTTTTAACTCTTGTATGTAATTGTGGTAGAACTAAATCCCTAGCTAAGGTTTTTAGAAATACTATCCTGGTCATTACCGAGTTTTAAGGATATCCTTAGTGCAAAATGTAGGCGTTCACTGTGCTCATATCTACTAATCGATAGAATAAAGCCATAGGCCAACGAGTTGTTCTTCTGCTGCATGAATGAACAAAGCATTTTTCGTCTAATGCATCTACACCACCTTTCGTTCTGTTATAGAAAGGAATTATTTCTGGTTTTTCTGTTTCCGGGTCTGTTTCTACTGAATGATGCATAGTTGACACCAAAACCACAGCTCTTTTTTTCTTAGGAACATACGAAATCATTGTAATATCCTTCGTAAAGCCATATAATGTAGACTTCTCTTCTCTGCTTTTACATGGAAGAAAATTTTTCGGAATTTCTTTTTTATTTTTTTTTTAAAGTTCCAACGTATGTCAGTCCATTATTTAATAATTCCGTGGTAAGTTCTATGGAAGAAAACCAATTGTCAGCTGTTACATTTCGGTTCGAGTGAAAAATTGGTTTGCTCAACCGTAATACAGCCTGACTTGGTTTGCTGAATTTTTTAAAATCGTCTTCTACACCAATTTCATTAGAATTTTTCCCGCAATATAGATATGCATTGTAAGCATAATTATTTCGTGCATCTGTCAAACACATAACTTTTAACCCATATTTAACGGGTTTTTGGGGCATATACATTTTAAAACGACACCTTCCTCTGAATCCAACAAGCATTTCATCAATGCGGGTGCATTCACCTAAAGTATAGGCTTTCTGAGAGTTTAAAATAAATAAATTCATTACTTCAGAAATAAGTGCTGCAGGGTCTAATTTCTTTCGTTCTTCTCTATTATCTGGATTATCAAATCGTAAATTTAAAAGCAAAAATTTAAAACGTTTCATAGACATCACTGCACGAAAAATATCACGGCCAGTTCCATCTGTGGCAAAAAGGCATTCCATGTCTTCGTGGTTCAATTTAAAAACTGATGTGTATATAAGCAAACCCAAAAGTACTCTCAGTTCATCAATGTTTGTGTTATCAATTTCACCTTTAACGGTATCATCCACATTTTTTCTCTTTCTTTCGATCCTTAAATTTGTCCATTTCACAATTATGCACAAAAGTTCATCAGTAAAAAGCAGCTCCCATACATTTTTTGGATTTGGATCATCAATTTTCCCATATGGTCTGAGTCCAGGAAGTTTTATTATGTCGCGAGCTGGAGTTCTAACATTTCGATTAGGTTCAACCGAAGACCATTTAAATCTATTTTTACCATAATAATAATTCACGGAATTACTAGTCTCTTCTAAATCAGAAGAATCGTCCGGATCTGAATAAATTTCAGAGTCTGTGGAGTGGGAACTTTCACAAATAAAATCATCATCACAGTCATCTTCCCCACTAAAATCACTACCAACTTCGTCAAGAATTTTTTGAAGCTCCTCCGCATAGCGCGGATCAGACGGATGAATATATCTCCGCGGACCTAACTTGAGAGCCATGAGTAGTAGGGCCAAAAATAGTTACACAGCCGGGGAGGTGCGGTCTCTCAGACCGCTACTGAAGAATGTAGCGGAATTTCTACCAGATGCACGTGCCAAAAAATACAAAGAAGCTAGGAGGGTGTTCAAGGTCACAAAACGATAAGCTATTGGGAGAAACCATTCGATCTGACCAAATATGAGTTAAGGGGTGGTGGGGTAAACATTCAAGCAGTCTGTGAGACCCCACCTCCCCTGTTAAGGGTTAACAAAGCATAGTAAAATCCAATTTCCACAGTGGATGCAAAGGGGTTGCAATTTTCAAATTGAAAGTATCAAAAGTATAAAAATGCCATATAAATAAAATGTTGAGGAGTAATAAATTCAGAATTGCATTTGAACAGGTCTACATGATGGGCATATCAATGACTGTTAGTAATTGCTGAAAGGATCAATGAGAATTTAGAGCAAGGAAAAAAAAAAGGGGGACAAGAGATAAGAGCAAAATACACAATATACATTTGAATTGTGAGTTTTCCGTCACACACAAATGCATGTCAGCCATACTTAAAAGCCACACATCTAAGAAGCTTTCCCCAAATTCTCATCAAAAAATGCATGAGATAAAACTTCAGTGGGTTGGAGAAGTAACACATTTTGAGCTGGAGATAAGGCAGAAAACTCTTTGGGGCCATGATGTATGAAAGCGATAGTATGAAAAGTATAGTATGAAAAATATAGTATGAAAATATAAATGTACTAGTTTAATGGCCTCCAAATGGAAGACCCCATAGTTGGATAATGTAGAAGCACATGCTGTTCGTGGATACATGTGCAGTTGTGCAGATACATTTGTTATAGATATGTGAACAACTGTTAATTAATATCAATACTAAACATTGATTATCTTCAAAACAGCTCATAAATTAATGAAAAAAGTTCACCTTTCACTCTGAGGGATACACGATTGAAAGCAAAAGGCACTGTCTTACGGAAAAATTTGACAGCAAACTGAGTATTATTTTTGAGTTTTGTTCGATGATACTTTATATTTTTACCTTACTATGGAAGGGGCAAAGATATACAGAGCAATAGGGTCAAGGTAGATCTTAAAATACATTATAAATGTACATATTTTGAAGCTTAAAAAAAATTGGAACCCAAAACGTGATCTGGCAAGGGCATTCTGAAATAAATGTGGAGTCATTGGTTAGTTTTATTACCAAACTTATCAGTATTAAGTCCTTTAACAGGTGTTATAATCAAGCAATCGCAACAGAAAGTTTTGTGTGGTTTTAATGAAATTAATAAGTAACACTGAAAAGTCAAAAGCAAATGTGTTTTTCAAAAACAGGAATTTAAAAATTGAAAATTCAATAGAAGCAGAATTTTGGAACAGAAATTTTTTATTTACTCACTTGATTTCAACTTGGGTGAATTTGCTTCATCTCCAATTTCTTGAAGCAACTGCATAATAAAATCAGAGTAGTTGTAGGATTGTGGTTTAAATCCTACAGTTTGAGGTCGCTGTGAGATGGAGCAATCCATCATACAGTAATTATCTAAAAACAGAATATTATTATGAAGAAGATAACAAAATAATAGTTATAAACTAGTTTAGAAGATTCTAATTACAGTATAAGACCCCAAAAAGAATTCCAAAATGCAGAACTTTTCTCCTTATATAAACATCGAAAAAAAAAATCTCCCTTTTTTTTCGGTTTTAAAAGTTTAAAATTGTTGACATTCAGGAATTACTTGTTGAAAACACAAAATTTCCAATTCAACTTTTTTTACAACGCCACGTATTATGCATGAATAAGCGTTTTTGCTGTAACTGTGCAGCAGGCTTTTAACCTCTACTTCTGGTTAACAATAATATTTTTCCCCCCATAAGTACGCAATACAAAGCTTATTGAACAAAACTAAAAAATTTTTTTTGGTAAAAGTAGAATTTATTTACTGTATTGATTGGCACATTAAATAATAATTAAGAGCATTCTCCATAGATTATTATAAACTGCTGCAAACAATCTCCAGCTTTTGTTTCAGCATAGTGAAGTATACATTCATTCAGACTGATCAAAAATTGAAAAAGTTTAGAGCGAAAACAGGAATAACATAATGCAATACAACAGTGGCGTCGTTACAAGACGGAGGGGAGGAAGGGGCTGGGTCTGCCGCAGGTGTCACCCAAAGTAAAGTTGAAAGTTTTTGAAAAAATATAAAGCTAAAATGCATTTTAAAGACTATAAATTTAAAAATTTTCTCAAGGGGATGGGGGGGGGGCGCCACAAAATACCGCCCAGGCGTCACCTATGCTAGGTACGCCACTGAATACAGTCAGACCTTGATACAAGGTCCCCCCGCATATAAGATTACTTTTCTTCGGTATCTGCATGAATAGATTTCTATGTTGTGGATTATCACCCAATATATGGTCAGGTCAAAAGCAATACAATGACTTATAAGGAATATTGTCAGACTTTTGTTAAGTGATTTCAGTGTCACTGATTCGATTCCAAGAATTTTCCATCTGGTACAAGTTCTTTTACCAATGAAAAGTCATTTCTCCTACTATTATAGAACTAATAAAGTGCCGAGAAAGCAGTAAAAAGTGAGTGAACGGCGAAGTGAAATGTTAACACAAGCAGAAGTGCTCAGAGCATAAGTGTATTAGATATGACATTTTATTATGAGCTTTGACAAAGTTGAATTATTTTTTCAGTACAAAATTTTACACAAACATTGTACAAAATATTATAGAAAAATCAGCACAATTCTGCAATATAGCTTATTTTAAGTAAGAGCAGTAGTTCATCAGTACTATGCTGCCGTGTGCAGGTAAACGGCAGTATCTGCAGAAATGAGTTTGAGATATTTGAAGGAACGCGTTTCAGATTCAATGCAAACAATAGGGAAATGTTGGAATTAGACGTCTTTTTCGCGCCTTTTTTTCAGCGCAAACCAAATAAGCGAGCTTGTACAATAAAGCTATCATACAGTAGATGACAAAAATGCAAAAAAATGAAAAATTTGTAGTTACTGCCCTTTACCTGCACACGGCAGTATGGCTGAGCATATTTATATATAACTTTGTTCTGAATTAAAATATAAGAACATACAGAATCTCTTAATGGATTAAAAAAGATAATTGGCTCAAATGAAGCAAATAAATACTATTTTTTTTGGCACAAGCAATTTACATTTCTGTTGCCAAATATTTTTATTCATCAGAAAGTAAGAAATAAAAGCTGTTATAGTTTTATTACTGAAAAATCTCTCAATTGCTCAGATCCATAAAATTTGTCCAAGACACAACCCTAATTTATGTTTGCTCACTAACCCTCTCCCCTACTTGATATACTTTTTCGTTTCATATTAGCAACTAGTATTTCATTGAAAAAAAAATAATTAATTTGAATTTTGACATCCTGAATTCAAATTATGTTTTTCGCAATCACGTGTGCGTGTGTATGTAGGAGTGTGTGTTCGTGTCTGTGTGCGGGCATGGGTAAGTGGGTATGTGTGTGTATGTATATGTGTGTGAGTGTAGGTGTGTGTATGTAGGTGTGCATGTATGCGTGTGTGCGTAGGATATGGACGCAACTTGGGAGACGGTTTTCGCTAGAGGAGCAGCATCGTGAGGCCGGTCGACGATGGTGCTGCAGATTGAGGTGGGAGGAAAATAAAATCAAAGGACGCCAAAACAGTCAAATGAGAACAATAAGCAATGTGATTGCTCAAAAAAAAAAGCTTTTCATAGGTTGCCCACCTTTTTGCCCTTTCTGAAAATGAAGATATGTTTTTGATTGTTATAAAATAAAATTAAAAGAAATAAAAAAAACTAGAAGTGAAAAAGTAGAAAAAAGCAAGAGTGTATAAAACATATTTAAAAAAATGTTTCCTAACGCCATATGCGAGTTTGCTTATAGTCAGAGCTCATACAATCAATAGTATGTTCTCCCGCTAAGGTTCAGCATTGCATTTATACTGGCTAATTTAAGGGGTTTATCATCCTCCCCTGAAGCATGGTTAACCAGGTTTCCATTGTGCTTCCAAAATAATTTCAGATTCCGGTTTTACTAATTCTACCAAACAAACGATTCTTGAGACTGGGCATTGCAATATAGAGTCTAGAACATGAAGTATTTAAGAATGAATTATTTTTAAGAACATGAAGAGAAAAAGATTTAAAATACCAAGTCTTTTACAAAATTAATTCTACCTTTTAAATATCCTACAATTAAATCAAAATCTCAACGACTGAAGAATGTTTACAAACAAACAAAATAGTTCTCTTAAACGGTTTACAGTTAAAAATTTAAATACCAGCAGAATGCTGAGTTGAAGCGTACCTGGAGGGAAGACTGGACCGTAAGCATGGTATGGCTCCAGCGCTCGAACATCACCTCACTAGGGACTCTACCTCACTAGAGTCGATGCCTGTGAACTGAAAAATGACGTTATCATGCATCGGCCGATCGTCAGTCTGTTTTACGGAAATCCTTTACATGTTAAATTTTTCAATCACCGCTTCTTTTAATCTCCAAGTATTTGATATTTCAAAACCGATAATCAAAGTTGGATTAAAAATCCGTAGTAAGCGAAATTTTCTCAAAATTACAAACCGTAACGTCAAAAAAGGAACCGTAACGTCAAGGACAGTCAAATGAAAGCAATAAGCAATCGTGATTGCTCAAAAAAAAAAAAAAAAAAAAAAAAAAAAAAATTTGAATTTTGACATTTTGAATTCAAATTATGTTTTTCGCAATCACGAGTTTGTGTATGTAGGCGTCTGTGTATGTGCGTGTGTGTTTGTGTGTAGGGGTTATGTGTATGTGTGTGTAGGCATGTGTGTTTGTGTCTGTGTGCTGGTATAAGTGTGTGATGGGTAGTTGTGTGCATGAATGTGTGTGTGGGGGGGGGGTTATGGGTATGTGTGTGTAGGCATATGTGTTTGTGTCTGTGTGTAGGCATGAATGGTAGTTGTGTGTATGTGTGTGTGTATGTTTTTGTGTGTATATGTGTGGGTGTCTGTATGTATGCGTGTGTGTATGTGTGTATGTGAGTGTATGTTTTTGTGTGTGTAGGTGTATGTGTGCGTATGTGTATGTGTGTGTAGTTGTGTATGTATGCGCGTGTGTTGGACATTGATGCAACCTGGAGACGGCTTTCGCTATAGGAGCAGCATCGTGAGGAGCCGGTCGACGGTGATGGTGCGGAGGGTGGCGGTGGGAAAAATCAAAAGACGCCAAAAACAATCAACTGAGAACAATAAGCAATCGTGACTGCTCAAAAAAGAAAAAAAAAAAGGAAATTATTGAAAATCTTGGAGTGATTTTCTTTGACGCAATTTTTAACTTGGTGAGAAGTTTTGATGTTAGTTCTTTGCTTCAATTTTTAGCCTAAATTACATAGAAACTACTTTGGCAAATCTATGTACGTTTTCTTTTTTTTTTTTTTTTTTAACAAAACAATCAAAAAAACGAGACTAAATTCTCCATTACAATAAAAAAATATCCACCAAACAATTAAATTACGCTTTTAAAATCCGTCAAGTAAAAACCAGTTCATTAAATAACATAAAAAGTTGACTAAAATAATCCTTAAAACAAACAAACCAACCAACATTAAAAAATCCATCAATAATAAATCCGCCAAAAATACATTTTTATTATAGGTGCGTCACCTTACTTGGCAACTTGTTTATTTTCTACATTGGCGAAACAAGAAAATATCGTTTATGTTTGCTCCTCTTTTTCGAGTTTTACATTTCTATGAAACTTTTAATAATAATTAATGATGCAACTTATATTGCGGTGTGTTTTTTTTTTATCATAGTGCGTCATTTGACACAATATTGCTTTTCACGTCTTCACCTTCAACATAGAATTAAATATTTGGCCCTGAAAATGACCTTTCTTTTGAATTAAGGTATTATGAACACTTAACTTTTCAAGAAAGGTAAAAAAATTTACTTCTTTAAAATAAAAAGGTTGAATGTACAAGCAATTAAATCAAAAGCTAACATACCTTATTTTTATTAAGAGGAAATCGGAAAATCTTCAAATTTCAAAATTATAAATACATTACATATATATTTATAAAGAAAATATATATCGTAAATGTATGGCAGGTATTAGTGTAGCAGAAGTACAGTTTCAAAAGACATATTTTTCATCTTGGCGATTATTTTTCATTTTATTTACTGTTGTCTTACTTGATTAAACTTACAATGAAATTACTTTTTTTTTGGCGATACCATGCAATATTTTGTTTATCAATGGACTTATGATAAAACGAACCATTAAATAAGACTAAATGTTGCGTTAAAATAAAAAGTAGTTCGCCTAATGATTGAATTAAGCTAATAAAAAGAAAATTCTCCGCCAAACAAAAAACAAGCTAAATGAAAACCGTGAATAGTTCTTCTGAAATAAATCGCCAACTAAGTTAAACATATCTTAAGACTGTTTCTTCAGTGTCAAAAAACTTTCGTTTCTAAGACTTATTAGACGTAGCAACAGCAACAACTTTTCAAAATGCAACAACAGGTTTCGTTAGCTAAAAAATTTTTTTATTTACTAAACTATAGAATTAAATTAGTTCAAAGACTGTTGGCTGGGGGGGGGGGGGAATCAAAATTACACTCATTGAGTGTTAACATTGTCGATTGGTAAGTTTTTACTTCTATATGAACACTTCAAAAATACTTATCCAAGTGGATAAGATAGCAACTTTTGAATACCTAATGCTGTAACTATACAAAACTACTACATTTCTTACATGCGGAGTAAAGGTAAATTAGCCCTCTCTGTCATGATTTTTTTTTATCTAATGTGTTGAGGAATTCAAAGATATTTTTCTATCATCGGTCAGTTTTTCTTGAGCCGACATCAGACTTGAAACTTTAATGTAGAAAATGCAATGTCCAGTTAACTATAATATAACAGGTAACACGGAATCACATTTTTTTTTTGTCATCATTATGTACTTGTACTTGAGATAAAACATCAATAAGATGAGACAGATGTTACTTATGTGCATCTCACCCGGCAATTCATCATAAAAATAATCATTCACAATGCTACAAAACTCATATGGAGCCATAAGACTGATTTACAGTCTGCTGCAACCACATTTATGAATCGGATTCAAAGTTGTTTTATGTTATTATGATCCAGCTAATTAGCAATATTTCCCGAATCTAGCATCCAATGGATCACTTCGTATAGATCCAGGGCAAAAATGACGTTTTTTGCTCTCCTTTGGAAACGAAAAATTTCCTTTGCGAAGTTACACAACATATTTATGGAATAAAAAGATTTTCGTTGGACTAAAGAGAAATTTTAAAGGTAAACTGGTCGATCTGCGCTTACGTCATCAAATGTATCGTTGCCAGTTAACAGGCATTGACTCTAGTACGGTGATGGCTCGAATACGCTACCTTGGGGTGATTTACAAAATTAAAGAAAAAGGTAAAACATTGAGTTCACACGTGTGTATGTTGAGGTAAACATAGGCAGTTTGTTATGAGTATTTATTAACGCATTCTCGCATTCGATGTGTCTTATGATTGCTTGCACCAACAGAAATTGTTTTGTCCCTAAATGGTATTCTTGAACTTCTCAAAATAATGTTAGTTTCCATTATTAAAAATTTAAATACCAG
Source organism: Uloborus diversus (assembly GCF_026930045.1). Classification (NCBI taxonomy): domain Eukaryota; kingdom Metazoa; phylum Arthropoda; class Arachnida; order Araneae; family Uloboridae; genus Uloborus; species Uloborus diversus. Next base: position 105,437,622 of record NC_072735.1, read on the forward strand.
CAGAATACTGAGTTGAAGCGTACCTGGAGGGAAGACTGAACTGTAAGCATGGTATGGCTCCAGCGCTCGAATACGCTACCTTGGGGTGATTTACAAAATTAAAGAAAAAGGTAAAACATTGAGTTCACACGTGTGTATGTTGAGGTAAACATAGGCAGTTTGTTACGAGTATTTATTAACGCATTCTCGCATTCGATGTGTCTTATGATTGCTTGCACCAACAGAAATTGTTTTGTCCCTAAATGGTATTCTTGAACTTCTCAAAATAATGTTAGTTTCTATTATTAAAAATTTAAATACCAGCAGAATACTGAGTTGAAGCGTACCTGGAGGGAAGACTGAACTGTAAGCATGGTATGGCTCCAGCGCTCGAATACGCTACCTTGGGGTGATTAACAAAATTAAAGAAAAAGGTAAAACATTGAGTTCACACGTGTGTATGTTGAGGTAAACATAGGCAGTTTGTTACGAGTATTTATTAACGCATTCTCGCATTCAATGTGTCTTATGATTGCTTGCACCAACAGAAATTGTTTTGTCCCTAAATGGTATTCTTGAACTTCTCAAAATAATGTTAGTTTCCATTATTTTCCACCAAAAAAAAGGCGATTGTCATAAATAGCGAAAGTGTAAGCAGAAAAAAACTATGGATTAACAAACTTCGAACTGGCATGAAAGTAGCAACGAACATGCTTGTTTAGTCTGTTCGAAGCTTTTTTCTTTTTGAAGGAAAATAAAATTTTACCAGGTATTTTTTTTTAATTGTTTTGTGTGAATTTAAATGCATGTGAATTTTGTTTTAACCTAAAGTGTGATTTGATCACATTAGCTGAAGAATTAGGCTTTCATCTCCGCCTTTTAAAAAAATAATTAATTTATAAACTAAATTTCACTGCAGCATTTTGTTGGAATAGACAGTATTGAAAAAAATATTCTTGGAAATAAAATGAAAACTGTTTAACCGGGAAAGAACGTTTAGAATTTGAACTAGCAAAAAAAAAAAAAAAAAAAAAAAAAAAAAAAAAAAAAAAAAAAAAAAAAAAAAAAAAAAAAAAAAAAATTGAATTTTTGACCTCTTGAATTCAAATTATGTTTTTCGCAATTACGAATGTGTGTGTGTACGTAGGTATGTGTGTTTATGTGTGTGTGGGGGGTATGTGTATGCGTGTGTAGGCATGTGTGTTTGTGTATGTGTGCAAGTATGAGTGTGTGGGTAGTTGTGTGTATTATGAGTGTTTGTGTGTGCGGGGGAATGTGTATGTGAGTGTAGGTGTGTGTGTGTGTATGAGTAGGTGTCTGTATGTATGCGTGTGTGTGTATGTGTTTGAGTGTATGTATGTGTTTGTGTGTGCATGTGTTTGTGTATGTGGGTGTTAGTGTATGTATGTGTGCGTATGTGTTTGTGTGTAAGTGCGTGTATGCATGCGTGTAAGTGTAGGATATTGACGCAACCTCGAGACGGTTTTCGCTAGAGCAGCAGCATCGTGAGGCGGCCAGTCGACGGTGATGCTGCAGAGGGTGCTGGCGGGAAAATAAAATCATAGCACATCAAAACAGTCAAATGAAAGCAATAAGCAATCGTGATTGCTCAAAAGAAAAAAACAACAATTTGAATTTTGAATTCATATTATGTGTTTCGCAATCACGAGTTGCGATAGGACCCGACCCATTAGAGTTATTGTTTATAGAAACTGTTCCTGTCTCCCCAAACCTGCCCCTCCTCCTGGGAGGTCACGTGTGTATAGTTGTGTGTGCGCGTAGACCTATGTATACGCTCGTAGGCGTGTGTGAAGGCATGTGAGTGTGTGTGAAGGCGTGTGTGAGTGTGCGAGCGTGCGCGTTTGTAGGACATGGACATCACCGACCAAGAGAAGCAGGATCTGGGGGACAGTGCTCAGGACCAGAAGAGCCGCACCTGCAGAGGACGGCGCGGCGGGCAGTGGTGCTGCAGAGGCCCCTGGTCCAAGCTGAAAAAGGAACCCAACATCAAAGACGGTCAAGTGAGAACAATAAGCAATCGTGTTTGCTCCAAAAAAATTAATAAACAGATAAGTAAAACTGAGAATTTTAATCGCTAAAATAGTGCTCCAACTTTACTTTATTACTCACATAATCGGCTGAACAGTTACGCCAAAAAATTGTTTAGGGATATAGTTTTAGTATTGTGCAAGGAAAGAACCCTTGGCGAGATTTCGCTTTTTAGTATAACCATTTTTATGTTGAGTGGATAAAAACAGTAGGAAGATGAAAGAGTTTACAGAATTTGAAAAGTTTAAAGAAATAATGGAAGATCAATAATAAAAAAAAAAAAAAAACTACCACCAAATATCCGTTAGACTCATTGATAATTTGCATAGCATGACAGAATTAAATCATTTAATCGAGAAATTAGAAACTAACGTAACAGAAAAATTAAAATTTACAGATTCGGTAATCTGAGAAATAATTCAGTTACACAGGTGAAACAATTATCGCAGCCAAACAAAACAAAGATATAGGGTAACGGCACCAGTAACAGACATGCTTAAGACATCGCACTCAGGTTAACTCAATTTTCTGATCCTTTAAATGTATTTAGATTTTTAAAACTATTTTTCTCCAATGCAACAACATCTCATCTAACGTTTGGCTGCTTCTGGATTCTCTGAATTAGTCAATTCTATTTTTATTTGCTAAATTTCGAAAAAAGCTCCGAACCCCAGTAACAGACACCGAAAAATCTGATGATACCCAGTAACAGACAGGCTAAAAGGATGAGTAACAGACAGGATGAGTAATCGACAAAATTCAATTTTTCTCTTAAAAATTTGAAAAACGTTCTTTGTTTCTAATACAAATTCAAATGAACAATAATTGAGTACCTAAACAACTAGAAAATTTTCATCACAAAAAATAAAAAATAAATTAAAAAATGAATTTTTGTCATTTTAAATTCGTTATGTTTTTCGCAATCACGAGCGTGTGCGTGTTTCTTTGTGTAGGCGTGTGCGCGTGTGTGTGTATGTAGGCGTGTGTGTCTTTGAGTAGGCGCGTGCGTGTGTGTATGTACGCGCGAGTTTGTGTGTATATAGGCGCGTGTGTGTGTAGGCGTGTGTGTGTGTATATGTATGCGACAGTGCGTAGGAATTCATGTGTATAGGCATGCGTGTGTCTGGAAGGCGGGGGGAAAATAGTATCATAGGAACGTCATTCAAAGGTCAAATGAAAACAATAAGCAATTCATGATTGCTCAACTGAATTCAGCCTTTGAGCTTTTAGCCATGGCTGAAATACATTGGTCGAAAATTCAAACGTCTTGCTTTTGTCATCCGCCCTGAATCCAACTTTTCTAATCCCCAACCATATACTGAACTTAATGTTATCTGGGATTCTTAAGTATTTATGGATCACTGTTGGTGGTAAAAGATGCCCAGCAGCGTTTGCAATGAATAAAACTGTGACACATTCACTTTCATCATTGATCACAACTTGGGATACATTTTTTTCACCTTTCATTGCAAGCACTCGGGATACCTTTGGATTGAGAAAAAAAAGCAGTTTCGTCGCAATTAAAAATTTAATGTGGATTTGCTAAAGTGCCAAGATGATTGTTGTGTTTTAAACAGTCGTAAACGGTCTTGAACCAGTTGCCTAGGCTTTCTGTAATTTCTTTTGAACGGGACAATGTGAGGTTTTCACTGATCCTATAGCGGCTGAGGGGTTCCGATAAGGAAAACCATTGTACCATGATTTCCCAGGTCTTCCATCAGTAAAAGAATTATTTCTCCACAATTCTTTTAAGAGCATCTACACACTGTCTAAAAATTCTACTTTTAATGTAGGAAACCCTGCTTTAGATGACGTATCCAGAGTACGAGTATTTTCTCCTCATCCTTTGAACGCACTAGGTCTGGACCTATCCTTCTTACGCTAGGATAAATCCCTTTCACTTTGTTCAAAAGTGTAACTCGTGGGGCTCTATTTTTCCTTGCTGAAGCGGCAACACTCATACCATTACTATTTACATCCAATAAGGCAGTTTGCATATGTTCATCACTGTAAGAGAATTTCCTGGCAGGGCGGGGAGGGGGGGGGGGGCATCCTGAACTGAAAAAAAGAGATTTATTCCCTATTGTGAGGTTCCAAAAAAATACGGTATCAGTAACAGACACCTTTTTGGACCAGTAACAGATACCCTGTCTGACGCTAGTCACATTGTTTCACGATTGAACCGGTAGGCACAATCAAATCAATGAATAACCTCATCTGGAGCGAAAAAAAAAAGATAAACATGAAAGAGGCTTCAAGGACCAATAACAGACATGGGTGTCGGTTACTAGAAAAGCGAGTTTTCTGGCGATGAGTAACAGACATAGATAAAACTCACATTAGAAGTAATTGTACGTGGAAAACGATGAGAAAACTTAAAAAAGCATATCTCAAACATTAAAAATACCTCCAGCATGCACCCATGTCGACATTTTATATTGCAAAATGCTGGTTGAAAGCACTCGCCTTCTTAGCGGCTAGCTGCAGCATGAAACACCAGCTAACTTCGAGGTAGCTATTCATAACCTTCCACTACTGCCTTGTAAATACATACTGACTCATGAAATTCACCCCGATAACACTAGGTGACTGCACCGTATTCATTGGCCACAGCAACATCAGTTTAACCAGCCTAAAATTCTTATTATTTTAATTCAAACTTATGACTGTCTGTTACGGGACCCTTTTCTGTTACTGGTGCCGTCGCCCTATCATCCTCCTCTTAAAAATTATTATTTTTTATAACACTAAAATTTATCAGGGCCAGAGTTTCTGAGGCGAAGCTTAGATTTCAATTTGCTGCCCTAAGCCATCTCATTGCAAGTTTCAATTCATTAAAAAAAAGAAGAAAAAAATTAATTTGAACTCTGACATCTAGAATTCAAATTATGTTTTTCGCAATCACGAATTTGCGACAGGGCTCTACTCATTGGGGGCTATTGTTTCTAGAAACAGCTCCTGTCCCCCCGAGTCTACCCCTCCTCCTGGGCGGTTACGTGTGTATAGTTGTGTGCAGGCGTGTGTGTATGTGTAGGTGCGCGTGCTTGCATGTTTTGGCTTGTGTGTGTGCGTAGACCTGTGTGTATGCACGTAGGCGTGTGTGTATGTGTGTAAAGGCTTGTGTGTATGAGCGTGTGTGTATGTGTGTGAGCGCGCGTGTGTGTAGGACATGGACGCCATCGACCAGGAGAAACGGATTCCAGAAGGCAGTGCTCGGAGTCGCGCCTGCAGAGGCCGGTGGGCGGTGGTGCTGGTGTCCCTGGTCCAAGCTGAAAAAGGAACCACAACACCAAGGACGGTCAAATGAAAGCAATAAGCAATCGTGATTGCTCAAAAAAAATAAATAAATAAAATAAATAAATAAATAAATAAACAAAATAAAAATAAAAATTTAAAATTTAAAAAAAAGGAGGAAGGCGAATTTATTGAGCGTAAGGAAGGTTTATTACAGAGAAATTAATTATGCACAGGAAATTTGAAGAAAAGTAAAAAGAGAAAAGAGTCGGAAGGGTGGTGTTCAGGACCCTTTGTTAGAGAAATTTCCAGAACAGGTGTCAACACTTGCAATTTCTGGTAATATCAAGGAAAAGTTGAGGTTGAAAATCTCCCCTTTTTTTTTCAAAAATTGAAGTCAAATTTAATTTATCTTTGCCCAGTTAAATGGCCAGTGGTTTCAGATTATTTTCCAAAATTGATATCCGAAAAAAGCAATTTCAGGCTATCCTTGAGGATATGAGTGAATGGGAAAGGCTTGAGGACTCTCCAATGTTTCCACGTGAAAATAATAAAAACACATTTTAAGGTATATAATAACGAAAAGGAAAATTGTTCTTTTTCGAAACATTTTTGGATACTGAAATTAATTTTATGTTATGTTTGGGAAGGACAGATTTTTGTTAACTCTCATAGCGAAGTTTCTAGGAACTGAATTTAAACCTATATCCGGTGATGTTAAGGAATTTTGGAAGGATTGGGCATTTAGGAAAAGGGCAGAGTTCAGTGGTTTCCATGGGCTTTTTTTTTATATTGAGGTGAAAAAAAAGGAAATGTTAAGCTATATGTTATCCAGCAGTTAGGGGAAGCTTGGTTCTGCCGTGACGTCTGTATGTACGTATGTGCGTATGCATACGCACATACGTACATACAGACGTCACGAGAAAACTCGTTGTAATTAACTCGGGAATGGTCAAAATGGATATTTCGCGTGTCTATACGTTTTTAGGTGTTTATCCACGTGTGGTCGAGTCGATCGTTTTTTGAGCAACATCTTTAAATCCCCCCCCCTCCATTTTTTTTTTTTTTGTCTTGTCTTGTGATGCATAAGGCCATGCTTGACTTTTTTGTGTTGTTTTTACTAATGTGTTTGCATGTTGTCCTTTTTGAATTGAACTTAAAAGGGTGATTTAAAGTTCCCCTATATAGAATACCTTCAAGATAGTAGATATAGAATACCTGCAATTTTAGGGGGTCCGGGAATTTTTCCTCCGGAGCAAATTTTGTGAAAAGGCTATGAAATTCTGCATTTTGAAGCCTTATTAAAGGTATCTGGATAGACAAAAATCTATAGAAAAAATAGGCAAAAAAATTTTTTTTTCAGTTATTTTACTTTAAATATGCTTTGTAATGTAAGTTAATGCTTAAAAAGAAATGGAGGACAAATACTGAAAATAGGTAACAAGAGAGTTAACATACTGCCCATTTGAACAATTCATAATTTATACACTTGATAAGAAATAAAATTGAAGCACATTTTGCTTAGGGATTTCAAGGACTTATCTAATTCAATATAGATATACTGTTACAAATTCTGTAAATAGTAATTATTGTAGGAACGTAACCTGTAAATAGTTTCCCGTAATGAATATACAACCCCTTTTTCATATGGCTAAAATATACGACCCCTATTCCCTTTTTGTTCATTGATAAAAGTTGATAACGGTCAACGCATTTCGAGAAGCGTGTGGAATATTTGAGAAAATTCTTTTCGGTGTATTTAAGCCGTTAGCGATGGATAAACAGTTAGTTTCGATTGAGATTTTCGAACTGAGTGCATTTTTGCTCTGTTTATAGCGAGGCATTTCGCTGTGTTGTTTTCGTATTTGGAAGTAAATACGTGTGTAAACGGTGAGTTTACGGTGTTGTGTGATAATTGCTTAATTGCTGATGAATAATTTAGCAGTTGTTGAAGATCTTTCCTGTATATAGTGTAAATAAATCTCCTGTGTTTTTATCAAGAACTGTGTCTTCATTTCAAGAAAGTGGAAGTCGCACCGAATCCGTTACAATTTGGCGCCCAACGTGGGGCTACTTCAGGACTTTCTTGCAGTAAGTGTGACTTTGGACATTTTTTCATAAAGACTTTTTAAATTTGGACTTTATTTGTATGGTGATTACTCGCGCAATGGATGAACAATTAAAACAACTGCTTGATGCAATCAACTCTGTGAAGAGTGATATGGCGGCTAATCAAGAACAATTAAAAAGTGACTTGACTGCAAGTTTTACTGCAAATCAAGAACAATTAAAAAATGATATGGCGGCTAATCAAGAACAATTAAAAAGTGATCTGACTGCAAGTATGTTGGCAAATCAAGACCAGTTAAAAAGCGATTTATCGGTGCTGAAAAAGGACTTAACGGTGCTGAAAAAGGACTTAACGTCTAACCAAGAAGAAATTAAAAATGACCTTATTTCGGTAAAGACTGTGATGGAAAATAAATTTAATGACATAGAGCATCGAGTTGATGCAATTGAAGAAAAATTTGATACCGTTGAAAGCCGATTCAATGCTGTAGAAAATAAATTTGAAGATGAAGATAGAAGATTTCATCTACTTAAAGAAGAGATCTTTAAGGACGTGGAAAGGAGATTGGCGACCGCGGAAAGCAGCTCTGTACAGTTTGGCGCTCCCACATCGGTTGCTCGACCGTCCATTAAACTTGCCACATTTGATGGGAAAACTTCGTGGCAGGTTTACAAAACTCAATTCATGATAGTGGCGGAAGCGAACGGATGGGACTCTGCTACCAAGGCCTGTCATCTTGCAGCATCCCTGAGAGGTGACGCAGCGGACATTCTCCAGACCCTTCCGGACAGCCAGCGCCTGGATTTCGCCGCCCTCACATCTGCGTTGGAGCTTCGCTTCGGTGAGAAGTGCCAGAAAGATTTCAGCCGACTCCAGTTGAAATCCCGTTTCCAGAAAACCGGGGAAACCCTGCAAGAGCTAGCGGCGGACGTCGAGAGATTGTCTCATCTTGCTTTTTGTGACTGTCCTGCGGATGTTCGAGACAACCTGGCACTCAACTACTACATCGACGGGGTTCGAGATCCGGAAATCCAGAAAGCTCTACGGATGGCGGATGTCAAAGACCTGAGTTCTGCTGTTGTGTATGCAATGAAGTTGGAGGCCGCCCAGCAAGCAACCCGCAAGGATCGCCATTCAATCCGCGGCGTGAAAACTGATGAGCCTGATCCGGTTTCGTCACGTTTTGCTGATCTGGAAAAGCAGATAAAAGAAATTGCAGGAATCCTCAAAAGGAATTCGGCTCCCAAGGACCATAATGGACAATCACTTAAGTGCTGGAAATGTGGTGGCGAGGGTCACTTACGAAGAAACTGTGAAGCTCGTCAAGAAACCAGAGGGAAGAGCACCTCTCCCTCGCAGGTCCAGGAAAACTAAGCCATGGCAATCTCGCGGGGCGGAGGTCGCCAAATTGGAATGAGCCCCATCTTAAAGTTTTCCAGATTTCATCGACGAGTGGCGGCAGTAATGGTTTGTTTGTTTACGCATATGTAAACGGGTTTCCCTGCGAACTGATTATTGACACTGGAGCCAATGTTACGATCATTAGAACAGATGTGGCTCGTCAATTTGGACTCAACATTCTGTGGACGCCGCCCTGCGTTACCCTCCAAACTGTGACAGGTGACAAGATCGAGATTGAAGGTAAAGTGAACTTAGAAATTGTGTTTGGAAATGCCATTTACCATCATACCGCATTCGTTGCTGCTATCATAGACCCCTTCATTCTCGGATTGGACTTTTTAAAGAAGTATGACTTCAACCTCGACTTCAAGACTAACGAGCTGCACTCGACGAGAGAAGACATAGCAGTCTTTCCCGCAGGAAGTGATGTAAAATCCGCTCATCAAATAATTGCCCAAACAGATTTGTCAATTCCCTCAAGGTCAGAATCATTAATACCCGGCTCCATTGAAGAAAGCAATAGTTTTCGTTTTGGACTCATTGAAGCCCCCAACTTAAGCAATAACCTAAAAGGAGTGCTGGTAGCATCTACGCTTGTGGACCTTTCTATGGATGTAATTCCTGTGAGAGTCGTCAACGTGAGTGAAAGGCCAAGGAATATCCGAAAAGGTGAACTGTTGGCAACTTGTACTCCAGTAAACTGCATCATTAGAAGAATCAATTCCCCCGAGACTGTGTCTTCTGAGTCCTTGACATCGAAGTTAATTGGGAGTGCGCCATTATCGAAAGATCAAAGAACTGCTGCGGAACAATTGGTGGAGGACTTCAAGCATCTGTTTTCATCTACATCGGAGGATGTGGGCCGGACGAATTTAACGCAGCATAGGATCTACACTGGAGAACACCCCCCTATTAAACAGCATCCAAGACGACTACCGTTCGCCAAGAAGGAAGAGGTTGAGACCCTCCTGAAAGAGATGAAGGAGAATGATGTAATCGAACCGTCATCCAGTCCTTGGGCCTCTCCCATCGTCTTGGTCCGAAAGAAAGATGGCTCCACCAGATTTTGTGTCGATTACCGACGACTGAATGAAATCACAAAGAAAGACAGTTACCCTCTTCCACGGATAGACGACACCTTAGACACTCTTTCCGGACACAAGTGGTTTTCGACCCTGGACTTGAAGAGCGGCTACTGGCAGGTTGAGATACACCCTGATGACCGAGAGAAGACAGCGTTTACAACTGGACAAGGCTTATGGCAGTTTAAAGTGATGCCCTTCGGCCTCTGCAATGCACCAGCTACGTTCGAACGTCTTATGGAGACAGTGTTAAGAGGACTTTCCTACGAATCCTGTCTGGTCTACTTAGACGATATCATCATCGTGGGACGCAGCTTCGAAGAACATCTGGCAAATCTTAGGAAGGTGCTGCAAAAGCTTAAGGAAGCCAATCTGAAGTTAAGCCCGTCCAAATGTAATTTGTTCCGCCGGGAAGTGAACTACCTTGGTCACATCATCTCTTCTGAGGGTGTACAAACCGATCCAGAGAAGGTATCTGCGGTCAGGAGTTGGAGTCGTCCCGAAAACATCCATCAGCTGCGAAGTTTCCTGGGGCTCTGCACCTACTACAGGAAGTTTGTAAAGGGTTTTTCCAACATTGCACGACCTTTGCATAAGCTGACGGAGAGCAAGCAAAAGTTCGAATGGTCCAAAGAATGCGAAGATGCATTTCTACGACTGAAGGAGGCTTTAACATCAACGCCTATCCTCGCCTATCCTCAGCCTGAAAAATCCTTCATCCTGGACACTGATGCGAGCAACGAGGGCATCGGAGCTGTTTTATCACAAGAAATTGACGGAAATGAACATGTCATCGCTTACTGGAGCAAATGCTTATCAAAGTCGGAGCGAAATTACTGCGTCACCAGAAAGGAGTTACTGGCCATAGTGAAAGCTGTAGAACACTTCCATCATTACCTCTACGGCCGAAAATTTCTGCTTCGGACAGATCATGCCTCATTAACTTGGCTTTTGAACTTCAAAAATCCGGAAGGCCAGATAGCCAGATGGATACAGCGGCTCCAGGAATATGACATGGAGATCAAGCATCGAAAAGGGTTATCTCACGGTAATGCTGACGCTTTATCAAGGAGACCCTGTCCTGAGAACTGCAATTATTGTTCCCGAATCGAGAAACAGTATGGAACGACTAGCCCTACCGCCTATCAGGTGACAGTGACTCCAATATCATCAGAACCTGATCCATGGAGTGACGACCAAGTTCGAAATGATCAGCTTGAAGACCCCGACATAAAACCAATTTTGGAGTTCATGGAAAGTGACAGTCGGCGCCCTAGCTGGCAGGACGTTTCCATCTTCAGTCCTGCAACAAAAAGATACTGGGCTTTATGGAACTCGCTCCATTTACGGAACGGCGTACTGTACCGGAAATGGGAATCTGACGACGGCAAAGCATCTAGGTGGCAGTTACTACTTCCCCGATCAAGGATTTCAGATGTTCTGAAAGAAATACATAGTAGTGCGACTGGAGGACATTTTGGTGTCTTGAAAACCCTCAATAAAGTTCGGGAGCGCTTCTTCTGGAGCAAGGCGAAGGATGACGTGGAGAAGTGGTGCCATTCTTGTGACGCCTGTGCTGCTCGTAAAGGACCGAAGAAGAGAAGCAGAGGGAAGCTACATCTGTACAACGTTGGAGCTCCTTTCGAACGAATTGGGATTGACATCCTGGGTCCTCTACCAAGAACTGCTGATGGGAACAAATACATTCTTGTTTCCATCGACTACTTCACCAAATGGCCGGAAGCATATCCCATTCCAGATCAAGAGGCTACCACCGTAGCAGAGACTCTGGTCCAACACTGGATCTCGAGATATGGAACACCTTTGCAGATTCATTCCGATCAAGGGAGGAACTTCATCTCTGCTGTGTTTAAGGGCCTATGTCAAATTTTCGGAATTGAGAAAACTAGGACAACACCACTACACCCACAATCGGACGGCATGGTGGAGAGATTTAACCGCACGATCCTAAATAATCTCTCGCTTATGGTATCCAGAAATCAACAGGATTGGGACAAGAAGCTACCTTTGTTCCTGCTGGCCTACCGCAGTGCTGTCCACGAGACTACCGGATATGCCCCATCTCAGATGCTCTTCGGACGAGAGCTTCGGCTACCTTGTGATCTCGTCTTCGGTCGTCCTCCGGATGCGCCTTCATCGCCTGAGGAGTACATCCAGGATCTCCAGGCCCGGTTGGAAGACGTTCATAACTTCGCACGAGAGCGAATCAACATCGCGGCGGAGAAGATGAAGACCCGATACGACACAAGATCTACTGGACATGAATTCAACGAAGGCGACAAGGTTTGGTTATGGAATCCCATCCGACGGAAAGGTCTGTCACCCAAATTGCAGTCGCATTGGGATGGACCCTACAAAGTCCTTAACCGACTGAATGACGTCGTAGTGAGGATCCAAAAATCACCTAATGCAAAACCTAGGGTTGTACATTATGATCGGTTAGCCCCATACTATGGCCATAGTTCATGAGTATTACGTAAACAACCATGGTTGATAACATAAAAGTTGTAGATAATTTTTGCTTTTAATGTTTAGTAATATTTCTTGTTATTATTGTGCTTTTTGTATCTGTTAGTTATTAATTAATGTGTATATTTGTAAACTTGTTATAGAAGTTTGGCACCCTTTCTGGGGATTGTACTGCCCGGGACGTGCAGTCCTTAGGAAGGGGGCAATGTTACAAATTCTGTAAATAGTAATTATTGTAGGAACGTAACCTGTAAATAGTTTCCCGTAATGAATATACAACCCCTTTTTCATATGGCTAAAATATACGACCCCTATTCCCTTTTTGTTCATTGATAAAAGTTGATAACGGTCAACGCATTTCGAGAAGCGTGTGGAATATTTGAGAAAATTCTTTTCGGTGTATTTAAGCCGTTAGCGATGGATAAACAGTTAGTTTCGATTGAGATTTTCGAACTGAGTGCATTTTTGCTCTGTTTATAGCGAGGCATTTCGCTGTGTTGTTTTCGTATTTGGAAGTAAATACGTGTGTAAACGGTGAGTTTACGGTGTTGTGTGATAATTGCTTAATTGCTGATGAATAATTTAGCAGTTGTTGAAGATCTTTCCTGTATATAGTGTAAATAAATCTCCTGTGTTTTTATCAAGAACTGTGTCTTCATTTCAAGAAAGTGGAAGTCGCACCGAATCCGTTACAATACTATATTCAATAGAGACAGACTATATTCAATAGAAATATTTTCCTTTGTTTTCAGTTTCTAAAATGTAAAAATAATCGTTGATTATTTTAAGTATTGCAGAGTTGAGTGCATAGCATAGCTCGTTTAGCTTATATTTTCATTTATATACTTGCCCTAATGGTTTTCAGTCCAAAATATTCGTTTTAGACACATTTTCAGCACCTAATGTAATAGAATATACGATGTTTTTATTTATTTTTCTTTTCTCCCATCAGAAAAGGAGATTAGCTGTTCTCTTAATTTTCCCTTCTGAACTATTCAAAAAAGAAAATAAATAAAAAAAAAAAAAAAACTCTAATTTGAATTTCGAAACTTTGAATTCAAATTATGTTTTTCGCAATCACGAGTTGCGACAAGACTCTACTGGTTAGAGTTATTGTTTCTAGAAATGGCTCCCCGCCCCCCCCCCCCCCCAAGCATGTCCCTCCTCCTGGGTGCTTACGTGTATATAGTTGTGTGTGTAGGCTTACGTGTGTGCACGTAGGCGTGTGTATGTGTGTAAAGGCGTGCGCGCGTAGGTGACTGTGTATGAGCATGCGTGTGTAGGACATGGACGCCACCGCCCAGCAAAAGTGGAATCCGGGGGACAGTGCTCAGGACCAGCCGCGCCGCCGCCGGTGGACGGTGGTGCTGCAGGCCTGGTCCAAGCTGAAAAAGGAACCGGAACATCAAGGACTGTCAAGTGAGAACAATAAGCAATCGTGATTGCTCAAAAATCATGATTTTGTTTTAAAATTTTGGAAGGTGTGTTGTTACAATGTATAAAGTCCCCCCAAAACTGAGGGGGGGGGGGCTGCATTGCCCTCCCTGCCCGCCCATAAATATACCCATGAAAGGACCTCAATAGGCATAATAGGATACTTTTCTCACCTCTTTCTGACGACAGTAAAAATTGTTGGCCTCTTTTTTTTTTTGCAATCTGTTATGAATATCAATAGAAGAAACAGTACAAATTGCATCAGCGAAAATTGATACCAATCACATAGCAAATGATTTGTGGACGACAAACCAGTTCGCATATTAATTGTTAGATGCCACACATTGGCAGTCATCATTTGAAGAAATTATAGGCATTTGATTACAGTAATCGTTCACTTATGTCTCAGCGCAAGGGACCGCTCAAAAAGACGCAAAAGTGAGAGGGAAGTTTTTATACAATTCCTTTTTACTAAAGATATAATCAACTTCATGGTAAATTAATCAGAACACAAAATGCAAAAAATGCATCAGATTTTTTAATAGCATTTTGTTTTTTCAAAATTCGTTTCAATGTTGCTTCTTGAATTTCCAAATATTTCAACAATACTTTCGTAAATATAGGCTATTTCTAACATTTTAAAAATTCCACTTTTAATCTACTTTAAATGTAATTTTAAAACATAATTTTAAAACATAGTAAATAGTTTTGATTTTTTTAGCGCAATTTATGAAACTAATGTGAAGTCGGCACACGTCTAATAATGCAGTTCACCTCGTTGGGCACCTACAAGTAAGCATCTAACAAAAGAATCACACTTGACACTGTTTGCGTTGCAAAACTGCTATAGTTTCAGGTAAATTAATAAGCACTCTTGCATTTACCAGCTCCTTATTTCAATTATTGAATTTTTTCATTGAATGATGTTTATCAGTTTTCAATGATGTTAGATTCTACGGGTTTTGGTATGTAGGAATGTCATAATATTTTTCTTAAATGATCTTTGTATTTATAATTTTACAAATACTAAGGCAACAATGTCGGAGTTTACGTATTCTGATACGTAGGAATGTCATAATATCTTTCTTAAATTATCTTTGCATAATTTTCATAACTTAATTAAAAAAAAAAAAAACTTGATGTTTTATTTAAATAGGAGACAGAGACTGGATATTGTGTGCGATTTATTTATCTTTTTTTGCGGTGGATTTTTCTTATTTTTTAAAGGTGGTGAAACTCCAAGAAATGCCCCCCCCCCCCC
The DNA here is from genome assembly GCF_026930045.1 of Uloborus diversus. NCBI lineage: Eukaryota > Metazoa > Arthropoda > Arachnida > Araneae > Uloboridae > Uloborus > Uloborus diversus. The sequence goes on from NC_072735.1 coordinate 105,452,623, forward strand.
ATGTCAATATCGATATTCGCCGTTCAAGCAGATTTTTGGGAACCCCACTAGTGGCGTGATCCTGATTTCCTGCTTAACATTTTTCAATCTATCGCCAGATTACATGATATTTCAAATCTTTTCAAACGTTTTTGTTAATTTTTGTACATAAAATGAAGACCGTGAATTTTTTTTTTTTTTTTTTGTATTTTCCTGAAAATATGACGGGCTAACAACCGTATTAATAACAGTGAAAAGAAAATAAGGAAATCCATAGCTTTTACAAGTTTTAGCTTAAATCATGTCCGTTGCAACAGAATTATGTACTTCTAATAAAATAATAGCAAATTAAAGTTTGCTTTTATGAATTTCATTTGACTTTCGATTTTGGATGTTACACATGCACACGATTAAACTCTGGTCCCTAAATATCGCAAGAGTGTAATAATATAAGTTACATTGCATATCGAGAAAATTGACACCTTAATTTCTGAAATATTAATCAAATTTTACACAAAAAAACAACAACAACATTGTTTTAATCCAAAACATAACTAAAAAGCCTTAAGAACAGCTTGCAATCATTTAATTTGCATAAATAGACCAAGAGCTGACCCCCCAAAACGCAATTTATCTCTTTTATGGCTTGTGGCCGGTTAAAATAATAAAAAATGCAATGAAAAAACTTTGGCTCTAATCCCCCCCACTAATTTTGGGTCACACGACTGTGTGGGTGGATGAAAGGTCAAAAAAAAGAAAAATATTAAAGTGATGAGTTAAATAGCTAAAAATTATATAATAACATTAAATTAATAAGAAAAAACACGTAGCAAATTTCTCCCCCAGCTATGTTGGGGCGAACGTGGTGCCCCCCACTGGTAAAGTATCGATTATCAAACTAAAAAAAAAATTGATCACTTTCGTGTGGGGGGGGGGGATTTTACAGGGTATTAGTTTCATTATTCTGATTGCCAAAAAAAATCCCCCCCCCCAGTAACTATGAGTCAATTTGTCAAAAAAAATTTTTTTGTTCCTCTTTATTTGGTCCAAGTCGAGTATTATTCGAACTTACGCATGACTGTTTAAGTTGCAAAAAAAAACCCCAAAGTTTGAACGTTTATTCCTTAAAAAAAACTCGTAGCAATCCCCCCCCCCACACCTACGGAGGGGTTGCTACGCGGTGCGCGGTTTTACAACGTGGTGCCCCGCTCGGGGTGAATTATCGATTGCTTAAATAAAAAATGATCACTTTCGTGGAGGGAATTTTACAGAGTATACATTTAATTGTTTTAATTGCAAAAACAAATCTCCCCTCCCCAGCAATTATGAGTCTAGAAGCTGCAGTGCTCGGCGTTGCACGGTCTACCTCAAAAATGTACGTGTATTCGACGTTCCAAACATTTTATACAATTATATAAATTTTCCCGTTTTCATTACATTTCTTATTGCTGCTCCACTCCTATTAGTCAAAGCGCTATGTTATTATAGCCTGTAGCCTTCCTCAATTCAACACAAAATGAATTTTTCAGTTCGAACCCGTCGTCCCTGTAGACCAAGAGCTGAGCCCCCCAAAACACGGTTTATCTGTTTTATGGCGGGTGGCCGGTTAAAATGACTAAAAAAATGTAATTAAAAATTTTGGCTCTAATCCCCCCCCCCCCCACTATTTTTGGGTCACACGCTGCGTGGGTGGATGAAAGGTCAAAATAAAAGAAAAATATTAACATAATAAGTGAAATGGCTAAAAATTATATAATAACATTAAATTAATAAAAAAAACCACGTAGCAACCCCCCTCCAGCTATGCTGGGGCGAATGTGAGAGCCCCCCCCCAGAAGGGAATATCGATTGTTAAAATTAAAAAAATTGATCACTTTCGTGGAGTTGGAGATGGGGAACTTTACAGGGTATTTGTTTCATTATTTTGATTGCCAAAAAATTCCCCCCTCCCAGTAACTATGGGTCAATTTGTCAAAAAAAAAAAAATTTTTTCTCTTTATTTGGTCCGAGTCGAGAACTATTCGAACTTTCCCATGACCTCTTAAATTGTAAAAGAAATTGCAATTATTTATTCGGTAAAAAAAAAAAAAAAAATCCGCCCCCCCCCAGCTATGTTGGGGCGAACTTATTGCCCCCCTGAGGAGTGAATTATCGATTGATTAAATAAATAAAAAAGATTACTTTCGTAGAGAGGGGGGATTTTCTCAGAGTTTACATTTGATTGTAGCAGGAACCCCCCCCCCTCCCCCCCCAAAAAAATTAATTTGAATTAGAAATTTTGAAATATTTTTCAAAATGAAAAGAAGCAATTCAGCGTCCGTACATCTGCTTCTACCATTGTGTGCTCAGCATGAAAAGAAGGAAGGGGAAAGTATACGCCTGTGATGATTTCTTCTTGCTATTTCGAGGGCAGTTTCGTCAGTGATCAACTGTAGCCAACACAGTGAAGTCGTTATAGCTGTTGGTTTTTCTTTTCGGAGCACGCTGTACCGCATCCTTAAACTGAAAACGTAAAAAAATCCTTTTTTCAAAAATATATTTTGATGTTTTTATATTATGAGTGTTTTAAAGGGTAATTTTAAGTGTAGCCAGCCATTAGATAAAAGATTGAATGTTTTGACAGAAACTTTATTTGAAGGAATAAAAGTTTCAAAGATTTGAAAACACTGAAAACTGAGATTCCGTGATTTAGATTTTTCCGAGTTCTTAACAGAAGCAGATCATCGAGATTGTAGGAACATTTTTATCAAACTAAATAGACACTATCCACAACCAATATGCTGAAGGTAAATAAATCTATATGAATTATCAAATTATTATTTTAAAAATTCATTTAGCGCATCGGATTAACGCATTAAAATTTACAAGTAAAAAAAAATTGTTATTGCAATTTTAACATAAAATCACTTTTGTTTGTGAAATAAACTCATAATTACTGGGGTAGGGGGAGATTTTTTTTTTGCAATTAAAACAATTAAATGTATACTCTGAAATTCCCTCACGACAGTTATTTGTTTTTTATTTAATCAATCGATAGTTCACCCCTGGGGGGCACCACATTGTAAAACCGCGCACCGCGTAGCAACCCTCCCCCACAAATAGATGGGGGGGGGGGAATTTACTACGGAGTTTTTTTAAACGAATAAACATCCCAAGCTTTGTTTTTTTGCAATTTAAGCGGTCAGGCTAAAGTTCAAATGGAACTCGACTCGGACCAAATAAAGAAAAACAAAAAAAAAAAAAAATTTTTTTTTTTGACAAATTGATCCATAGTTCTGGAGGGGGAGGGGGGAGAGATTTTTTTTTTTTTTGCAATTAAAACAATTAAATGTATGCTCCGTAAAATTCCCTCCACGAAACTGATCATTTATTTCTAATTTAATCAATCGATAATTCACCCCCTGGGGGGGGGGGGCACCGCGTAGCAACTCCCTCCATAGGTGTGTGTGTGGGGGGGGGGAATTGCTACGAGTTTTTTTTAACGAACAGACGTTCAAAACTTTGGGTTTTTTTGCAACTTAAACTGTCATGCGTAAGTTTGAATAATACTCAACTTGGACCAAATAAAGAGGAACGAAAAAATTATTTTTGACAAATTGACCTATAGTTACTGGGGGGGGGGGATTTTTTTTTTTGGCAATTAAAATAATGAAACTAATACCCTGTAAGATTCCCCCCCACGAAAGTGATCATTTTTTTTAGTTTAATAATCGATACTTTACCCCTGGGGGGCACCACGTTCGCCCCAACATAGCAGGGGGAGAAATTCGCTACGTGTTTTTTCTTATTAATTTAATGTTATTATATAATTTTTAGCTATTTAACTCATCACTTTAATATTTTTCTTTTTTTGACCTTTCATCCACCCACGCAGCCGTGTGACCCAAAATTAGTGGTGGGGATTATAGCCAAAGTTTTTTAATTAAATTTTTTTATTATTTTAACCGGCCACCCGCAATAAAAGAGATAAATCTTGTTTTGGGGGCTCTGCTCTTGGTCTATAAGAAATGTAATGAAAACGGGAAAATTTATATAATTGTATAAAATGTTTGGAACGCCGAATACACGTACATTTTTGAGGTAGACCGTGCAACGCCGGGCAATGCAGCTAGTAGACTCATAACTGCTGGGGAGGGGAGATTTTTTTTAGCAATTAAAACAATTAAGTGCATACTCTAAAATTCCCTCCACGAAAGTGATCATTTTTTATTTAATCAATTGATGATTCACCCCGGGGGGGGGGCACCACGTTGTAAAACCACGCATCGCGTAGCAACCCCCTCCATAGGTGGGGGGGGGGAATTGCTACGAGTTTTTTTTTAACGAATAAACGTTCAAACTTTGGGGTTTTTTTTGCAACTTAAACAGTCATGCGTAAGTTCGAATAATACTCGATTTGGACCAAATAAAGAGGAACAAAAAAAATTTTTTTTGACAAATTGACCCATAGTTGCTCGGGGGGAATTTTTTTTGGCAATCAAAATAATGAAACTAATACCCTGTAAAATTCCCCCCCCACGAAAGTGATCATTTTTTTTTTGTTTGATAATCGATACTTTACCAGTGGGGGGCACCACGTTCGCCCCAACATAGCTGGGGGAGAAATTTGCTACGTGTTTTTTCTTATTAATTTAATGTTATTATATAATTTTTAGCTATTTAACTCATCACTTTAATATTTTTCTTTTTTTTGACCTTTCATCCACCCACACAGTCGTGTGACCCAAAATTAGTGGGGGGGGGATTAGAGCCAAAGTTTTTTCATTGCATTTTTTATTATTTTAACCGGCCACCCGCAATAAAAGAGATAAATCTTGTTTTGGGGGCTCTGCTCTTGGTCTATAAGAAATGTAATGAAAACGGGAAAATTTATATAATTGTATAAAATGTTTGGAACGCCGAATGCACGTACATTTTTGAGGTAGACCGTGCAACGCCGGGCAATGCAGCTAGTAGACTCATAACTGCTGGGGAGGGGAGATTTTTTTTAGCAATTAAAACAATTAAGTGCATACTCTAAAATTCCCTCCACGAAAGTGATCATTTTTTATTTAATCAATTGATGATTCACCCCGGGGGGGGGGGCACCACGTTGTAAAACCACGCATCGCGTAGCAACCCCCTCCATAGGTGGGGGGGGGGAATTGCTACGAGTTTTTTTTTAACGAATAAACGTTCAAACTTTGGGGTTTTTTTTGCAACTTAAACAGTCATGCGTAAGTTCGAATAATACTCGATTTGGACCAAATAAAGAGGAACAAAAAAAATTTTTTTTGACAAATTGACCCATAGTTGCTCGGGGGGAATTTTTTTTGGCAATCAAAATAATGAAACTAATACCCTGTAAAATTCCCCCCCCACGAAAGTGATCATTTTTTTTTTTGTTTGATAATCGATACTTTACCAGTGGGGGGCACCACGTTCGCCCCAACATAGCTGGGGGAGAAATTTGCTACGTGTTTTTTCTAATTAATTTAATGTTATTATATAATTTTTAGCCATTTAACTCATCACTGTAATATTTTTCTTTTTTTTTTGACCTTTCATCCACCCACACAGCCGTGTGACTCAAAATTAGTGGGGGGGATTAGAGCCAAGGTTTTTTCATTGCATTTTTTATTATTTTAACCGGCCAAAAGCCATAAAAGAGATAAATCGTGTTTTGGGGGGTCAGCTCTTGGTCTAAAAGGTTTCAGTACTAAAAAAAAAAAAAAAAAAAAGTCTGTTTAAATACACCATTGATTGAGTGGTAGTGTCCGACATGGTTGCGAAATTGCTTGGATACAACACCAGGGGTGGTTCTAGCGCCGGACAAACTGGACCCCTGTCCGGGGCGGCACATTTTAGCGGCGGCATTTTGGTTCGAATGTCTGAAACACATTTTTCATTAGGAACAAACTTGAACAAAGGTATTTTGCAAACATAATTCCTCCTTTGTTGCTTGGAAATCTGAAAAGAGCGTGAAGGTTGTAGGTCTTTCTGTTTTCCTACGTTTATTGTACCGTAATTGCTGTCGCCAACGTCAGATGATCATGTGTCTAGTTGCGAAGCGAGACAGAATGAGTGACAGAATGTTCCCAGGCGAAACAACAACTGTGAGCGCTTTTGCGCGTTTTGGACATACAGTAAAACCTGTAAAGTTGATTACCCTTGTAAGTTTGAAGAGCGGAAATTTCCGGGCTTATTGGCTTTAGGCCACGGCCAATAAGCCCGGAAATGCCCTCTTTTCATACTGACGCCGGCGTGAAAGCCTTAAGCAGTTTTTACCCTCGTAAGTTGATTACCTGTCTATGTTTACCACCAATATGCACCAAATTTGGCTGAAAATCATATAACAAACCCTTTGTAAGTTGACCACCTGGCTAAGTTGACCACTAAAGTACTGCATCGCAAGTGGTCAACTTACACAGGTTTCACTGTTTTATGTATTAGGGGCGTATTTTAGTAAAGTAATGAGGAGCGTATACAGCCAAACGTATGTGAAGCACAGTTTATATTTTTTGGAAGGGACTGTATGAAAAAAGCATATAAATGAAAAAAAAAATATATAATAGGTATACGTTAATGTGTATTAGACTATGAAGGGAATAATTTAAAAAGGCATAATTAATAAAAACGTATAAAGGAGAAACGTATAAACGGTGCTTCACTATTTATTAACCTTAATGAATAAACTAATATTTAAAAATAGAATGACCAATAATTTTCTAGGTGGACGTTGTAAAAAGTTACAACTGCAAAGTAACAACGTGAGGTCACAAAAGCACCTTCCTTCTTACAATCCTTATTATTTTTGCAGCCTGTTTTTTGGTCCTACGCGAGATCTTCCTCATTTCTTGATCAATTTCTTTGATTTACGCCTCGTTTTAAAGCTTATCGTGCAGGCTAATGACGAAAAATAGACCCACGATCTAAAAATTGTTTTTTTTTTCTTTTTCTGCCAACAATTACTGTTTTAAAGCACCGGACTGAGGTTTTCAGATAAATTTATAAGTTTAACTTGCGCTGTGACCGACAGAGCTGAATAGCTCGATCGGCAGAGCGTTCGAATGGTAACCAGAAAAACGAGTGTTCGGACCTGGCCCGGACGATCTGCATCGAAAAATTAGACAAATATCGCACATTAAATGAACGCTTGAAAACAATAATTAACACAAGTTAGGTTAATAAGATAAATGTGATGGAAACGCTCCTTGTGTTGCGAAAATTTGATGTAGCTAATCGATTCTTAATTTTAAGGTTTTTTTTTTTTTTTCAAGCTTTGACTCCGGTCAGAAAACTAAAGCATAATGTAAGCGATTATGTAAGTATCAGAGTTAAGATTTCAGACTACAATGGAATAATTTTTTGTTCAGAAAAAAAAATCGTACATTGAAATGTAGCTTCTTCTAATGGCAGTTTTTGACCCTTTGCACAAATAAACAAATTGCTACCCCAAATTGAAATTACGCTTTTCATGTAGTCAAACTATGAATATTTATTAGAATACGAATTAAAACATTAAAATTACTAACAACTTGATGCGTAAAATATCATTTTTTCCACTTCTTTCGGCAAATAACAAATAACCAGTCACATTTTTAGTACATTCGAAAAGCTACGCTTAAAAGATGAACTTAGTTCAACTGATTTTGTATTTTAACCATTCGGTTAAATGATGAACACGTGCTGCTACCTAAACAGTAACGGTTCAAGCAGCCTGCGATAACAAATTGTATAAATTTTCAAAAATAAAAATACTTCTCTTTAATATCTTATCTTATATATTATTTCTGTGGATTATTTTTCTGTCGGTCTGCGAAATCTTTCTTATTTCTTGAAGAATTTCCCTCCTCATTTTGAAGCCTATCGGGCCGGCTAATGACGAAAAATACACTTATGGTCTAAAATTCAATTTTTCGGAAACGCCTCGTGCCATTCCAAAACCTTGATGCAGCTTGTAGTTCTTATGCAGATTTTTTTTAAAGCGAAATTCTAATACAACTTTCTAATTTTTTTTGCGTCGTTTTCGGCGGAAAAAAATTACAATTATCCTGTTTTTTTTTTAAATTTTATTTTTTTATTATTTTTTTAAATTTTAAATAAAGCTTAAAAGCCCTGGACTTAGTTCTTCGGTTAAATTGATAAGTTTTTTTCGGTAGAGCGTTCGGCTATAAAGAAGCTGAACTTCGGACCCACCCGGGCTGTCCAACAATTATAGCTAATTTAGATTAATATTACGTATTACATGTACTTATAACATACAACAGATAACACACGTAAAACAATTAAATTAATGATACGGGAATGCTACTTTTCGTTTCGACTCCTTATGCAGGGTACAGTTATTATTCGGATAAGTTGAGTACTAATCGAAGGGTGTTCTTTCCTTTTTTTTTTTTTAAAGCATATTGATTCCGTTCAGACCACTAAGCGTAATGTAAGCATAAAAAAGTATTAGATTTAAAAATTCAGACCTCAAGGGAATCCTTTTTGTGCAGAAAAACTTTTTCATTGTATGCTGAAATGTAGATTTTTCTAATAGCAGTGTTCGACCTTTTGTATAAATGAAAAAATACTACGCCAAATTGAAATGACGAGTTTCACCCAGTAAACCTTTAACTATTTATTGGAATATGACGTAAAACGTTAAAATTATTATCAACTTCATTAGTAAGAAATCATTTTCTACTCCTCTGCTTTCGGCGGAAAAAAATGCGTTTTGTTTATGTTTGAAAAATTTCATTTAAAAAACGGAGTCAGTTCAACTGTTTCGGTTTCGAATTTTAATTGTTCGACTAAAAGAAAAACATGTGTTGGCATTCAAGCCGTAACGGTTAAAGCAGCCTGCTAGGGAAATTGTATTAATTAAAAAAAAAATGAAAACACTTATTTTCAATCTAGTTTATTATTTTCCTAGAATGTTTGTTTCAATCGCTATGCGAGATCTTCCTCATTCCTTAATCAATTTCCTTTTTTTGCAAATAATTTCAAAGCGTATCATGCTGGCTAATGACAAAACATACACACATGGTCATTTCTTTTTTTTTTTGACAAAAAGCTTTATTGCTGTTTTTTTATTACACAGTGCTTCAATGAATAGCATTCGAAAACGAAGTCGCAAATGCTCGGTTGGTTGGAGTGTCGTGCTGTTAATCAGAATGGCGCCAGTTCGTATCCATGCAAATAAATATCTCTTTAATGTTTCTTTTTTTTTTTCGTCAGATGCTCACATAGGCAGGATTGTATTTGCCACAACCCGTTTTTTCACATGCACAATTACTGCTTTTTCACGAGTCACTCAGTCACACTTTAATGATATTTATGTTTGCATTGAAAATACGTACAACCAAAAAGTGAGCGTTATCATAACGTTGTATTTAAAGAGGTTTTGTCGCTGATGTCTTCATTCTACATGTCTTCTTTTGTGCGTTTACTTTCTTCTGTTTACATTAATCCGTTTACTGTTTTCGATTCTTCTTCATAATGTTCTTTCTTTAAAATTTTTAAAGAGCGAAATGCCACATGAAACGATTCGAATTACAGTGTGGAGTTCCGCACGGGTCGACTAGTGTCTGCATAATCTATAACATTGCTGTTAGCAATATGGCGGCACCAATTGCGAGTTTTCAATTCTATCCCATTTAGAGTTACATTGGTTGAGCGGGAATACACGCTGGAATATCATTACCCTGCTTTCCCCTTCTATACTATTGTTTTACAAACAATTATGCTTAAAATCTTTAAAGTGAAAGTTCATAACACGCTTAATCATGTTGTGTTTTGTTTCTTAATAAAAAGCTCAACTATAAAATGTATTGCATTTCAAATATGTCGCAATGTTTTGACAAACATGTATAATAAGAGAGACTTTTTGCACGCATTTTGCAAAGCTAAAGTGACATTTTAAGAAGATAATTATGCTGATAAAAAATTGCTGTTGTTAAATTAGTTTATTCAAATACACGCTATTTATTTTCATAGTTGTATATTTAGTTGTTCGGACTGTGCTTAGAATATGATTTTATGCAACGTTTTCGTAACAAATAAAATGATTCAGAAAATTTTAAACCACCATACAACTTCAATTATGACGTAAAATATCGATATTTCTGTTCTTTTCCTGAAATTTCTATTGCAATTTTAAAAATATTTTAAAGTATTGCTTAATTTACTAAAACATTGATGTAACCTCATTTCTATCATTAGCTGGTGTCATATTTTCACCAGCTTACGTGAGCGTCATTATCCTACATCTCCAAGTTGGACTTGAGTGCAGTACAATAATAGAGTATATGGCGCAATAAAGCACCGATAATATTTTTTTCAAAACAGAAAATTGTTTTCTTTTTTGAAAAACGTTCAATTGCTATGTATTTTCAGAGACCTTTCTTTCTTTCTTTCTTTCTTGTGGGGCTGCGGTTAAGCTATTAGCCTTTTTAGCAGACCGATTGCGGTCCTCCAATACGGCATCCAGTCTTTCATGTTCCACCATTAAGGCGCGGATTTCAATGGCACAGATAATTTTGACACCCAGTTTCCCACTAGATGGAGGCACCAGGGGCCCTACAACGTAAGTAACGTTCCATTCTGGTGACGACGTTTTCTCCCTCACGAAAAGCGAGAACAACCGAGAAAATAGTCGTTTCCTCCCATTTGCTCTTACCACCATTGTATCGAGTGAGTATTTTGTCTCTTTTTCCAGCGTTCCGAGAACTACTCGTGACGCGAGAAAGGCATCTCTTCAGTCGGACTGGAGTTCTTTTTTCCTACGGCAAAAGAGGCTTGGAACTCCGTTTCCCACGGCATTTGCGGTTTCCCGTACTTATTGAGTTTTTTCGTCCACTGCAACGGGGATCCGCAACTTCTAATTCCACGGCGTTTCGAGATCCGAGGAGTTATCTCATGGCCAAACAAATTGGCAGATACATTTCTTGAATATGTCACAACCAACTTTTTTTTTCTTTTGTGTTTACGCATTTTATTAATTTTACTTTTGGCTTATTTTTTTCTTTTAAAAATATTCTTTCGAAAGAATACTTTAAAATGCAAAGTGCCTTTTTGTTATGTTTCGTAAAATTAGAAATGCAGATTTGCGAAGCACGGTTGCTTTAGTTTGAAATTAGTGACTGTTAATCTTCGTTTACACCAAAGAATTCTCTTTTGACATGAACTTTCATGCGTCACATGTTTAGGTGAAATCTGTTTAATAATTTAAAAAAAAAACCTAAGCAATTGTTAAATTTTTGAAAAAATAAACGATGGACTCGCTCTTGATTTTCTTTGAAAAGCAAAACAAAGGGCTTTTAAGAACCATTTGACAGAATTTTTTGGTTCATAATTACCCCACTAGAAACCGTGAAAATATTATACCTATTGACACAAAAACAAATCTATTGTTCAATGGCATTAACTTTTACGGACCAAGATTGTGGACACCTTACTCATTTTTTTAAAAACCATTAATAATCGAAATTTGTTTAAGAAAAGGCTAAAAAATTTTACACTCAATTCTACTACAGTCAATTTAGGATAAAGTAGCATATTTGTAATAGTATACCTGGGTTCCGTTATAAAATTAAACGTACTTTATTGCATTGCTTGTGTTTATGTGTTTTTTGTATGATTATGCATTTATTTTCTTTTAATTCTATCTTATGTTATAAAGTGGCTATAAAATAAGTTCTTTTCTGAGCGGTGGGAGCTATTCAGGCTACTGTTATAGCCTTTACTCCCATCTACTCAATCAGGGATTTTCAAATAGACAGAGTGAAATACATTAAATAAAAAAAACTTTTTTTTTATTTAATGCAAATTTGAAGAATAATGGATAAATAATAAAGCTGGGGAATTCGAAAACGATCGTTTTCTATTGACTACAATGCCCTTTCTCACTACTTCTAATGAAAAAACAGTGGTCCAGCAAATCAATTTTTCTAGAATAGTGTATAAGTTATAACTTAACATGAAAAGTGCTGTGGGTTTTAAACTTTATTTCTTTTAATTAATTACATGGAAAGAGTGTTTCGCGTTGATTTTGTACGTCTATCTGTAGAGCAACATTGCTTAACGTCGCAAAATTGAATCCAGCAACATGCATGTCAAAACTATCAAAACATGTAATTTTAAGGCAGAAACACCAATATGTAAACCAAGAAACGATTCATTTCTCGCGATCGAAATTGTTAAAAAGTGTATCTATTTGCCCTCATTATAATTAATGTTCATTTAAAAACATCCAAATTCGGGGAATGAGCCTAAGCAAAATATGTTCGTACCACTTAATAACGAAAAACATGTTAATAATATTTTGAAACCGAAGATATTTCATTTAAATTACTAACCGATTTAAACAATGCTTCCGTGTTTAATGAAAACCATGTTCCTATAATAAGATTACTATTATTAAAAGTAACTTGACTGCATTATTTCCTAGACTCCTCCTCTTGCAAGATTACAAGCATTAGAAATCTCACAATTGCAAAATTTCCATCACTACGTAAGTGTAAACAGCCACCGCTTCTCTGGCCACCGCCATCTTGACTAGGAAGCACTTCTCACCTCCCGAGAAAGCCATCTCACCACCTGCCATCCGGGTGAAAACGAGAATGGTCCTTCTCGGCAGCTAAAGTCGGCAGCAAGACGTTTAGGATAGCTTCATGGTAGAGAGAAATGGTGCGTCACGGAAAGTGACGTCACGCACGGCGAAAAACTGGTTTTCTGACCGATTTCTCGTTAACGACTCCGTTCTAGAGACAATCATTGTAAGGCCCCAGGGCTTTCTCTGATGCGAAACTGCACTGAGGATTTAATTTTGCAGAGGGCATTCAAAGTTAAATGAATATCTAAGGAATCTTTTACATGCCACATAATCATACGACATGGGCGATGACGATTTTCTGCATCTCGAAAAACCACCGACTGGCAATTGCCGTTCATAACCTGTGACCACGGCGCAAGGCTGACGCCTTAGCACCACGTCACCCAGTCAACCATTTAGGGAGACCTTGACCGCCAATTATAGTTGAATTGTAATATATTGCCGTAATAAAGCACTGACGTAGAACCAAAAATGACTATTTGTTTTAACACAGAAAATAGTTTGTTTTCTTTTTTGAAAAACGTTCAGTTGCAACGGATTTGGAGAGACCTTGATTTTTGGCTGCTAAATATTCGTTACTAGACCTCGACCTTATGAAATGGCTGAATATTCAATATTGTCACCTGCCAAATATTCCCTAATTTTGTGTGGGATCCAGATCTAGGCTATATTCGAAGACGGCACCGGTCACACCGGTGCCACCGCAAGCGTTCGGAAACGATCGAGTCCTAATACGTTTTCAATTAGGAATTTCAATTAGGGACTCAACTGTTTTGACCGCAATTTCCGAATGCAGTCCTACAGGCTAACACCTAAGATTAAAATTTCTTGCGCAATTTACATGGCAGAATTTAAAAAAAAAAAAAAAAAAAATCATGCGAAGAAACTTCGTATTTTTAAAAGAAATGCTTTTCTCTCAGAGAATACGTAACATACGTGGCATTTTATGAAAATGTGTAGAAAAATGGTTACATAGCGAGTAAGTTACATCGTGAAATGTGAAGGTTGAAAAAAAAAAATCCTTTTCAGTTTATTATTAGTCCCCAAAGTTACGTGAGACAATTTTTACTGGAATGTGTGAAAGATATTGAAAAAAAAAAAAAAAAAAAAAAAAACGGAAATTTGCATCAGACTGAGTGTTAAACATGTAATTACGAAAAAAAAAAAAACCAAGAAAAAAAAAAAAAAAAAACGTAGCACACCTAATAATTTAGCCAATGGCTGCAACTGTACTCCTACAGTGTCAAACATACATTCTATTCGGCGAGAAATCGGGATCTAAAAGAAAAACTACTAACTACCCTAAAGCTTCCTATAATCATCTCAAAAATTACATGGACATATACCTCAAAATAGAGAAGAAGAAGAAGAAGAAGAAATTACATGGTGGTGGAAACAACGAAGAACGAGGCAGTTAATTCTTGTTATCTAAGTAAGTGCATTCTTTTTATAGTACTTGTTTTCTGATTGTATCAATTATTCTCATTGTGAAAGTGGTATTTATGAGCCCAAGGTGAAAGTGTTCAAAAAACCATTCTTATAATTGATCATCCCTCATCAATCATTATTTTTCTCCAGACGTGTCAGAAAGTAAATGCCATCCTTTTTTTTTGAGTTATTACACTCATCACTTTATTATTCGAGTATACAATTTGTACACGTTTTATCATAGAGTATATCTCATAATCTATGTCTTTAGGAGCTATCTTAAAAAGCGATCCATCATCAATTGTACTTCAATGATGGAAACTGATTCGCACAGTTGGATTCATTTCTGTTTCTACGTGACTAAAATTCATTCTTTCGTCTTCTAAATGTTTTTGATTCTTTTGACATGTTTGAATGCACGAACTCTGCAAAATTCCGCATTTAAAGAGGGAAAACATATCTATTAAATTTCATTACTGCTGTAAAACGGTAAAAAGTTATATCTCTAAAATTATCTATAAGTATTTGTAGAGGTATTCGTGAGGAGGGAAATTTTGGCAGAAAGATTAATTGCTTTGTGAACAATTGTAATGATGGTCTCCCTCATTACTATTGTTACGCAAAAAGTGTTACTATTAAAGAAACATGAACGCGTCGGAATTAGTAGGTTCAAGTCTGCTTGCGTCAATTTTGAGTTCGATAGCTTGCAATTTCTTTCTCGCAATACTAATACTGTTGTAAAACTGAAAAGTGGGTCAAATATATATGTATATGTTACCGTTAAAGTATGAAATCCGTTACTTTACAGAATACCTAGTTATTTCATGGAATAACTGATCGTGTTCGTTCAAGTGTAAAACTCGCTTGTATTTCATGGTTTAACTAGTTATTTCATAGAATAACGATCTGCAGCCCGTTAAAGTTTAAAATAATCTATATCATATATTTTTCACGACAAATACATTTACCTTCCACCCCTGTGTTACCCCTAAAATGTTCGTGTAAAACCCAGTGTGTCAACAAAAAAAGTTTTTGTTTTAGAAACAATGTTCTTTGTAATTCCAAGTGTCATTTTAGAAATCCTCGTTGTAATAAATGATTTTATGGTAAGAGTCCATAAGTACCATTTATACGCTGCATAAATTAGGTAAATTGCTCTTTTTTTCATTTTAATTGTCTATCATTAGTTTATTTATAGAATACCTATATAGTTGTTTCATTTTGGATAAATTGTTTATTTTACACTTTAACTGCCTTTCATTAGTTAATTTATAGAATACCTAGTTATTCCATGAAATAACTGATTGTGATCGTTAAAGTGCATAATATGTTATTAATTTGACACTTTAATTAGTTATTCTACTATATAATTTAACGTAGTACTAGTAACCTATATACTAGTTCTATTTGTTTAACCTACAAGTTCTATATTTTCGCAAACATTAGTCCTAGATGCATACTTCCAATTGCAAAACTGGTCAAAATAAGATGCGGAATTTAGGACATTAAAAGTTCAGAAAACTAGTAGTGAAAAAATACGAAATCTAAATTTTTATACAGACCCTACACTGTTAAAACTACAGGTTGCGTTTGGCACCTTTCAGGGGTGAAACGCTTGTTCACCAGCGGCACCCGAAAGAGAATCGAAATTGCACCTTTAGCAAGGGTGAAAAACTGGCTCCCTTCACCTAACGTGCACCGTAGGTGAAAGATGGTACCCTAGGTGAGAAAATGGCACCTTTATTGCTTCCTATAGAGATCCCCCCCCCCGTGTTGTGTGAGTTTTTGAATGCAATTGTGTTTCATTTATTTTGATTTATATATACGAAGGCATTTGATCACATTTCAACTTTCGAACATAGTTTAGAAGTGTTCATGACTTTGATTTGTCTGTTCGTGCACTAACTTTCTTGCATTTACACTTGGACTGCTCAGTAATTAATATGTTGTTGACAACTTTTACTGCATGATCCGTACTGAAAATGAACAGGGAAGGTATTTATCAATCATGCCGGAACAACCAGAAATATTAGGTAACATTAGATTAGAATCATGGGAAAATAAAAGCGTTTCATTAACGCTTAAAATTTTAATCGAGCGTAACATATCAATACTTATTATAAGATTCAATATTTGAGTATCCTTATGCGTACAAGATAAATACTAATTTAAAAGCCCTTCTTTCCAATGTCAAGTTTTCCGTCAGATTAAAAACAAGAAGGTCTGTCTAGAACTAAACGAGCCTACTTTCCCATATATCCATACTACTTTCTAGTACCTGATCGATATTCTCGAAAATAGCTAAAATCGCAAATTGTTTCAAAAATATTTTTTAAATATTTTAAGCTGATTTCTAGGAATAAAATATTCCTCACTCATCTTTAAAAAAAAAAAAAAAAAAAAAGCAGCACCTTTTAAACAAAGCAGCTAATACACTTTTCCCATTAAAAAATTCTTTAACAGCTTTTAAAACGAAAAAATAATTAAAATTAATAAGCTTATTAAAATAAATGTATCATATCAAAAAAAAAAAAAAAAAAATCGTTTTTTCCCCTGATACCAAAAATAGTTTTTTAAATGAATTAATTAATTACCAAAATAAATAAAAACAATAAAATGTCAACTTAAAGAAATAATTTTCATTGTCAAAAAAAAAAAAAAAAAAGAAAGAAAAAAAATCGTCTGCGTATACCTTTATGTAGAAACATGAATGACTTCGAGTTTATTCGCTGAAAACTGAATACCTAAATTAAAACTTTAGCGTTAAAATAAAAACAAGTCATATCAACAATAATTATTTCAGTTAAAACCATAGATGCGGAGTCAGAGTCAATCTCATTTTAGGATAAAGGAGTCGGAGTCGAATATCCAAAAATCGGAGTCAGTCATCTGTCCTCCGTGTATAAATTTTTTCCAAAGCTACGAAGTCAGAGTCGAAGTCGGGGAGTCGGAGTCCGATTAATTATCGGGCACAGGAGTCGAGTCGGAGTCAGGTGCCCCTGCATTCTCGGAGTTGGAGTCCGGAGTTTGGCGTCAAGAGCTGTTTCCAACAAAATTTGTTCGAAGTAAATCCGCCTTCAAGTGCGGAATCTACATTGACTTTCAGTTTCCCCGTAAGCGCTAATGTTAAGGGATTTGAACTGTTCAAAATTGAGCGGAAAATTGTTCAAATCAAAAAGATATTTTATATAGGGGTTTTTCATTAAAAGTTTTTTCCTACAAAATTTGTCTGAAGCAAATTCGCCTCACAGTTCGGAATTTCCTTGAATTTCCCCGTAGGCGCTAATGTTAAGTTTTTTTGAACTGTTCAAAATTGAACAAAAAATAGTTCGAATCAAAAAGTGAAATATGGGAATGAGGTGTCCTCGACGAGATCTTTCGAACATAAAAAAGGTTTTTTCGAATCGGACTATTCATTCGAAAGTTATTAGGGGGGGGGGGGACAGACAGAAAGACCGACAGACAGAAAGACCGACAGACAGACAGACAGACCGACGGACAGACCGACACACAGACAGACCGACAGACATTTTCCCCCATCTCAATACCCTACTTTCCAATTTTTAATTTTTCAATATTTATTTATTTTACTTATTTTTGATTTTTTTTTGTTTTTCGCGATATTTTTAAGATGCATTAAGCCTTCTTTCATGCTTTTTTCTTCTTTTTCTGACTTTTACTGGGAAAGTAGGCTAATAATAAAAACGAGTAGATAATTACATTCGCTTCATGCAATAATGCCTAAGAAAGATACGTTAACCAAACACGATGTGAAACTCATGAGTCACACTGAGTGAGATTTCTTTTGACGCGTTTTTTTTTTTTTCCTCCGCCTTTGCTGCTCTGTTCGTTTTTACTACGTAGTTATTTCATTGAAAAGAAATATACATTGTAGTACAGTAAAATTAGGCCAAAAAATGGCCAAACCCAAACATCCAAAAAAAAAAAAGTGAAACCTGTTGCAAATTACTTCTTACCCTTCCAGGAAGAAGGGGTAAAAAGTCCCAGCAATTTGCGCGTCGGGTTTTGGGGGGAAGGGGGGGGGGGACAAAATAATCCTCTATTTAAATAAAAATAATTTCTATTACTTAAAAAAGATTCTCAAACCTCGCAGAAACCACTCTATAATAGTAAAATAATAAACTCTAACAGAAAAAAATTCTAATTAACAGGGGTGCACAGGCGGGGGGGGGGGATGGGGGGGGGGGTCATGGAGCAGCTTTGCGTCATTGGAATTTTTAAGGCAGTTTTTTCAAGGGGTATTTCTTTGTTTTTTGAGGGCTTTTATTCTTGATGGATACTCCGTCACACTTAAGGGGTGCACCATCCCTTTTTTTTTGGGGGGGGGCCCTGAATTTACATTCTAAAATCAACTATTGCAGTGAAGTTCACGAAAAAATTTCCCTGATTTAAACTTTTCCGAAGTACAAAATGCCACACAATGATATAGTAATGTCAGAATGAAAATTCTAAAAGATCTAAGCGAGCTCAGTAACCAAATTATTTGTGACTGGAGTTATTAAACTGTTTAGAGCGCTGGAAAACAAAATTCCTGTGCAGCATAAAAAACGTCCAAATTGACCAAAGTTTCCCTACTTCTTCTTGATTAACAAACTTCAACTATTCTACAATCTTTGGCCATCACCGTAAGGGGGGACAAACCGAAATTGCCAATAGTGAGATGGGCAGTGCTGCAATTCTGCTCCCTCTAAATCGGTGGGGGTTCTCATTTGCAAACGCCGAGCTACCTCTCTTTTACGCAGCTGGTTATGTGAATTATGCTAAATATGCGGACATATACTTTCAACACTATCTGAAACTTTTGAGTACATAATGCGATAAAAAAAATTTGATCACATCAAACATCAGCTATACAACGATCTAACTCAGTGACAAATTCAGGTGGTCTAGAACCTGTAGTGATTCAACGATAGAACAAGTCTTGATGAGAGCAATGAGCAATACAACAATAGAATGCTAAATATTTACACCTTTTTGTCTCTCAGTTTGGAAATCACAATCCGTTTCTAAAGCCCCCAGAAGTTCATCCCTCTCAAGTTGGTAGTGGTATCGCTCGCTGATGATAAGGTGAGTGGCGATGAGACCTTTAACGTTCGGGTAGTAACATCAAAGGATATTGAAAGGCAAACAATTTTGTGGCATTTCTTTGTAAAAGAGGTAAACAGTTATGTCTTAGCTTCTGTTAGGAGAGTAGTTACTATTGGTAAAGATGTGCAAGCCCAAACCATCTTTCACACCGAATGGTATGAATAGTAAAGATGGAATAACAAATTGTTAAAAACTTTGATACGAGTTATGCGCTGATCCTCCATTAGTACTCGATGAATCTGGTTTCAGAAGGAAAGAAATCTTATATAGTTAAAGTGCTATTATCTGAAGCAAAAGGTTCATCCACCATCAGAGAACGAACAGCTGGTGTCATATATGAGGCAGTGAGAAGCAAAGGGATGTAAGTGGACACTTTCAAGTTTTGAATAAAAGGCGGTTAAAGATAACATCCTGGGTAGGTTTTCATTGATTTTCTTTTCTAAATTATGCTGTATAGAAGCAACTACCAGATCTACTAGTACCATCTCTTGCCTCAACATAGAGGAGAGGTTCACCAACCATTTGTACTGGTTATCTCCAAATTTTTAATTTTTCCACTTGCATCCCTTTGCTTCTCACTGCCTCATATGTAATAGATGGAAGATACCTGTTTGATCATATTTTTGGTAATGATCTGTAAACTTCAAGGAAATATGTCAGCAATGCAGTGTATAGGTAATTTGTAAGTATGGGAAAGCTAGTGGTCATTTTTGATGGGTGCAAAGAAAGCACCACAGAAATATAATCTGCGTCTTATTACAACTGTCAAGCCTTCTGCTCTAGAAGACTTTCTGCGTCTCAAACCTTGTGCTTGCTCTGAGGAGTTCATTGGATATAGTGAATGTTTGAAAAGTCTGAAAGTGGACTGAAGTGCTCAATTATATGCACAAACTGTGTTAGACATAGCTGCAACAATAACGAGTTTGCAGAGGATCTAGATTCCAAAAAAAATCTTGATAACGAAAACTTTTTGTTAGAAACTTAGGAGAAATCATTTGAAAGCAAAAAAACAGTTCAGCGTATTTTTCTGGCCATTTAATCAAATGTGCACCATTAGAGGGGGTGGGGGGAAGGATAATATTTTAGTATATAATTTCGTTTTGGGAGGTGAGCTACTGTTCTTATGGAGTGGGCAGTCCTGATTTAATGCATTTTTGATTTGCATGAAATACTTCTACTTTAATAAAAGGGAAGGGAAGGGGGATTTATTTTATTTGGTGGAGCGGGGGGGGGGGGTGCTGTAGCTTTGAGAGGAGGTGCATCATCGATCTTGGAAAATGGACACACTCGATTTCTAACTTTAACTTAGCATAAAATAATGTCTCCATATGAAACGTATGGAGAGGGGTTCGGGGGTACTGCTTCGTTCTACGGGGATAAGGGGGATCTGTAGCATTGGTGGGTCACGTCATCCCTCTTGGGGGTCAAACACCTTTAATTTCATGCTTTTAAATTTAGTAAAACATAATATTCTCACTTTAAATTTACTCTAAAATTTCTGGAAAAATACCCAAAACAGCAATTTTTAGATGCCCCCCATTCCAAAACCCGACGCACAATTGGGTGGGACTTTTTACCTGTTCTTATTGGAAGGGTAATAAACAATTTGCACCAGGTTCAGCTTTTTTTTTTTTGGATGTTTGGGTCCGACCCCTATTTTTACTGTACTAATTGGTATATAGGCTGCTCACGTCACGTCGATGCATTTTTATTCCGGAATTAGTTATTCAATCATCAGCTGATTTAAAGTTTTTATTTTTAATGTTGTTGTTGTTCAAGATAGTACTGATAGATAGTTTTAGGTAACAGTTTTGCAGGATATAAATAGCAAGATATTAAATATTTAATAAGGTAAACGGAACAATAAGCAGTTGTCAACATACTTTAAACACTTTAAATATGTTCGAAAGCTCTAAGAGCTACAATATGATCAAATGCCTTTACTTACGCGAGGTTTCGAAGATTAATCCACGAAATTTTCAGTTTTGTACTTCATTCAATGTGAAAGTAAATTTCGTTGCAACTTCCTTCGTTCGCCATTCAAACTGAAGTTGTCGTTGGAGTTGTTGTCAGGGCGCATGCGCTACGAGTCGCTCTCCTATTGAATGGTCTTTTAGCACTTGAGTTAACGTTGTTCACCCACTGAGGAACCAAAAGCACCTTAACGACACTTCCTAGCCTCTGTTGCACCCTGAGTCACCGTTTTTTTTCACCCTAGTGTGAAATTCTTTACCCCTGTGGCACTTCTGGTTTTAACAGTGTAGGTCTAACTTATATTTAGGGAAGAAATCCCCATTGAAAAATACTTGCGACACAAAAAGTTTGACATTAGTACGACAAATATTCACCGAGATATGAAACGCAGAGCTTTGTGACTTACATAACTTAACACTCGCTGTCAGTAACACTTTTTTGGGTGAAAATATAGCGGAAAACACGGGTTTAAAATCAGCATTAAAATCATAAGGATTAAAAATCATAATCATCGTCATATTTAATTATATTCGTAGAGTGTTTTTTCAAACTGTGAGAGCTTTTGCTGAGTGTTTTTACGTACCATAGCATTTATTTTTGAATAACAATGAAAAATATAAGGTAAAGCACCATAAGGTAGACCCCAGCCAGTGCTTCAGTAGTGATCACTTCAAGGTTTAATACTCACTAGTAGGAGCCAAAGTGAAGTGTATTTTAAATTGTGGGTCTACAATAGTAATTACCTCTCTTGAAACTCAATGAGGGTATTATAGCCCGATCTCTTCCTTAATCGTCCCATTTTCTAAAAATGCAAAAATTTCAATTCGTTCTTTTATCAGTTTTTTCCCAAACCTCAAATTTGGTCTGTTAGTGAGCACTCTAAAGTCTGAAAGCTTCAGTAGTGGTTCAGTAGTGACCATCTGACGTTCTCACATCCGAAGAATTTACATTACTTACTTTAAATTCAAATCACATTGTAATTGTTCATTTCTTTCTTCAAAATATATAAATAAACTTGAAGTGGCCACTACTGGTGTTTTTATCTTAAATATACAATGAAACCTGTGTATAACGATACTGTCTATAACAATAAACCTATCTATAGCGATATTTTCCTTGGTCCCAAGCAGCATGTCAGCATGAATAATCAAACCGTCTATAATGATAACCTGTCTATAATAACTTTTTTTGGTCCCAACAGTATCGTTGTGGACAGGTTTTAACTGTATATATATATCTTTTTTCTTCGATTACTTGTCCTTCTGAAAGGGCGATAAGTAACAATCTGATCTTCTGCACGGATCATTAAAATTTTGAACACCAATATCTCACTGAATTTTGGTTGCGAATGTTTCGCCTTTTCTGTGTTTGAATTATTTTTCAATGGAGATAATTTCCCTAAATATATTTTAGGAGATTTAGAGTTCGTATAAAAATTCATATTTCGTATTACAAGTTTGACCTACTACTCTCCTATTAGCTGAGTGCTAACTTAAAACTTTTTTAAATAAATTTTTTCTTTTCCAAAATATTATTTTTCTTACTTGTGACTAACTTTAATTCACTTTATTGTCACGGAAAAAATTTAGGGATTAGTATTGTATGTGCATTAATTCCGTTAATTGGACAGTTTATCTTTATTTTTGTTAATCATTATATTTTGTGTATCATTTATAGTGGTAAGTGTAATAGTTTATAAAATATAAATTTCTAAAACCGGAATATTCCTTCACACTATCCTTGTATTTTTGTTTAAAAAGGCATTTTGTTCTTTGTTTTATGCTTTTTTATTCAAAATTATAAAACGTTGTTTAAATTATCAATACTAATTTTCTCCAAACTCTTAAAAAGTGTCAACTACTAGTCGACCTTGGGAAGTTAAAGCGCAGCAACTGCAGAATGAGTTTTTGAGATATTTGAAGAAACACGTTTTGGAATCCATACTAACAATAAGGAAATGTAGAAACTTGGAGTCTTTTTCAAGCTTTATTTTCAGCGGAAACCAACCAAGCAAGTGTGTACGAAAAAAACTGAAGTACAATAGATTAAAAAAAAAAAAAAAAATCGGAGAAATTGCGTTTTAACCTTCGCACAGCAGCACAGTGTCAACAACTAACGGTTTTATCTTACCAGAAATTCAGTAGCAGGACGAAAAACGAAAAATAAAAGCAATCCTTTAAAAAATCAAAAATGCAAATAATCTATTAATGGTCACAACTAGTGATATAAAATACCCGGGTATTTATTTTTAGGGGTAAATACCCAGGGTATATACCCGGGTAAATACCCGAAATGGGTAAATACCCGGGGATTTATTTCAAAAATTTATATTCATCTAAAATACTTTTCTGTATGTATTCCATATTATGTATATATACAACCATCCATATACAAAACAATAAATTTTTGCCTAAAAATTGTATTTTGATCACATATTTAAAGAATTATTGTGTGAAACAGCTTAGCAATCTAATATGATATTCACATTAAATGTGTTGGATATGCCTAATCAATGTTGATAGCCAAAATTTCAGATATAAGAAGCCATTCTACAAAAAGAAAAAAGCTTAACTGGTTACAAAAAAAAAAAGCAAACATCAATTTTTTAAGGTCCTAGTCTTTTATAACCCAGTAATATGTCCCTGCACTCTCAGAAATGGACTTTCAAATTTGACGAAATTTTCTTCGTTTTTGACGAAACCACTTCCAGGGATATGCTCCGAGCGAACATTTCGTCAAATTGAAGAAACTGCTTTTGTTAGTGGTTTGAGGATGCGAATTTCGTCAAATGTAACGAAATATTTCTTCATTCTAGTTTCGTCAAATTAACAATCATTTTCGTAGTTTTGAGAGCATTAGTTTCGTCAAATTAATTTCATATATCAGGACATTAGTTTCGTAAATTTTAAGAAAATTTATTTCCTTTTTTTTTTCTTTGAGCACATTAATTTTTTTTTTGAGAATACAGTCGAACCTCGTTAATTCGAACACGCTTAAAACAAATAACTGCTGAAATGAACTTTTTTGCAATCTTTGTCTTATTGTTTATTGTTTTTTGGATAAAGCGAACCAACTTTTTATAATAATCGATTTTAATGGTCCCTTTAAGTTCGTTATAACGAGGTTCGACTGTATTTTATAAGATTCGTGTGCGTGTGATCAAATCCTAACTTCAGAACCACCGTAGTTTCCCACTTTATTACGTATAGTCACTTTCACAGGCCCGTCATTTACGAGGTCAGGGGGTCAATTGACCCCCCCCCCTCCCGTCTTGATTTTTGAACATTCATGTTTTTATACATGACTGGCCGTTGTTTTAGTTCGTTTTCTGTAAAATTTTTATTGAGTACAGACTCTTTGTCATATTTGGGAAAAAAATTGAAACAACGGGCCTGCAGCCCCCCTCCCCCCCCATCAAAAAAAAGACAAGTAATTGTTAAAAAAAAGAGGCACATAGAATATGTCAAGCGAATTTTTATTTATGTAAAAATGCAAACAAACAACTTCTTAAAAAAGGTAAAACAAATCATTGCAGATTAAACTCCCCATGATATCTAATCAACCCCCCCCCCATAATGGGGGTTTTCCTTCAAAAAATCTAATTTTTGTCGGATATTTTCCAAAATTTGGCACAGAGGATCGTTATTGGAGGCTCGGGAATTCACACAAGGTCGTTTATGTCCCTCTATGGGGGGGGGGACAGACAACCCCACATTGGGGGTTCTCCGTATTAAAAAAATTTTTTTGTCTGATCTTTTTTAAATTTGCCACAGAGGTTCTTAGATGCTCAAGAATCACGCAGGGTAGTTTTCATCACTTTATAAGGGGAGGGGGGGGGGGCGATGGGGGGGGGGGGTCTTTGAAAAAAATCCAATTTTTGTCGGATCTTTCCAAAATTTGACATATAGGCTCTTTGATGCACGGGGATTCACACAGGGTAGTTTTCGGTCTTCTATGGGGGGGAGGGCAACCCCTATGGTAGTTTTCCTACAAAAAATCCAGTTTTTGTTGGATCTTTCTGAATTGGTAGAGTTTCGTTATTTGATGCTCAGGAATTCTGATAGGGTGGTTTTCTTTCCGCTATGGGGGGCAACCCCCATACGGGAGGGGTTCTTATAGAAAAACAGTTTTTATCATATCTTTTCCAAATTTGGAACAGAGGTCCTCTGATGCTCGGGAATTCACACATGGTAGTTTTCAACCCTCCATGATGGGGGGGGGGGGGAGCAACACCGCATTGGGGGGTTCTCCTTATATAAAAAAAAGTTTTTTTCGGATCTTTTCTAAATTTGCCATAGAGGTTCTTTGATGCTCAGAAATTCACGGAGGTTAGCTTCCGTCAATGTATGGGTTGGGGGGGGGGGGCAACCCCGATGGGGGTTTTCCTTGAAAAAAAAATTATTTTTTGTCGGATCTTTCCAAAATTTGGCATAGAGGTTCGTTCATTGATGCTCAGGAATTCTCATAGGGTGGTTTTCGCCCCGCTATGGGGGACAACCACCAAATGAGGGGTTTTCTTACAAAAAAACCAGTTTTATCATGCCTTTTCCGAAATTGTCACAGATATCTTTTGACGCTCGGAAATTCCCGTCTTCGTCCTGCTATGGAGTGGGAAACCACGTGTGTGTGTGTGGGGGGGGGGGGGGGTCTTAAAAGAACCCAGTTTTTGTCTGATCTGTTCCAAAATTTGGTACATTTGTCTTTTGATGTTTCCGGCATTCTCATAGTGTAGTTTTCGCCCCGCTATGTGTGGCAAACCCCATAGGAGTTTTCCTTATTAAAATCCAGTTTTCATCGGATCTTTTCCAGATTCGGCCCAGATATCCTTTGATGCTGGAAATCCACATAGCATAGTTTCCCATGGGGTAGTATTCATATGGGGTACTACCCCATGTGATTAAAGAACCTATGTGCCAAATTAGAAAAAGATCTGACAAAAGCCTGGATTTTTGTAAGGAAAACTCCCCTAATTGGGGAGGGGGGGGGGGTGCCCCTAAAGCGGAAAGAATATTTCAAACTGTTTGAACTACATCGCGATGTAAGGACGGCGAATCATCACGATGTTGAAATTCCTACATCGCCCTGCCCCTACTGGGAATATAAAAGTGCTACTTCCTCAGCAGACATTGGGTTCTGGAAAAATAAATCATGTGCCACTTTTATGCACAGTTAGATCGATATATGCTCGGGAGAAAATTGCTGAGAAGTTTCTTCATTGCATCGCATGAAAAATTCCAGAAAAAAAAAAAAAAGATTTTTATCCAACTTATACCACAAATTTCAAAGAAAAAGTACAATAAATTGGACAACTTTAAGTTAGTACATATTTGTTCTAAAATTAGATACAGAAAATAAAATTAGATAATCTTAAGAAAAAGCTTACCTTTTCTTTTTCTAATTAATTATTTGTTTTATTAATTTTGCTTGTATGTAGAATGTTTATTTGGCCACATGAAATGCATGCAATAATAAAACTCCTGTTTTTTAATACAGGAATTTTGTTATTGCATGCATTTCATACTTCATACTTTGAAAACAATTCTCTGCCAAAATTGCAAAAGGTATTTGAAAATATAAATCTTAAAAAAATGCAGATGTGAAATAAATCTTTCGGTAAAATTAATTTAGTGTAATGTTTGTTAAATAATTATAAAAATATACCTTTGCTTTTCACCCCTAAGTTTTTATTTTTATTTCCAAACATGTGTAACATGAAATCAATGTATAATATACGAACATTTAGAATATTGTTATAATTATGAAAAAGTCTTCGTCTGTCCTTGTTCCAATTATCTCCGTGATGTTGGATCCATCCTAAAAAAAGTTTTAAAAAGAGAATATATAACATAATAAGTAAAGGTTTAAGTCCATAGGTGTATGCCCTCATGCACATAGATCTTTTTTCTATTTCGAGGAAAGTTTTAAGATTAAATTCATCAGTTTATTTCTGAAATAAAACATGTTTTCACGATATCTTTTAAAATCTGAGTTTTTTTTCCCTTAAGTTAAAAATCTAAGATTCGCTTGTGACTTTGAAAAGCATCTGATTTAATTTTCATATTTTTCAAAATATATGATGATTTCAATGCTGACAGCTTTTTTTTTCAAGCAGATTGCAAGAATGAGTTATTTTTACAGCGGATGAACAAAATTTTTATTTAGGCAGATAGACTCCCAGTTAGTTTCTGAAATTAATTTCCGAATAATATTCTAGAATTAGAGTTTCTTCAATTCTTCGAGAATCAGCATTATTTAGCCATTAAACGAGTTAATTCTTTTGCACATTTTGAATTTTCATTTTTTTGAGCTATAAAAAAATCAAAAGTGCGAAAATTGTTGATCTGTGATTTTTTTTTTTAATTTATTTTTTATTCTAACCGATAGCCAAAATACACCGTTTTTCTTTTTTTTTTTTCGATTTTCGTGTTCCGTTTTCTTCACGAATGTTTTCTGAAGTACTCTCTCCCCCTACTCAAATTAGTTCCGATAAAGTACTTATGAATTAAGTACTGAAACTGGTGATTATGATTTTATTTGCACTTTTTTCAGAGATTTTATTGTGCTATGTTATCAATGAACAACATTTACTTACCGAGCTTTACCTCCTTAAACCATTATCAAATTCGAGTCAAAAACCCAGGGCTCCAACACTCGAAGCCAAGCTCCATTTCATAAGTTAACTAATAATTACATAAAGCTACCTTCTAGCTGATGGATAGGGATTTAGTAGAAAAAAAAACTGATTTTTCTGCTGTACTGGGGGTAGAGTACTTACAAAATGGGGCGTAGCTTAAGGGCGTGTGTACTTCGGATTTTTTTAACTCAGCTGGTAATGATTTTAAGAGGGAATGCTTGCCAAGTAAAGTTTTTAATTGATAGTATAGTACCTTGAAATCTTTAAAAAATATTCGAACAAAATCATAAAATCATCAGAATCAATCACTAGTACAAAAAATATTCAAACGTAGCTCTACTTACTAGTTTGGGACGGAAACGAAGGGAGTATCACCTTTTAACTAAGCATATTTGATTTTTAAAATATGCAATTTTCCACGCAGTAAATAAAAAAAAACGCCAAGGGAGAAGAGCTGCCAAAGATAGGGGAAATCCAATAACAAAGTGCATTTCCTTGTTTGTTTGTGTCTTGAGAACTAATTGACTGATATCAATGAATTTTTTTTTCCAAAGATTTATAATGAAAATAGGGGACCAGTGTGGTACAAACAAGCAAAGCTTGTTACTTCTTATCATATATTTTCATTATCCTTTTAATTTTACATATTTTTTCATTATCCTTTTAATTTTTCATATATTTTCATTATCCTTTCAATTTTTCAATTGAAGTTCGGTTAAATTTTCAGACATTTTACTTTGTATCCAGCAAAATCAACAAAAACAAAACTTTTGCTCACACATGCTCACATGCATGCTCACACATGCTCCAACAAAAAATTTGGATTTATTGGAAGTTCATCTATAAAATGCTTCTTAGTCTGATTTAATGTAGACCGGGATTTCTCACTTTTTGTTGACAATACCTTGAGGCGGCAAATATGGCAATGAAATTAATGCTGCATTTATTGTAGCTGTAGAAACTATGTATAATAGAAAAATTCATAATTATGACAAATCATGTAGCACAAATTGACATAGAAAAACCTATAAATTTAGTGTATGAAGTGGGGAAAATAAACAAAAAATGCTTATTATTGTTATTACAATTTTCAAACATGCTGCTATACTATCTTTTCTTTTTAAATCGAGGTTAAACATTAAAACTCTACTTTCAATAATTTATTTTAATTTGCGGAAAATTTTTAAAAAATATTGAAAATATTCTGCTGAAATATCAAGCACAAAGATAGAGTTCTTTATGGAAATTAATATTTTCTTTATCTTAAAATGATTTGTATTAAATTGATATTTACTTTACTTCATGTTTTATGCAAGTAAAAAAAAAAAAAAAGGCTCCACAAATAATGAACATAAGCACTTATTGCTAGAAACATCTGCTGCAGGGAAAGAGATTATATAAACAACATGGGATATGCATTTAAAAGTCTTGTCTACGAGCTTAACAAAATAAAAGACGGTATCATTTCGGATCCAAAAGCTGATATAAACGGTTTGCATTTATTTTTTATTGCATCAAGCGCTTTTTTTTCCCTCGAGTTAAACAATTATTTTAAAATATTTTCTACGAACACTTTTGTGTTATAAAGTTCTTGATACTTTTTGATTATTAATTTCTTCAAAATCAATTTTATTTTGCTACTTAAATATTTCATGAAGTTTTGTAATATTGTTTACCCATTCCAAAATATTAATTTTTACTAATGGGTATAGCAATATTTCATTGTAAATGATAAGTTTGCGAACACTTTTGGGAACTACTGTATAAATTATTATATTGAAAAAAACATTAAATGTAGAGTGGAAGAAGAAAAAATATCAATACTTACTGGGGGATTGGTACATAGTATTTTTTAAAGAAAATAAAAATGCAGAATGAAACAAATTTGAACTATTAAACTAAAAAATACACTTCGTTTAACAGAATTATTTTTGCAAAATTCATGGAGAAGAATGAAAACACATAACCATGTAATATATTACACGTTGAAATTAAAAGCTTCAAAGTTCTATGCCATTTATAAAAGCGCTTATATCATCTGTGTTAGTTTAGCTACGGTGGAGTGTTTTTTTTTTGTGAGTTTAAATTCGTACAAATTCTTTAGTCATGTTTGTAATTCTTTTAACGAAATAAAGGAAGTACGTTTTGGAAATAAATGTCAACAAACCAATATTCTCTTTTTCAAATAAAAAAAAATAACGCTAGCTAAGCCTAACGTGGAGGTGACTCAAAGTTAACAGACAGAATTCTAAACCTAATCGAGCCGTTCGTTTTCAATTTTAATGTGTTTTAAATACAACAATAAACACAACACTAAACAAAAATATAACTACATAAAAGAAGGCACATTGCACATACAAATTTCAATAAATACTAACCTTTTTTATGAATCCTGTAGGATAATTTCCGTAAGATAATTTAACGAGCAAGTACAAGACTGAAACGAAAATTCCCAGAATGCACTGCAATATGACGAAATTGGGACGAAATAATTTCGTCAAAAATTTGAGATTTCTGGTTTCGTCAAATATCACGTGATTCGGTGACGAAAGGATCGTCGAAAATAATGAAATAGTGCTCGAGGATTGCCGAATCGTCAAAATTGAGCGTTTCATTTTTGACAGTGTGTGCATGACATCAAAATGTAACGAAATGTTGCTCAATTTATTATTACTATTTATTTATCTTTATCTTATGCAGAAATTTCCTCCAAGTTCAATTGTTCAGGTGTATTCTGTATCACACACACACACACACACACACACACACATATATATATATATATATATATATATATATATATATATATATATATATATATATATATATATATATATATATATATATATATATATATATATATATATATATATATATATATATATACACATAATATACATAAACATTTAAAATTCATTTAAAATTTTTAATCTTTTATTTTAGGGTTTATGTTTAAAAAAGAAAATAGTCACCTTTTAATACTACCTAAATTTTTTTTGCAAAATGCGCAATTACTAGGGGATTTACCCTGTCTTCGGATAAATACCCAAAAAAATATTTACCTTCCCACCCTACAGGGGAACAAATGCAAATGAGCAAGGCAACAGAAAAGAAAATTTTGCTTTTTTTTTGCTTATTAATGTGAAAACTGTTTCTATATTTTCCATGTTATCATCTAAATATCAATAAAATAAATAACACCATAGTTTCTTAATAACTTCTCAGTTTATTCTTCCAAACATCCCTCATGCTTCCTTTTTTTCATTTTGGATATGACTAACCTAGATTGTGATTTTGAAATCCTGAAGTTCATAATGAATTGCTTATACTTCTCCAATTAGGACATTGAAAAGAAAGATTCTTTGGTTCACGATATGTTTCTTTCATGATTTCATCAAGTCTTTGAATAAAAAATATTGTAAACTGTGTAATACATATGTATATATCAGTTTTACCAATTTCATATTTAGATTTTTTAAAAAAAATTCTCATTCACTTTTTTGCATTTTTTATAAAATACCCAGTTTTTGGGTATTTACTCAGGCCTTGGGTAAATACCTGGGTAAATACCCAAAAAATATTTACCTACCCGCTGGGTATTTACCCATCCACATCACTAGTCACAACTCAATGTTTATTTACCTATCATTATTTTAAAGAAAATAAAACAAAGCAAAATTTGATCGATTTCAATAATAGCATAGTCAGTTATTCATATAGTTATCAGACGCATCTCAACCAGAAGCATAATTATAACCTTTCAGAATAATATCAAAAAATAAAAGAAGTTTCTCAACAACATAATCTCTATTAAGCATTGTTCTACCATGCATCACATTCACCAATGAAGTTATGAAGAGTGTAATAAACTACTTTGGGTTGTTCCGAATACTGAAGCCCATCCATTGCGCTTTAGCTTTTCATTTATCAGTGTTGAAAATTTACCAGCTTTTGGTTTATATGCGCAGTGATTTCCAGCAGATAGATTAGAGGTAATTCTAAAATTATACTTATTACATCATCGTAAGACAGATCACAGTTAGCGAATTTATTACGCATAAAATATTAACACAATTTCTCTGGTTAGTGCAATAATTTAGTTGTTAGCTCAATGTTCGAGGCTGACATTAATATTCATTACCAATGTCTTAACGTAGTCGCAAATGTAGTTGAGAAAACTTGAAATCTTTGCTCTGTATGAAATTTCATAATGATTTTTGAAATTTGTAAATCAAACATGTTTTTTTTTTTGCCTATACTCTAAAATGAATCAATGGTTTTATAAAAGTCATGTTGAGTACACTGAACGAAATTCGTTTTGGGGAAACAAGGACACCCCTGAATTTTTTGAGAGGGGGGGGGGGAATTATCAATATACGGAATGTGTCTCCACATTTTACCGTAGGATAAAACATGAGGATAAAATACCCCGCACCTAATGAAAACAGACATTAGACAACACTGGAAGAAAAAAGGTAATTTTGCAGTACTGCTATGAATTTTCGGAATTGTTTGCGGATGAGAACTTTTTTGGGAGGTCACATGACCTCCGGTGACTTCTCACCGCGACGTCACTGCGTGGAAATGAAAGCTGAAACAAAGTGAAAAAAGGATTAAAACATTCATTGCGATTAAGTTATTCACATCAGTGCAAGAAGACGTATTTAAAAAGCCAGATTGACTTAAAAAGGGAGAACTAAAATTTTCACAACTGCATTTACAAGGAAGGTGTTAGAGGGGAGGGTCGGGTAAGTAGCGACGCGTCCGCCATCTTAGGGCTAAACGCTACTTTCTTCCTATTGGCTGCAATGATGAAGTAGCGTGTATTGCTTCTTGACGGTTGTTGTTCTTGATTGTGGATTAACATGAAGTTAGTAGGAAAGCAAAATCAAAAAGCAAAACACGATGCTTCACCATAGAAGACATAGGCAAAAAGCGGCGTGTAGCCCCAAGATAGCGGACGCATTGGCGGGGGGGGGGGGGGCAGGGCCGGTATTTCAGCATTTTATTTGGGGGGTCGAGTTTCTTAACTGTAAATTACCTTAGTATTTAACAAAACACAGATTGGCTAACAGCAAGTAATCATGATATGGGGGGGGGGATTGTATAATTAAAGAGCCCTCAGAAAAGATATTTATTGATGTGAGATATTTTTTTCAAAAATTGTATTTTTAAAAAGTATCTATGAACGCATACTATGCATCGAGCAGCTGAAATGTGTTTCTAGCAGAAGAAAGTGATGAAGGCTCATTATAAATAGACACACTTAAAATATGAGCGTAACAATGAATGTAAAATACCAAGGCATTTTCTTGGGAAAATCATGTAGCCACACCATTTACTGCGCGGGCCTCTCATAATAGAGCACACAAGAAAGAGATATTTAGCCTATATAAGGAAATTACGTCTTTAGTTAAAATTAACCATGATCCTTCATCAGTTGTTTCTGTTCTGAAAAGGCCAGTAAAGGTTTGATGACTTTCTAATAATTTAAAAAATTGAAAACACTTGCTCATGTCTGGAAATGTGTCGAGTTTCATCAACTATTACGACGAACCAGCAAGATTGTTTTTCTAGAGCATTGATTTGTGATTTACGTCAATTGTATTAACTCATTTTTTATCATTCCATTCAAAAAATATGGGGTGTGACCACCCCCTCTCGACCCCCTATTTGTCACCCCTGGGGGGAGGGACTTGACTATAGTAAAACTACGGTCGGGGGCATTGGTGTAGGATAGCGCAGCATTCATGCCGAAACCAGCACGGATCCAGACGGGGCTTATGGGGGTTATTTCCAAATTTTGCCTAAATTAGCGTTTCGGGACTTTTATTTTGGAAAATTTGACCGTAAATTACCCTTTGACTGCCCCCCCCTTCTGATGATGACCTCCTAAAAAAACAGAAGCTGGATCTGCCCTTGGCCGAAAGAAAATGTGAAAAATAATTAATAGCTTGTCCAGTAGATGTAGCAGAAAAAAGTCTAAAATTTATCATTTTATTCAGCATAAATGCAGTGCTGTCCCATTTCTCCCAACTTTCCTCTAGTTTTTGCTTCGGGTGAATGTACTATAAATGAATTGTGTTTCAAAGATAAAAGAACTCATATTCATTATTTCACTTTAGTTGGGGCAAACCTAACCTGGCAGGGTCGTAATGCTGCGATTAGGATATGCGTGGCCTTTATAAGGCTGTTACGTTAGATTTGCCTCAACAATGGTTGTCTTTATTTTTGTGTTTGTAAAGATGAAAGGCAGAAGATTTTTCAGTTTTTTTGAGTTGTGTATTGGCAGAGTAATGACAAGTTGAGGCAGGGGAGTGACATGGCAGTTATTGCAGCAACTCAAACAAACGAAAATATATTAGAAGTAGTTCTTTTTTTCTAGTTCAACTTGTAAAAAATGTCAAGTACTAATCATCAAAACTGCTTATATCATTTTTTGTAATAAAAATAAAGATGAACAAACTTCAATTAGCAAACGAAAATTACATGATTTCACTAAAGATATTACAGCAATCTCAATTGAACTAAATTATAAAATAATAGGATAAATGTTGCAGACGGTAAATTTCGAAGTACTTGCTACAATGTTGCCTCTTTTTTGGCCTCATACGATCAACGAGTTGTTTCCTCTTTTACAAAACATGTTAAAAACAGCAGTCATATTGCGAAAATGTCGCTAAATTCGAAAATATGGAGCACGTATTTTTTTCCTTCTCTACCTATTTTAAGGAATAGACTCGTTTTCTCAGTTGACTGACAAGAGCCAAATGTCCGCGGTCGCACAATAGCTGCTACCAAAGAATCTGAACGAAAGGTCAAGAAATTTGCATAGAGTTTTGAAATTAAATTGAACTCAAGAATGAATGAAAAATTGGTTTTTACCCCCTTTATTGATAATTTCAGTTTTTATCCCGTTTTACTTCAGCATGATTTCCATCGCAATTAAATTAGTCTTTTTGATTGAAAATCCTTTTGGCATTTGGTCTCCTGAAACTTCTTTCAATAAGGAGTTTATAATAAATGATAAGCCGAAAACGAGATCCAATTTCACAGAAGATACTTCGAAATGGATATGGAGTGCTAATTATGCATTCATCCTATTACCACAACAGCAAACTGTTTACTTCACTTCAGATCAAAGAAGAAAACTAATTTTCGAAATTATCTTCACTCACATCTGTATTAGGATCTCAGATGATCACGAACAGAGTTCAAGAGTATTCTGCGTAACAACGTTGATCAATTAAATCTTCTAATTTTAGATTCACCTACCTGCACTTGTTGCAGTGTTCTAGAATTAATCCAGTTCGCTGAAAACCTAATTTAATGATAAATCAGGAAATCAAAGTAATCAATTTAACTAATTTTATGACCATGATCACGATGGATTATAAAAGTAGCATTAGGATAGTGGAAAACGAGTTTTAAAAGTATAAGAAGGATATTGTTTCTTGTGTAAAAATAAGGAGATGTTGCACCTATTTTTACGGAGAGAAGAGGAAAGATGTTTTCCATTTAATCTGATCTGAATATTTTTGCATTTGGTGGTTAGCTGCTGTTAGCTTATTTCTTATAACGAATATTGATGTTAAAGTTTTTTAATTGGTTACATGTACTTGTATGGTTTCATGTGTTGTAAGGGGTTTTCCTGTTCCACGAAGTAATCTCCCGTGTTACACTTTTTATCGAAAAAAAAGGTAAAATGAGAAACCCAAATATCAGCAGGGAAAGTTACAGAAAAATAAATAAAATAATGATCAGTAGTGAAAATGTATCAACAATTGAAACGCTGTAATAATCTTGACTCTTAATTCCAACTATTTGACACCATAACAGTGTTTTAAAAAAAGCATTTCATCCAAATTCTCCTATTTTCGTAAATCGTATTGTTTAAGGAGATGATATAATGTGACGTCATTTAGGCTTTCAGAAGCGTTAATTTTTTAGTTGTGTAATTTTTCAGCTGCTACAGCTAGAATCAGGCACAGATACAAAGTTTTTGAAGGGGCGACCGGACAGTAAAAAGTGGCCCTCCCCGTTCATACAATAATTATGCTTTGTTTACATGTGTGTGTTTTTTAAGAATAAGTTAAAAAAAAATATGGTATGGAGGTATGAATTTAAAAATATTCAATGGGTAGATTACTTTTATTTCTTTGGGAGGAGGAGCCCAGACCTCATGTGCCCCCATAAAATCCGCTACTAGCCAGAATTCAGAAACGTACGTACTTCTTGCAGAGAAAATAGCTCTTATTAAGGTAAAATATTGTCGTATTAAGTAACTGTTGCACTAAAATGTAACTGTTGCAATTCATAGCATAAACTGCTGGAGGTCTCCAGGGTGGCCATTAATGGCATCCAACGTGACCAATTCTGCTTCTGTGATTCCCATATGTAGTGACTGAAAGCTGATTTACAGGATTTATGTTGCTAAAAGAGAGCACTTCTAAGACATTTCAAGCCGCTTTCTGCAGCTGTCTGTCTTGTTTATTGATAAAAGCTTTTATTCTGCACCATAGCCTTGGGTTTCTTTTACTTTGCATGGAAGGCATAGAGCTCTTAAAGATAGCTAAATGAGATTAATACTTCTTTGCTGAGAAAAGTCTGACAGACATAGAAATCTTTCTCTAAGCTGACTCTGAAAACGCGTATTTTCCCCTGTTGGAAAATGAATAACCATAAACCATTGATCGCGGCATGTTACAACGGTTGAAACAAGAATTAGACCTGATACCTGTCGCATCACGAAATGTTCACATTTCAAGTATTTGTGAAACAAAACTTCTAATAAATACCTTTTGCGCAGAGAAGTAACAAAAAATAACCAACATTTTATAGCACAAATGAGGCAGTGAGAAACAAAAGGATCTAAGTGGACAATTTACCGTATTACCCCGCATTCTCCGGTATGCCGGAAAAAAGCGAGGTTGACCAGCATGCCAGGAAATTCGAATTTTCCGGCATGCCGGATAATTCGAGGTTTATTTTGCAATAAAACAAAAGTTAATTTTCTCATTCAGTTCCAATTACAGAGCAAACCATTTTAAGGAAAAAAATACCAAAAGTTACCTTCAATCAAAAAAAAAAAAAAAAAAGGGAATTGCACATAATATGTGCTTGTTATTTATGGTAGGTCATTATTAATGGATTTAATTATATGCCAATAAAGTAATCATTTCAAAAGCAACTATCGTTATTTGCGATTTGTTTAAAATAATTGTTTTAAATAAATTATTTTAGGTTCCTTTAGAGGGATAAGTTTAATATTTATTTTTTTAATAGCTATGGGAAATTCTTTAGCACTGGTTTAGGGGATGTATCTTACTGCTTCAATGTTTGCTTACTTAGTTTAAATTTGATTTTTATAAAATTTTTCGTTATTAAATAATATTTTTCTCATAAAATAACAAATGACATTGTTAGCAAATATTTTTACAAAATTAAACTGTTTATAAATACTAATAAGATTTGCATGGAACTTTATTCATTTTGAAGCTGACCATATATTTTATAGTATTTTTTTTCCTAACTTCGATTTTCTGGCATGCCGGAAAGGATCAGGCAAGTGTTATTGAAAATCTGGTGACCCCGAATTTTGCGGTGTGCCGGATAATGCGGGGTAATACGGTTAAGTTTCGAGTAAATCGCGTTTAAACTTAAGATTCTCGGAAGGCTTTCACTTTAAAAAAATGTTCTTAATCATGCTGTACACTTTTCACTCCAGG
Source organism: Uloborus diversus (assembly GCF_026930045.1). Taxonomy (NCBI): domain Eukaryota; kingdom Metazoa; phylum Arthropoda; class Arachnida; order Araneae; family Uloboridae; genus Uloborus; species Uloborus diversus. Next base: position 105,490,055 of record NC_072735.1, read on the forward strand.
GTCCCCCGTACCGACCACTCTCTGTGGTTTAACCAGTCGGATGGGACCCTGAAGACAACTATGGTTTTTTGATCCAAACCAGAAGTCGAGCAATCCCTGGTCTAGCACACCCAGAGGTATCGTTTCACTTAGAGGACTTAGTGACCTCGAGCATATTTAACGTACCCCAGTCGCCATTAATGAAGACGGTGGATCTTCGACCGGCTAGGATCGAACCCCGGACCCTCTGGTCACAAGTCCGATGTCTTACCGATCACGCCACCACGGCACAATCATGCTGTACAGCAGCACCTACTAGGGTTTCTAGGCCTATCTCTTGCCCCAAGACGGAGGAGAGGTCCACCTACCATTTGTACTAGTTATATCCAAATTTTTAATTTTGTCACTTGCATCTCTTTGCCTTTCACTGCCACAAATATACTTATTTGTGCTATAAAACGTTGTTTATTTCCTGTTAAAATTTCTATTGTTTCTTTCCCCAGTAACGTCAACATTGTCTTCTGCACGCTGGAGGAATTTTCCGTGTAACATTTCTAATATACATTCTCTGAAAAAATAAGTTTTACAAGTAAATCATGTTATTTTTTATCATTTTTTTTCCAAACGAAGCTAAAATATTTACTTCAAATAAAATATACTGCATCCAAAGGCCAACCGAAAACGTCCAACTCCCCTTACTTTCGAAGACTTTCCCTTGACAAAATGTATGCAATAATAATTGAACTTTCATTGAATATCTCGTCTCATTGAATATTTATTGACAGCATACTGTACAACAAATATACTGTATATTTGTGCTGTAAAACGTTGTTTATTTCCTGTTAAAACTTCTAATGTTTCTTTCTCCAGTAAAGTCAACATTGTTGCTTTGCAAATCGCGGAGGGATTTTCCTTTGCAACATTTCTAAACTCTCTGAAAAAAATAAATTTTGCACTTAAATAATGTTATTTTTATCATTTATTTTTCCAAATGAAGTTAAAATACTTGCTTCAAATAAAAGATACTGAATCAAATGTCACACGAAAACGGTAGTTCAACTCCCCTTGCTTTTCGACGACTGAATGAAGATCCATCGACCTTTCCATCGACAAAATATATGCAAAAATGATTGAATTTTCATTGAATACCTCGTTGCATTGCATATTTATTAACAACATGAAGAATGTCTATACATATTTATGTGTCTTCCAATACCAAAGATGAAACGCGGTAAAGGCTGCACCCTTTTAGCTGCGAGTGATAGTAAATATTTTTATGTCGGTTTGTCGTCCTGACACTGCAGTGGCTACTCGACAGTACTAGTGGATGAGAAACAGAACAGACAATATCATTTGCATGAATAAATTATTTTCTAAGAAGAAATCAATCCGTTTTTAAAGATTATCGCGCACTTGCATTTTAATGCCGAAGATAATGCATGGAGATGGCATTTATGAACTGCATCTGATGCTCTCGCAACATTTTTATGCTAAATTTGCGGATAAATCAAAGTTGAGAGGGCCCAAGTGAGACAAATTTGTTTATAATGAACATCTAAATATAGATTCCATTTGTAAAATGTCTTGGAGTTGTCATTATACCTTAAATCTTGTCATGCTGCTAATGATGGAGTTGAGTTAAAGTATAAAAATTATAATCGATTATTATAGGTACTTTGACTTTATTGTCTGTAATTCATTTCAACCGTATGAATTGCAAATAAGAATGTCCTTTGAAATAAATAAATAAATAAATAATGAATGAATGAATGAATTTGAGTAAATAATACAATGGACGTACTTAAATAGTAATGCCAGGAAAAAGGTTAATGTCCAATTAACTCGGTTACACTGTATACTTTCTGAATAGTAAGACTTTGTTGGGAAAATAGTTCAATGAAATTCCGTTACAACGAACCAACTTCTAGTGATCGACATTTTTTTTTCGTTCTAACGAGAATTTCGTTTTAATGAAAATCAAGCAATGTAATGGCAACTAAATTGGAGCTGTAAATTTATTTCGTTGAAACTGATATTTCGATGTATTGGTATTCGTTGCAACGGGATTTCACTGTATATAGAAGTGTTTGTTGAAACATTATAGTCAATGCAGGTAATTCTGGGACATAATTTCTCTATTGTAAACTGTCCCACTTATATGTTGACTATTTTTCGTATTTTTTGGCATAAAACTGAAACAAAAGCGCCTAGTCCAAAAGTATTACATAGTAATTATGAAATCCATATTACTCTGGTTCAAAGTCAGTCTGTCTTTCAGAGCAATGGCGGAGCGAGAAATTTTTCATGGCAGGAGTTTTCCTTTAATTATGCAACTACACAGATAGGTGGATACATAAAGATAGATATAAATAAATATAAATAGAACGATATAAGTATAACAATCGATAAATAGATAGATAGAATTACATAAACGTAAATATATATTAATCTATAGATAGAGGAATAAATAGGCAGATATAGAGAGTTACAAAACATATAAACAGAGAAATGTAAATAGATAAACAGGATAACATAAATGTAAATAGATAGATATAGACAGATATTAATTAATGGACTGATGGCTAAATAGATAGATAAATACAAATAGATATCGATAGAGATAGACAGATAGATAATAATAGACAAATGTAACGAAATAGATTTTGATAGATATTTCGATAGAAATAGAAAGATACTAATCGATTAATAGATTGATAAATAGTTGAAAAAACCGAAACATATAAATAGATGGACTTAAAGTTAAGTGATAAATTAGATAAGTATGAATAGAGAGGTAGAGAGATATGAACAAGATAAATACCTTCATAGAATAATATGTAAATAGATACATAGGTAGAGCGTCAGACAAATTAAAAAATGTAGTTTTTGAAAAGTAAGTTTTGGTTTGCGCTGTAGTGTTTTTATTTTCGTTTTTTCATAGGAGGGGTCATAAGCCTCCTATCTCTCCCCTTTGTTACGCCACTGATTCAGGGTAGCTTTGAGCCACGTCCGAAATGGAAAGCAACGTAATATTTTAATAAATGTGTAGTGCTACTTTAAAACAGAAAAATAAAATTTCCAGTTGTTTGAAAACCCCCCTTGTATTTGACAAAACCGCAAGATTTCTGCATTTGTATTGTATAGAATATTACATAGTAGGAAAAGCTTTTTTGGCAACAAAAACATAGCTTCCAAACAGTAACTTCAAATTATTGGACAATGTACAATATTCAACTTTTTTTGTAAAAAATTAAAAAGCAGAAAACTTATTTTATGACATTGGCAACGAGTGCTGCCCTGAGCATTCAAGTTTTATTTTAAAGTCAAATCTAAGAAATAAATATAGCTCAGCAAAGTTAACCGGCATGAATCAAAGTTACGACTCTATATTTAATGACAGGTCATTCATGAAAACAATGCTCATTATATTTCATGAACCGCAGCTAATTGAAATTGCTGTATTTTGCTATTAATCTGCCAGAAGGGTTTCACAAAACACTGTAGTTATCTGTAAAAATACGTGAAAAGTTTCTATGCGCAATGATTCGGTACGGACAATAGGGTGGCCCGAAAAAACTTTTTTTGGAAATCTGTTTTTGGATAGTGCGGAAAAGTTGCTATATGGACCCGTTATTACCCATAAAAAATTTCGCTAAATTTGTTTAATATTTAGCCGACGCTATTTGACCTCAAAAAACGGAAAAAATGGCAAAAATGCACTTTTTTCAAAAAAAAAAAAAAAAGGAGGGGGGGGGGGGTCGAAAATATAAGTTTGAAGCTATTTTAAGCAATTATTAGGAGTATCTGTCAGTGAATTAGTTGAAATCCTCAAAGATTTTTATACATTTCGTAGAATATTGAGCTACGCTCCTTTAAGACTGAAAAATTGGAAAAATGAAAAAAAAAAAAAAAAATAAATAAATAAAAAATAAATAAATAAATAAAAGTAGCTTCGAAATAAGTAAGTACTGAAATGTTACGCAATACGTTACTTAGAACAGTGAAAATTCAATCAATTTTATTCGACATTTGTACGCCAATTTTAAAAAATGCACACACTCAAATAAAAAATAGTTACATAAGATGCTAATTTTTTAATCTTCGGTTCCAATTGTTTCTCCTGGATAATAAACGGCGCTCAACTGCTTCTATTATTCCTAAGATTATTTTATAATTATTTTATATATATTTGACAAATAGAGCCCTTGAGTATTAAAAAAATGTGAATCCTCTGAAGCCCTTTAAATTGATTAATGAATTGAACGCAAGTATTCTTCTTTTTCTCAAGCCATTTCTTCCTCTCGACTTTATAACCCACTTAAGAGACAAAACCCCTCGACAAGAAATGCTGTAATTCTACACCTCCACAGCTGGGAATTAAGCAATTAAAGGGGTCCTCTCTTGTGTCCAATGTCCACAATGAGTTGCCACTGAGGCATCTTATACTGGAATTGGACGGTTGCACAAAGTGGCCACATTCATATTCTGGAGCTATCGAGCAACTTCTTAGAGATTGTGAAAAAAATCCGGTGGTCAAACTTGATAAAATTGACTGCAATCTTCTGGTTTTGGACATGGAAGATATAAAAAATTTAAGTACTGAACAACGATATTTGTATAGAATCTGTCTTGCCGTAAAAGATGGTAGTTGTCTTTCAAGCGTGGCTGACAGTAGCCCAGGCAAACTCAGTCAGTCATGCGCGATGGCTGACAACTACAAACCGTTTGTTACGCTTGTATATAGACACTCCAACTCCATCAGAAAACCTTACAATGCTTGTAAAGTATGTAATTTTAGTTTATGCTCCAATGTGGTTTGAGATAAAAATGAAACCGAACTGCCAGTACCGCACCCAACATTTTTGGAAAATGATTTCTCTTGCAAGGCAGTTTCCAGACAACGTTAAGGAGATAATTTTCAAAGTTCTCTCAAGTAAAGCATATTTCGCTCATCCTGAACAGCTACTGTTGGCTCGGATGGTGTACGATTTTTTGAGCGTCCTAAACTCAATTTTGAAGCCGTTGATTATGTTGATTTAGTTGATTGGGCAAACTGTGTTGTAACAGAGTCACCTATTACAATGCATCTAAAAGACCAACAATGGAAAGAAATGTGCAAAGAACATTCTACAGAGTTTACTTTCGAGAAATTTCCCTGTCACACGCAAGCTGTGAAACGTTGTGTGAAACTAATAACTGAAGCTGCAATAAAAGTTCGTGGTGAAACTGCACGAGATGGATACATTCGTGCTAAACTTCAAGCTAGGAAAGAACTTCCATCTTTGATAACAAGGGACAATATTATTCCAAAAAATAATATTCATTATGCATGAGGTATTATAAATCAAATTTGAAGATTTCTTTTTTAAAATTTTATTATCTATATATGTAGTTCTCGAAAATGTATGACACTATTGCGTGATAATAATTACTATGATTAATGGCGCTATTTAATTATTTAGTCTATGATTTAATTTTGAAAAAATAATTTTCACATTGGTTTTTAAAGAAATTCAATATTTTTTCATTTTTCTCCAATTTTTGATGTCGGAAAGGAGCGGTTAAATGCTCATTAAAATCAATGAAACATTTTATGGGCTCGAACTGACTCATTATATAATATTTTCGGCGCATTCCAGCAAAATATTTGAAATTTAGTTTTTTAAAAAAATTTTCGATAAAAATTCATTTTTCTCTTTTTTTTTCGGTTTTTCAGTGTCAAATAGCGCCGGCTAGATATTTTTTAATATCCAAGAAATTTTTTGTGAGTGCTAACTAGCTCACTACGCAACTTTTGCGCGCTATCCAAAAATTGATTTCGAAAAAAAAAATTTTCGGCTTATTTCGGCCCACCCTAACGGACAACAAACATGTCTCCGATTGCTTGAAACCTGACCTTGAGAATGTTCATCATTTTTGAGAGTTATTGAGCCTGGAAAGTGATATTGACACTGAGTTGATATGGATTAGTCTCAATAACTAGGGCTACGGAGTCAGAGGGAAAATGACACTCCGACTCCGGGAATTTTAGGGCCTCCGATTCCGACTGCAACTCTTTCATCCAAAGTCAGTCAGAGTTCGACTCCAAAAGCACTGGCAGAGTTGCGGACTTGGAAGGAAAATGAAAGACTCAGACTGTCGGAGTATTAAACATCTGACTCTCAACTCCGACAACTGTACACAAAGATGACTCCGACTTCACGATTCCGACTACTACTCCGCAGCACTTTCAATACCTCTACGAAAAGAGCTTAAGGCAAATCAATGCCAATAGCATTACTCTCCTTTGTTGAACTTCACAAGAAAAAATAAACTCTTAAACTCGGGTTTCAACTTTCCAGATCCGGGCTAAGAACACTCATAATTCCTGGATTAGATTAATAATTTTCTTAGAAGGCACGTACCACTAGAGTCACGAATCATGTCATAACATGCACGAAAGTAATTTCTCTTACATTGCTTATAGTACATTCACTTTTTCTCTCCCATTTATAAGTAATTGTTCTACGAAGAACAAATTAGTTATGATCACATTCCATAAATAAACATTTTTACGTAGTTTTTATGTGTCTGTTGGTTTTTTTTGAAATTTTTTGCTTATTTTGCGTATTTATGAGTTTTTCAAGTGAAAAACACGAAATACGTTAGGTACATTCAAATCTTCAAAGTGAAGCGAGATCTAGAAGTGTGGGAATGGGTTTTTTTGTTAACATTAAAAGTTACACCCGCAGCTTGAGAAAATTATCAGTTTAAGCACAAAATAATTATTTGAAAGATATTTTTTTCATATTAGGATATACAGGGTATTCCGTTTTAACCTGCAAGACCCCTATTTTCGCAACCATTAATCCTAGATGCATACTTCCGATTGCAAAAATGTTCAAAATCAGATGCAATGTTCAGATATTGAAAGCTTGAAGCAAAAATAAGAATGAGTCAAAAAATACAAAATTTAACTTTTTATACCGAGCCCTCAGTCCCCCAACTTATGTTTAGGAAAATAATCTCCATTGAAAGACATTACTAACACAAAAAGTTTGACATTTGTGCGACTAAAATTCAAAGAGATCTTAGAGTTCAAAGTTTTAAGGAACCATTATAGAAGATGAGATTGGAACTTTTAACAAACAAGTTTAATTAGTACAACAATATTAGTACAAACAATTAGTAAAAAAACAAACAAGTTTATTTATATTTTTCATTACTATTCAAAAATAAATGCAAATTTTTTGCCATGATAGGCAAAAACACACTACAAAACCTCAATCAACTTAAAAACCGCACTCTATGTACACATATAATTTCAAACCCTTGTTAACTGCTATATTTCTCCCCAAAATGTGTTATTGACGGCGAGTGTAAAGTGGTGTAAGTCACAAACCACTGTGTTTCATATCTCGAAGAATATTGGAAGTACTAATGTCAAACATTTTGTGTCGGAATTATTTTTCAATGGAGATTATTTCCCTGAAGTTAGGGGACCGAGGGTCCGTACGAAAAGTTTAATTTTGTATTTTTTGACTCATTTTAATAATTGCTTCAAACTTTCAATATCTTAACCCTGCATCTGATTTTGAACGTTTTTGTACTTGGAAGTGTGCATCATGAACTAACGGTTACGAAAATAGAGGTCTTGCAGGTTAAAACGGAACACCCTGTATAATGATTACTTATATACTATTATGTATACAAATTGAAAACCAAAGTTTAAAATTCTTGGATTAAATTGAGAATACTTGCCGACAGAGGTGTGTAGCGGTTAGACGCTAATCTCTTACTCCCTACGGTGCAGATCTGGCTCCATTCGGTGGATTTTAGATGCAGAAAATTTACAGTGTCCATGTCGTATGATTATGTGTGGCATGTGAAAGATCTCTAGAATATTCATTTGGTTTGGAGTGCGCTTGGCAAAGTTAAATTCCTAGTGCAGTTTCGTATCGAAGGGAGCCCAGGTGTCCCCATCTAGTGGGAATTTGGGCAACAAAATTCTCGTGGTTAAAGAATCTGCTGATATGCCATATCGGGGGATTGAACTTGGTATGAAAAAAGATTGTGCTTCTAACTCAGCCATTAGAAAAAAAAAAGTGAAAATAAAAAAAAGGTACAACTGTCACACCAGCGAAAGGGATTAGCACTACATCTCTTCAAAAATCTTAACATAATTTGGACTTCCTGATTTACAAGTTACATTCTGCCTGCAAAACATTTCGCAACTATATAAATAAATAAATAACTAAAAATAGTGTAATGTCAGTCAAAAAGAGTTAAATATTTATTTTAATAATTTAAAACATTCTTTTTCAGTTGATAAATATAATTAATACAATAAGAATAATTTATATTTATCTTTGCACAATATTTGTTTTAAGGGAAGTTAATATTTTTGATGCATTTACTGCGTATGTAATCAAAATCGTTTTGTTAGATTCAATTTGCAAAATATGTCTAACATTTTTCTCAAATCTCTTTAAAATTTGAAATCAATTTTTTCCCCCTTTTCCGTCACAAAGTTTGCTTTGCTGGTTATACAACTAGTAAATTTGTGCACAAATATTTGAATAGAAACTAAAATTTGCGAAATTTCAAACATTATTTGTTTGATTAAAAATTCTCAACTATGCTAATTTTTTATCGAACTTTTGCTGACACTGTTTTCTTTTGTTTAATTGCTTTTTTAAACAACTAAACTTCATTTACTTAGACCGCTACATATCATTTGATGTCATGAAGAACTGTTTCACTTGAAAATGATATTTGCTATGCATTCATTTATTTGAATAAAATATTTCTAGTAGTTTTATTAAGTTAGCAAAAATAATCTTTAGGTGCTTGAGTAATTTCAAAGAATTTCTCAATTAGCGAAAATTAACAAAAATTCTTACTATTTCGTAATTTATTGACACTTTGCACAGTGTTGCAAGCAGTGAAAAATTAAAATTTATGGCGTACTTGATATATGTATTTAGTTACAAAGCTCCTATTACATTAAATGTAAATCAAAGCCTTTTCCTTACATTTTGTCAAACATTTTACTTAATTGAATATTTTCTCATTAGTTATAAATATTTATGCTTATTGCTGCTAATGCTTACTGCTATTTACGTTTTGTGATAGAATATTAAAGATATTAATTATTTAAAAACTTTTCATTAATTTGGACGCTGCATTTCCTTTAATTGCTTCCATAAATTTTTATTCCCTCAATTACTTGTAAATTCGTAAATACTAATGCGTAAACAAACTTGTTGATATTTGTTTTAAGTCTAAATCGAAGTTAAAGTTTGTAACGCGTTTATTATTTACTGCAATAGAAATTTAACCATGAATTCAAATTAACAGCAAAAACTTAATTCCAATTCCTTAAATTTTTTAACTTTAATTATTTCTCAATTAAAACGAGTGTTTTAGCTGGATAATACCTAAACAATTTATAAACTTTCATGCCTAACAACGTATAAACTTTAAATAACAATAATAACACCAAAACCATTAAATACCTAACAAATACCTACCTAAACAACATATTAGTAAACTACTGTTTGAAACCTAAACAGCGTATTATTTAAGACGTGATACAGAACCAAAAAATTTTACTTTAGCACCAACGGAATTTAGTAATTTTAATGCCTAAACAAATTATAAACTTTAGCACGTATCTAAACTAACAACTTTTATACCTAAACCAGTGGCGTATCGAGCACGGGTGTCACCCGGGGTAGTAATTTGTGATGTCACCCCTTTAAAAATATTTTTCATATTTTATGTAAATCTCATGTTTGTACAATTTTCATACACTCCTTCTTTCCTCACCATCTTAGCAACCTCCTCCTCCCTGCTGTTTTGTGTTCCATTTTCGTTGAAATCTGACAGATTTAATATAATGTTAGGTATGTTATAGGGGAAAATTTCAGATTTGAAGTATTTGCAGTTTTTACAAAATTTTAAGTCTATTTTTGGTGCCACCCCCCCACAAGGATGTCACTCGGAGCGGACTACCTCTCTTGCCCTCCTGCAGTGACGCTAAACAAATAATTAAACTGTCTACACAACTTAAAAACTAAAACCCACGTAATCTAAAATCTTGAATCTTTATCTTCTTTTATCTTCTTTACTAATAATAAAGCTGAAAGTCTCTCTGTCTGGAGGATGTCTGTAGGATGTCTGGATGTCTGGATTTCTGTGACGCACATAGCGCCTAGACCGTTCGGCCGATTTTCATGAAATTTGGCACAAAGTTAGTTTGTAGCATGGGGGTGTGCACCTCGAAGCGATTTTTCGAAAATTCGATGTGGTTCTTTTTTTATTCCAGTTTTAAGAACAAAATTATCGTAAGATGGACGAGTAAATTACGAAATTATCATAACGTGGAACCGTAACATGAGCACAAGCCAATTGGCGAGATACGAAATTATCATAACGTGGAACCGTAACATGGGCACAAGCCAATTGGCGAGATACGAAATTATCATAACGTGAAACTGTAACATGGGTACAAGCCAATTGGTGAGAAATTTCACCATACATTATTTGACAATATACAGGCGAATAAAAGACCTTTCAATTTTTCTATTACGGGCAAAGTCGTGCGGGTACCACTAGTACCGAATAAACCTAACAGCTATAACTAAGCCTATATGAAGTGATTTGAGATCTTTACTAATAATAAAGCTGAAAGTCTGGATCTCTGTCTGGATGTCCCGATATCTGTGACGCGCATAGCGTCCAAACCGTTCAGCCGATTTTCATGAAACTTGGCACATAATTAGTTTGTAGCATGGGGGTGTGCACCTCGAAGCGATTTTTCAAAAATTCGATTTTGTTCTTTTTCTATTCCAATTTTAAGAACATTTTACAGAGCAAATTATCATAACGTGGACGAGCAAATTACCATAACGTGGACGAGCAAATTACCATAACGTGGACGAGCAAATGAACATATCAAATTGGTGAGAAATTCATCATCCATCATTTGTAAATATACAGGCTAATCAATTGACTGAACAATTCTGAAACAATTTCAAAACCAAAACAATTTTGGGATGCAATGTTCCCAAAGGAAATTATATTCGTCGCTCCCTTCTTATCCGTTCAATTGCAAATTTTTCACTGCAATCGACATTGAATAAAATGTTCGCTCTCAATCTCGTTCGAAATCTTTGCTTAAATTAGTTTTCAATAAAACGAGACTGATTCCTTTTCTATTTGATGGCGTCATCGATGCATTTCAGAATGAAACCGAAAATGTCTTAATATTCAAAGCGTTCTAACGCGACGGCTCACAAATTGGATGAGGTGAGAGCTTTGACATCTTGAGCGAGAAATCGTCTGCCTAAAGAAAGGCAACGTCTCTTGGGAAGGAACAAGCAGATGCAAAGCACGGCAGCTCTACCATATCGAAAGCTTTTGAGTTAGGAGAGCCTAAAAATAGTCACTTCACTAAACAAACAGGGGAGACTAACTGCCAAAGCGCTGAAGTTATTAAGAGATCTGTCGCTGATTCTAAGATAAAAATCTCCATAAGACTCAGAGAGGAAAATAGACAGAAATTTCCGCATAGGAATCGATTTACGTAAGCGTAAATTATCTGTTGCCACAAATAATGAACACTTGTTGTGATGTTTTATTTACATTATTCATAAGAGTAATCTTTGGAACCTTGGTTTAAGGTGACAATTTTATGAATCTACATACACCCAAACCTGTTTTTGTGCGGTCTTTTTTTGTGAGATTTTTTTGTGCGAATTTTTTTTGCGCGGTATATGAAAATTATTTAAAAAACGAGTGGAAATTATTTATAAAATGAGTGCGAGGTAGTATCTTCAAGTGACGACAAGGGAAGTCACTGTGACCTCCCAAAAATGTACTTATTCGGGAAATTTTTCAGGAGTCGGCAACATTATCATCACTTGGTTTGTTTTGATTTCGTTTAAATATAACATTTTGGGTTATTTTCTATGTGAGAATTTTTTTTATGCAGCTCCTATCCACCGAATAAAATAAATGTTTTTTTTTAACTGCGCTCCGAAAACAACTTTTTATAGCTACTCATGAAGCTTTGAACAATTTTTTTTTATGCGGTCCCTATCCACCGCATAAAAACAAGTTTGGGAGTATTATATTTGACAATATCTTTAATTCAATAACTTTTCCGTCTTTTTTCTTGTTGAAAATCGTTAAAATTGTTCCATGAAGGTTTATAGCAAAAGTTAATTAGGGTATTCAAAGTAAAAATATTTAAGTTCATATTTATGTCATATTTTAAAATTACTTTTAAGGTAAGAAGTAAATATTTCTTTTCTCCTTAAAATAATAAATTTTGCTACAAAAAAAACTACACTCTGTCTGAGAATTTACAAGGGGTAATTAATCTGCTCCCCCCCTATATTCATATTAATTCTAAGAAAGGTAAAACGTGTCCAAACATCGTTCAAAAATGTCATCATTGACCAAGTTCGATCTGAATTTCTCGCTAAAGACGATCTGGATCCATTCGATTGCAATCCAACTCATTGAGAAGAGATAAAATGGTGGGAGTGAAGATTTTTATTCTTGAAGCAAAGACCCCATGTCACATGATAGATTTTAAAGCAAAGCATTGGAAGAAATCGGGTTTCTTTCGCTAATTTCACGCAAAACGTGTCAACTGTTCTTCATTGTTGAAGTACGTGACTTGGGATCTTTGCCTCAGCTTTTGCTAAACCAATGATTGGACTTGCTCCTTCCATTTACTAATTCCTGCTCAAAGGTCCGATCCCGTCGAACTCGACGCTACTCCAAGAGCAGGCAATTGAGTGAATATCCCAATAAAGTCTTTGCTTTTCAGTAACACACAGCACGCACAGCTGGTGTGATGTTATGGGGTGCTATCGTGTACGAAACACGTTCACCCCCTTATATATATGCCACAGCACCATGACAGCATAACGGTACGTTAGTATTATGTTTCAGTCGCATGTGCTCAGTCACTCATGTTGGGGCTCCAAAGGGCCATTTTTCAACAGGACAATGCTCGGTCACACACATCAAGGGTGCCAAGGGACTTCATCTTCCTCACCATCACCTTCTCTGACCCACGCATTGCCTTGATTTGTCACAGATCGAGCATATCTGGAATGAATTGAGATGGTAAATTGTACAGCGTATAAGTTTGATAGAATTAGTGGCGCGTTCACAGTAACTGTTGTACAGGATGACATAGGACATCATACGAAATTTCTATGCCTCAATGTTCGACTTTATCGCTTTGTACATTCACGCTAGAGGTGGCTCAACAGGGAATTTAAACATCTAGATTCATTTGGGCTTTTTCCAGTCATAAATGATCATTTTACTTTCATTTTGGAATCCCTTTCTTACATTAACGTTGCTCTCACGTATGTGAAATTTAATTTCATTCTGATAACTCTTTCTTGGTGCATCGATTTTTGTTTATCATAGAATGAATTTTATTGTTTTTTTTTCTTTTTTTTCCAAAAAATGCAGTGATGATTTTTACATTTAAAATAAGTAAATTGGTAAATTGATATTGAACTTAGAAAAGTCAACATCTGTTCAATCTATTTCAAACAATTCTAAGAAAGTTCTTCTGCCTTTATATAGGAGTTTAGTAAGACCTCATTTGGAGTACGCTGTTCAGTTTTGGTCGCCTTATCTGAAGAAAGATATTTTTGTATTGGAAAGGGTTCAAAGAAGGGTAACTAAATTAGTAAGGGGACTCTCAGATTTAGATTATGATACCAGACTTAATAGGCTTAACATGTATAGCCTGGAGCAAAGGAGAGTCAGAGGGGACATGATTCAGTTATTTAAATTTATCAAAATAAAAGATGTTTATGGATTAAATTTTTGTGGGGAAAGCAGGACAAGGGGTCATTGTTTTAAGCTATTTAAATCTCAAGCTAACTTGGAAATCAGGAAAAACTACTACTTTAGCAGGGTAGTGGGCACTTGGAATAGCTTACCGGAAGAGACGGTAATGAGCAAGGGGGTGGATAGCTTTAAGAGGGCCATTGATCTTCATTGGGGTCTAATTAATTGACTAGGACCAGCCTAGCTGGGCCCAGAGCCTGTTGCTGGTCGTCACATTTGTATTTGTATTTGTATTTGTAACTTAAAGACTTATTCAACTGGATTTTATTCGATTCGATCAAATTTTATCTGCCAGTAGCGTAGCGGGAATTTTCATTATGGGTGGGGCAAAGGAAATATCAGGTTGCACGATTGGTAAATACCGTTGTTGATTCGATCGAATTCTGTTAGCGATGAAGGAGCCCTAAGTCTGAATTTCAGTCTCACTCAGTCAACTTAGATACAAGAATTTCAAATTGAAAATTGTAACAACAAGTTATATCTCTTCTTGGTTCACACACCTATTAAAAACATATTAAGTTAGTCACTATTTTACTTTGCTGTAATGTTTTAGACATCAAATTGTCTTCGTTTCAATCCTGCTCGTATCTAATACGAGTATAACTTTAAAAAATTATTTTCACTTTAATTTTTAATTTAATTTCATTTTCAGTCATCTCGGCCCTCTTAGGATCCGAGCATGTCACACGTTATAGCGTACTCCTTGACCATAACCCGTAGGGAGACTTAATTGAAGGTGAAATTTAATACTAGGAATTGAACATTGATTTTTTTGTTTTATCTCGGAAGAAACTTTTCCAAGTAGATAAAATTAGTTTCTACTAAAGTTGCGATGTTTAAAGTTTCAGTTTTATTAAAGCTGATCACGAGATTTTTGAGTTTCCAAAAGATGATCAATCTTAAGTTTCATTAAAGGGTTGAAACTTCATTTTGCTTCAAATCGAATTTTTTTGTAATACATAATGTATAATTGATGCATGGGACGATATTTTTGTTTAGTTTATGCACTCAAGAAGTAAAACGGGTACACTGTAACTCAAATAAAATGTACTAATGAAGCTCTGCTGAGATAAATAATATTTAATGTCAAAAAGTAATCAAAAAATAAATAATAAATCAAATACCTTTATTATCATGTAAAAATACATTTGTTTTTAAAACCCTCCAGTCGCTTTTGCTTTTAGTAAAAGTTGAGGCTCATAAACAAAAAAAAGTAAAGTGTTTTGTTTTTAAATATATGTATTTATCTATTTGTTACAGAAATTCAGATACATTTAACTAATTTAGCATTTAAAAAACATTGAAACATTAGGTTTCCCATCACGAAAGGCGCAAATGTTTTCATTTTCTTATGGGGTACAGTATGGATGGGACGGTGAGATCAAAGGTTAAATAGCCTTAATTCTCAATTTTTCATAATATTAGCGACATTTTTAAAAATAAATTAGAATTTATCAATTGTCTAATTATCCGTTATTGATTTCTAATACTTTCGATAGCTGACAGTGGCTTCCGTACCAGCACTGAATGGTCCTCGTTTACTCATTTTGAGTTCTTTTCTGCTCTATTTTAATAGCGAGAAAGCGACAGGCATTTAGTATTAGGACGGGGGAGGGGGGGGGAGGGGCAGACATGGTGGCAGGATCGGTAAGACATCGGACTTGTGATCGGAGAGTTCCGGGTTCTGTAATTGCATCCTAGTCGGTCGAAGATCCACCGTCTTCATTAATGGTGACTGGGGGACGTTAAATATTCTGGTGGTCACAAAATCCTCCAAGTGAAATGATACCTCTGGGTTTACTGGACCAGGGATTGCACGGCTTCTGGTCTGGGCCAAAAAAAAAAAAAGTTGTCTTCAGGGTTCCATCCAACTGGTTAAACCATAAATAGTGGTAGACACGAGGGACCCTGGAGTGAAAAGTAAAGTATTAGGAGGGCATTGGTTAATTTCAGATTGTATATTCTCGGATTGCGTTTCACACACTTCAAATGGTGCTTGCCAGATGTTATGTCACTTTGCAAAAAGTTTCTAAGCTACAAGGATTCTGAAGGGATGTCAGTCTAATCAATACTTTTAGAAAGTAGTTTTTCACCAGGAAAATAAATCATTCTATCTGTACCATTTTTTTTAATTTGGCGCTTGCTCCCACAAAATTTGTGTCATTATCAGTAAATAATTTAGAATGATTGCCGACTTCTTTCTTAAATCTCTTGAGAAAGGCCATTAATCCGTGTTGGCGTTGGATATGTGCGAATTGAGAGACCGCACAAGGGCTCCTTCGAGGGCCCCGTGGCATATCCTTAAAAAGTCATGATTGGAGATTTGCTTTATTCCAGTCACGTAGGAAAATAAAAGGTTGTCAAGCGTTATAAATCACTTTTCGCCACCCTTACCTACCTTTTAGCACTATGGTTTAGGGTTATCATGCCTGTACAAAACATTCCAAGAATAAAAGGGATTATTTGCTTTTGCATGCTAATTGATGTCAAAATAGAATGTTGAACTTCCCTGAATAATTTGATCTTAGGTTTTTGAGAAGATCGAGACGGTGAGAAATAAAGGGATGCAAGTGTCAAATGAAAAATTTGGAGATAACCAGTACAAGAGATAAGGTAACCTCTCCTCTGTAATGGAGCAAGATAAAGTACTAGTAGCCCTGGTAGGTGCTGGTATGCAGCATGGTTTAGAGAAAAGAAATCAATGAAAGCTTTCGCACTAAATGCATTTTTCATTCAAAACTTTAAATAATTCACTTACATCCACTTTGCTTCTTGCTCAGACCTTTAATGCTTCAAATTTTGCATGTACTGTTTATGTGAAAAATGTAAAACTCAGTGTCTGTGCAAAATTTTGTAGATGGTGATGATTATGTCGATTTTATTTTAACCGGCATTACTGTATTCTTTTTATATAGGTTACATTTTTCAACAAGATGCTATATATTAGTTTTTAAAGTAATAATGAGATAACTTGCTACAGATTTTTTAAAAGTCTTTAGTAGGGTATATTTTTCCATATCGTATTCTACTTTTAATACTAGAATTAACACGATTTGTTTTAGAAATGGAGTAAAAGCTACTGGATTATTCGATAAAGGTAATCCATTGATCATTTTGCAGTTAATGTGTGAAATAAAAACCATTAAAATTTCTTTGTCTTATTAGCTTATACGTTCTGCTGCATATTTAGTAGAACATAGAAATTTTAACTTTTGGTGTCAAAACAACGATTTGAAATTTTTTATTGGTTATTTTAGTCTATATATTGAAACCGAATGAAAACAAATATGAATACAAATGTATATCTGTTGCCAAACTGTAATGGTGGGGGAGGGGGGAAGCAATGAACCTGCCCTCTGATTGCCCAGATGAATGGCCTGCCTCCCTTCCATGTTGAGTTGGATATACGCCCTTGCAATGGCTACTTTGCCGATCGCCAAATAGCTACTTTGCCGATAACTTCATTAATAATCCGTTAAATTCTAAGTGACACAACAACCTTCTATTTATTTTCACTCATAATCAACACCCAGGCTCAAAACAGATACAAATTATCTGATACATGACATCATGAATCTTACCTGAACTAGAACATTCATCAACTGGTTTTTGATAATCATTTAGTCGCTTGGAGGCGCTCGGATTAAATGATGTTTATTTGTATACAACCATTTTGAAACATAATTAGCGGAACACTCCTCGGTATTGCCCGTGGTAATACAAACAATAGTTGGTTCGTCTTTCCATAAATATTTTTTTTTGTGCAACACAAGCCGTAATTTTCCTTGGGGGGGGGGGGGGAGGGAGCACAAGAGATCTTAAATGTACATAAATCACCATATACGCCATTCCACGGAAAATGGTTATTTGGTTCCGTACGTAACGCTTCATATATTTCATTAAAAATGATACCTTAAAATGATAATGAAAAATTTTTTTTTGCTTTGCAAATTACAAACTTTGTGTGTGTTATTTCTCAAGCGAAAAATTTTGTCATTGCCTTCTAAAATTATTACTTTTTAATGAAATATATGAACCGTCACGTGCGGGACAAAGTAATTACTTTTTAGTGGAATGGTCCATATTAGGATTGGTAATATGTGTGAAAAAGCAAACGCAATCGGGGTTGAGGACAATCCGACCTCCCTCGCAGCTCCCCTGGTGTACAGAAATATATGAAAGGCAAACAATATTTAAAGGGATACCAGCAATTGTTTACCGAATATCATTCGGAAGTAATGAAGTACCAAAAAAAAAAAGCGTTTTGCTCATTATATTTGGAAATTAAAAGAATTCCACAAGAAGTTAAATAAATACAATACAATTAGGGATTGCAATACCGGTATACCGAATACCGGTATTTCGAGCAATTTTGCAATTTTGTAATACTGGTATTTGTTGAGGAAAATACCGGTATTTTCGGTATTAGCTAAAAAGAATAGTTTTACTTCAAGAGTTTTCAATTTAACTTATTAAATATCTACTAATATTTTTAATGTACATTTATTTTCCCATGGTGCAGAACCGAAATCAATCTATTGATGTAAAAATTTAGTTTCAAAAGCATGAACTAACAGAATATCATTAAAGACAAAAGTATTTTATGCACCATGTATTTTTTTTTTTACTTTTCCCTGATCGCTCCTTTTACCTTTAAAAGGGAAAGTTAGTTTCGAGTGTAATTTTGAATGTCCCCCCCCCCCTTTGTCCGACAAACAATTTATTCAAACCATCAATTGCAGGAATGCTTTATGATTTTTTTTCTTAAATATTTGTCTCAGCTGTATTAAATTTTGACAAAAACTGTTTCGTGTTTGCATTACAAATGGCAATTTGTTGGCACTAGTATTGGTTTGTCGTGACGTCTCGCTATTTGGCTTCATACTTGGCAAGATAATATTTAGAAATTATCCTATATTGCCTAAAAAATTTGCATAGAGGCATAAATATGTTTGGATATGTTTGGATATGGATAAAAAGCATTAATATGTTTCACGAATTCAAAGATATTTTCAGATATTTACATAATTATAATTGCAAAGAATTTTGAAAGGAAAGTTAAAACGAATAAGAGAAACCAACAAGATAAAGTTTAGTCAGGTTTATCGTAAATTTCAAACCAAAGGGCTAATGAAAAGTAAACACACAAACCCCTCATGTTCAAGAGAAAATGATGTCACTATTGGAAAAGTATCGTCTCTCAGGAAATAAATTTCAACTAGCTTTAAAGTAAAAAAATAATAGAAATACGCACAATTCGAAAGAAACACACACAAACAAAAGGGTTTATCCAAAAATGACATGCAACAGACCCAATTTTTTTGAAGATAAAATACTTTTAGGCAACTAAATTAGAGGAGGTGTATCACGAATTGCTAACATTACACCAACCTGCGTAAATTCAGAAAGAGTAGTTTCAACTGTAGGAAATTTGAGCACTGAAATGAGTTCCGATCTTAGAGACAATTCAAAAGATGCATTATGTTTTTTACTAGCATTGATTTTTTATTATGACATTTGTTCGTTCATTTTATATTTGTTCACAATACGTTTTCATAATAATACAATTTTTGTACAAAATTATGAAATGTGGCAACGGAACAATGTGTTTTCAAGCAATTTTTGAGAAATTTCAAATACCGGTATTAATACCAGTATACCGGTATCACGTTAAAAATACCGAATACCGGTATTGAATTTTTGGTCCGGTATTGCAGTCCCTACACTGTAAAAAAAATCCGGAAACGTTTCTGAGTATATCGTGCAGCTGTGGTTCATGAAAGTTTCAAAAACGTTTCTGAGTATTTCGGAATCCTCTTTCTGTAATGTCCAGAAACGTGTCTGAGTATTTCGGAATCCTCTTTCTGTAATTTTCAGAAACGTTTCTGAGTATTTCGGAATCCTCTTTCTGTAATGTCCAGAAACATGTCTGAGTATTTCAGAATCCTCTTTCTGTAATTTTCAGAAACGTTTCTGAGTATTTCGGAATCCTCTTTCCGTAATTTCCAGAAATGTTTCTGAGTATTCTGTGCAGCTGTGGTTCATGAAAGTTTCGAAAACGTTTCCGAGTATTTCGGAATTCTCCAAACAATTTTCAAAAACGTTTCCGAGAATTTCGGAATCCTTTTTCCGTGATTTTTTTCTAAAATATAATTCTTTATTATAGTATTGCATACCATATCAATTTCAATTCTTTCATATCTAAGAGCAATAATACAAGCAATTTTAGAATCATTTGTGTTTTTTTTTTTTTTTTTTTTGGAATTTCTAATGACAAATAGCATGGTTAACAGCATAACATATGCACAGTTATAAATTTTTGAAAAATTATGAAATAATCTAGTAGTTTCATTCCTAATCACAAAATCGTCGGGGAATTGGAGTGGGGGTACCTTCTGAAAAGTGGGGATTGTTTGTTAAACAATCTTAAACTTCAGTTTTTCTCTCAATATTTTCAAGACAAAACTATCAACATATTGTATTTTTAATGCAGAACTTAAAAACATATCTTGTATCAAACTCGATAGCTTTTATCTTCGGATAAAATTTGACAGGACTTACCTACCCTTCGCGTTCCTAAATTCGTTCACTTCAAATCAATTTCTCTGACGAACAAAGTGTACCGAAAAGTACCAACAGAGAAATTGATGAATTTAAATATGACACCAAGTCCCCCTGCTGGAACCATTCGGGTTGATTCTTCAGTTCTTGCCCTTTTCCAGCTCATCACAAATATAAATACTTATTCAAAATAGGTTACTGATTTTATTTTTACAGTGTGCGCAAATTCCTTTTTTTTATTTATTAAAACATTGAACTCTATTACATGATTATTCCATTTCATATACGAGAATACCCCCCCCCCCCACCATAAGAGTGATGGTGCACCCATAAAATGCTATGAAGCGCCCACCCCCCCTTGAAAAAGCAACATCATATACATTATAAATCAAAGTATCATATACATTATAAATCAAAGTATCATATAAATTATAAGTCAAATACTTTAATATGGTGTAAAAATACAAAATTATTTTATTAAGTCTTTTTTTTTTTTGCTTTTGGTAAAATTGAGGCTCGTAAAACGAAAAAAAATGAAGACACTTTTAAATACATATATGTATCTATTTGTTAAATAAATTAATACACATTTAACTAATTTAAAGCGTTTCGCTAATGCAAATATTTAAAGAGATATCGTCATTTAGATAATACTGAAGCACTATGTTCCTAATTACAAGAGATAGTTTTTTTTTTTTTACTTCATACAATCTAGCTACACTGTTTACAAGAGAATGAAAACATGCAACCTTAAAGACGAACTATTAAACCTGACAATTTGCATATTATAACATTTAATTCATAATGCTTGATACATAAATGTTCAGCCAAATATTAACTGAGATTGACACATAAAAACAAAGTACACAATAACACTTATTTAAATTTTTTTATAATCTTCAATTCATAAATTTTACAGAATAAAACTAGACACACTTGCACTTTAGATATGTGTTCTATGTAATGTAAAATATTTTCAAATTGCAATAGTTCACAACGAAAAAATTATACTGAAGAAAATAGTTTTTTTTTAACGAGATTTACATGAACTAAATCTCTTTAAAGTAATAGAGTTGCAAAGCGACTTACCTATTCGTCGGTGGTGGTATTTTGCAGGCTTTGGTCACCAAAAAGGTGATTTTTATGACAGAATAAAATTCTGCCAACAAAAATTACCCATTTGGTATAGAAAGAAGAAAAGTATCGAAGAAAAAAGTAAATTACCTACACAAGTTATGCGACGCAATGAATTTAGATGGCGTCCTCTCGGCAGTTATTTGGTTTTTAATTTCAGTTTGTATTCCTTCCGCGAGCATGCGTCGAGAATTTGCACTTCATACTTAAAAATAAGTGACATAGCTTCAAATTCAATCTCATGACGATACATGAGCAAGAAAATATAAGACTTTAAAATTATCTTCAGTGAATTCATGCGAGGAACTAAACTTCTACTAATCCCCTTGATGAGTGTTACTTCGCATACATGAGTCAGCACTTGTTTTCATTGCGTGCTTTCGAAAGTTTCAGTTTAGATTTGCTGCTGGACTATAAAATTTCCGTGTGAGCTGCGCATGCGTCGACTCTTACTTTCTTGCTAAACGGGAAACGTTTTTGATTATAGCAGAAAACTGCGGAGGGCGTACGAATCTGTGTATTACGGAAAACTTTTTTGTATATTCAGAGAGTTTTCCGAGATTTTTTACAGTGTAAATACAATGTTTGATGTAGGGGAAGGTAAGGTGAGATGACGATGTTTAAGCTACAAAAATTTCTTCTTGCTTCAGGATGTGAATTAAAATTTTGAAATTTAAATGTTCGACCTCTAAAAATTCATAAGTTGATCCCAAAAATTCAAACTCTTTTACTTTTTTTTTTAAATGTGAAACATATGTTACCAAAGAAAGCGTTTTTTGGCTTCTCACCTCCTATCGAGTAAGATGATGAATTGAAGTGGGTAAAATGGCAAACCGTTGAAATTAAACATTGAAAGAGAAAAATGATGCTTTAAAAAAGGGAGGGGGGGGGATTAAATTGGTTGGACCGGTATGTTCTTCCGTCCCAGATCCTAACATACACTGGTGTGCAAAAAATTAAGGACGAGACGGTTTTTTCAATATAACTTTGTGTAAAGCTTTCCAAATCAACACATTCACAACACGTAACACGTAAGATCCCCAATACGTAAGGACATGTGTAATGTAAGCAACACTTATTAAAAGAGAAATCAAAGGGATAAAAAGAAGCTTTATTTAAAAAGTAGCATGGAGCGCAATGCGGCTGAAGGCCGAAACATCCCTGTGAAGGGTGTCCAGGAAGAAACATCCGGTCTTTTGTAGGGGATATGATCTCCCCCGACTGCTAGGCAGGTTTCACAGCGTCTGCCCATGCTGAGAATGAGGGTGTCAATGAGTTGTTGAGGCATTGCTGCCCATTCGTCTTGCAGCGCCAATCGAAGCTCCCGAATCGTTACTGGTGGTAAGGTACGAGTTGCCAAGCGTCTGCCTAGAAAATCCCATACATGCTCGATGGGATTGAGATCCGGAGATCGTGCCGGCGAATCCATACGTTCAATATCCTCACTCTCTAAGAGCTGTTCGGCAGCTACTGTGAGATGACATGGTGCATTGTCGTTCATGAAAAGGAACTGCAGACCCATAGCGCCTCTAAAAAGACGCACATATGGAAGAAGAATGTCGTTACAATAACGGGTCCTGTTGACTGAACCTGTTCGAAGATGTGAAGCTCTGTACGACTACCAAGCATGATACCTCCCCAAACGAGAACACCGCGACCTCCATACCTGTCCCTTTCAATAATGTTTGAGGGATGATTGCGGCTTCCCCGCTCTCTCCTGATGAGTATGCGATGAGAATCGCTACTCAGACTGAATCTGCTCTCATCTGTAAAGAGTACTCGTCCCCGTTCATTGTCTCTCCAATTCCGGTGTTCCCGGCACCACAGAGAACGCCTTCTCCGATGGGCAGACGTTAGAGGTACACACAGCATAGGGCGTCGTGCAAACAGACCACCACCGTGCAGTCTTCTGGCCACGGTAAAACGCGATATCGGTCGTCCAGTCGCCTGTGTCGTGTGTCTAGCGATTTTTCCCGCTGTCTGCCGTCTGTTTCTTCTGGCCTGTAAGACAATATACCGGTCATCTGCGGGTGTGGTTCCTCGTGGACGACCACTACTGAACCCCCGGATAGCTGTTCTTGTAGTTTGAAATTGTCTCCAAAGTCGTGAAACGATGCTGTGAGCAATTCCGAACTCTGCAGCCACACTTGTCACACTGCGGCCTTTCTCCAACTTCCCAATGATTCGACCTCGGGTAAAAGCATCCAGATGTCGTCTAATAGATTGATTATTCGCCATTTCTCGCTGAATCAGCAACTCGGTGTGATTTTGACTGCTATACGGCGTGCAATCTCTTTGCCAGAAATACTGATCTTACACCGACAACATGCTTTATACTACTCAGACACTCCCCCATTACGTCTGCCTGCATATCTGCGCATGTGCTACCGTACATCTCCTTACTTAATCTCCTGATTGGTCTTTCTATCCGCTCTGCCTCTTCGTTCAGCTGATATGCTAATTTTTCGACTTCGTCCTTAATTTTTGCACACCAGTGTATTTGAAACAAGCTATCCGTCTCCCTTGTATACACTTCTCCAGTCGGAAGGAGTTCGATTGAGTTCTGATGAACTCATTTTAATGATTTATTTCCAGTGATAGATTCCACGCGTCTGACAAACTCCCTAAATATTGCTTAAGTATTCAATCCGTCAACGAAATCATAACCACTAATAAAAACGCTTTTCTAAATTTTCTTGTTGTGTGTCTGTAAAGAAAAAAAAAATTAACTTTTGGTTTGGTTCGAAAAACTATTTGTGACTTTAGTTGCTGAAACACCAAGTAAAAAGAAATTAAAAAGTCAAACATGAAAAAATAAATAAATAAAGTTTTAATAAAATCAAGTAGGGTTGGTTGGCGGAAGTGGATCAGCCCCTAAACTGAAATATGGATCAAGTTTTCAAACTTTTTAAAACTAATCATGTAAAATTTCAACACGGTAATTTATTTGGCACACATTTGGGTTTCGTGGAATTTTTTTCTAGGTCATAGTACTTAATCAAAAAAAAAAAAAAAAGAAATTCTGATTTTTTAAAATTTTTTTGCGAGTTCAAGCAAAAGTTTTCAGAGAAGTGCTTCCGCGGTTGTTATTATTATTTTTTTATGATAATTAATTTTCACGTATAGTTTAACTAAAAGTTTATACAACAACAGAATTTTTGCGTAAAATATTAGTAATAAGTGTTTAAGAGGAGGGGTCCCACTTACCCCGTACAATTTTGCTATAAGGGGTAAGTGGGTCTCCTCACTATGGGGTAAGTGGGTCC
This sequence comes from Uloborus diversus, assembly GCF_026930045.1. Lineage (NCBI taxonomy): Eukaryota > Metazoa > Arthropoda > Arachnida > Araneae > Uloboridae > Uloborus > Uloborus diversus. The sequence goes on from NC_072735.1 coordinate 105,514,864, forward strand.
CCCTATAATAATGGGGATTTCAAAATCAAAAGCAACTCTTATTACATATTTTTATTAGTAAAATACAAGATAACTATGATGACTTAGTAGGAATTGATAGTTCAGCTACAAAAACTGCTAAAGCTGGTGATTATGCATTTGTGAAACATACATGAAAGAAAATCATTAATATTCAAGTAGGTCTAATGTTGAAAGTTGATGACACAAATTAAAAAATACTGTTGAATTTGCAAAAAATGAATAGAAAAAACACTTTTTATTGGCATAGTGCAGATGATGTTAGAACAATCACTGAGAATGAAGCGATAATGGTTATTCCTTAGCCAACTTAATATAGATGCTGTCATTTAGTGTTTCCAATTGCTTTTTCGATTTATAGTTTTGACTAATTTACTAAAATTGATCTTAATCAACTGTATTACGTTCATTAAACACACTCCTTTAAAATGTAAAAGTAAAATATATATACCTATAGGCTTTCAATAAATTTCATAAATGAAATGGTTGCGTTTTTAGTTTTAAAATTTTCCGTGATACAGATTTAAGAAACAGTAAGTTTCTCATAAATGTGGATGCATTTACAAAAGAATTATTCACGCTAAATATTTACATACTTTATCATGCAAGACCTGCTTACCACCCTTTTTTAAGATATGTTTGATTTAAATTGAAATAAAAAGGGAGTGACCCACTTACCCCTTACTATGGGATAAGTGGAGCACCAGTTCGATTTTTTAAAAAATATAATCGTTTAGAATATTTAAAGCATTATTTTAGAAAATAATAAACTTTTGTTAATTAATAATATCCAAGTTAAAAGAAGACAATAAATTTAAATTTTTACTTCCTTTTACAAAAAAGAAAGTATTGTATTCGCGAAAAAATTTTCACTCAAAAATCGCCCTTAATTTCCATTTTGCTCACCCCCAAATGAATGTTGAGTTTTTTTTTCGATTCGACCACATGCGGAAAAGTGCCTAAGAATGTATAGACACGCGAAATATCCATTTTGACCATCACCGAGGTAATTACAACGACTTTTCTCGTGACGTCTGTATGTATGTGCGTATGTGTGTATGTGCGTATGTGCGTATGTGCGTATGTATCTCGCATAACTCAAAAATGGTATGTCCTAGAAAGTTGAAATTTGGTACATAGACTCGTAGTGGGGTCTAGTTGTGCACCTCCCCTTTTGGTTGCTTTCGGATGTTCCTAAGGGGGTCTTTTGCACCTTTTTGGGGGGAAATCATTGTTAATATCAATGCAAACTTAAGTGGTGTTATAATTTGGTAAACACTTGGTGACGTATCGCCAAGCTTTTGGTCGCCAAGTTTTTTCGCCAACTTGGCGACGATTTTTTTTTTTTAAATAACTTGGTATTAACTTGGCCACCGATGGAAATATTTAGAGAGTTAATCATTGAATCACATTAAAATTGCCAATTTTGGGAATGTTAATCTGTACAGAACGTTTTACTTCCTTTTAGATAGTAAAAGAAGTATTGTATTCGCGAAAAAAAAATTCCCTCACATTTCGTCCTAATTTATTTTTTTATAAGATCGCAATATTTTACGGTGAGAGTGCCTACTCTGACGACCGAGGAGTTTTAAGGTTACCCAAAAAATGACCAATTTAACTTTTTACTTCCTTTTACAAAAAAGGAAGTATTGTATTCGCGAAAAAAATTTCACTCAAAAATCGACCTTAACTTCCATTTTACTCACCCCCGAATGAATATTGAGTTTTTTTTTTTTGCGACTCGACCACACGTGGATAAGTGCCTAAGAACGTATAGACACGCGAAATATCCATAATGATGATTCCCGAGTTAATTACAACGAATTTTCTCGTGACGTCCGTATGTACGTATATATGTGCGTATGTGTGTATGTATCTCGCATAACTCAAAAACGGTATGTCCTAGAAAGTTGAAATTTGATACGTAGACTCCTAGTGCGGTCTAGTTGTGCACCTTCTCTTTTGGTTGCATTCAGATGTTCATAAGGGGGTCTTTTGCCCCTTTTTGGGAGGAAATCGTTGTTAATTTCGATGTAAACTCAAGAGGTGATATAATTTGTCGGACACTTGGCGATATATCGCCAGTCTTTTGGTCGCCAAGTTTTGTCGCCAACTTGGAGACAAATTTGGCTTTTTTTTAAAATCTGATTTCAATTTGGCCACTGTTGGTGATATTTAGAGAGATTCTATTGAATCACATGATTGATTGATATATGATTCTATTGAATCACATTAAAATTGCCAGTAACGGGGAAATGAGATTAAATTGGAGTAAAAGGAAGTCATGTGATGCACACATCAGCTCGTTTTGTTTTAAAATTTTTGTATAAGGTTTCAAAAACAAACTGTTCTCAAAAGGGGTCTCACTTACCCCAACCAACCCTACAATGAACAAAATATCAAAATGAGAAGCTTCATCATTTGTTTTCTTGACGGTTTTGTGGAGAAAATACTGTGGAAATGAAGAGCTGCGGAATGAATGCCATAATAGTTGGTGAAGAATAGTTGAAAACCTAGGTTTTGAGGTAGGTTTTTTTAAGGAATTGGGTTCAGTGAAAAGTGGTAAGGAGGCAGCTTATTCCATTGCTTTATTGTTTTCTTGAAATCTATATGAAGTTGAGAAAGAGTTGAGCAAGTAGGGGACTTCGGAGGAAGTGTCAAAGAACTTGCTGATTATGACAGACTATTTAAGCAATTCATAGACCAGAGTTTCCCAAACTGTGGTCCGCGGACCCCCGGGGGTCCGCGAGTCCATACCAGGCGGTCCTCTGCTTTATCCAGCTAAACCGTTAAATATAATTGAGATTGAAGGACGAGTAACGATAGTTTAATTCAAAAAGAAAACACATTTATGAGGTATAAAAAAGTTCTTGTTTAAGTACATGCAGGACGCCGCACCCCCCTCCCCTCCCTCGGAACTCTTCGAAGAAAACACACTATACATTATTTTTGTGTACATGGCAAAGTTCATAGTCTTGCATATCTATATTAAGTAAAATGCAAACATTGTGGCACATTTTTACAGCTCGGATATTATACTTCAAATAAAAACGATAACGAGCAGAGAGTAGTGGCTCCTTACAATTGAGGCAAACTTAAGCAGGCAGCATTGTGAGGGCTACGCAGATCCTAATCACAGCATTATGACGCGGCCAGGATAGGTTTGCCCGAACCATAGTTAATAATTAAAATCCTAATGCACCATAAAAATAAAACACATATGAAAAATTAATGAACTTAAGCTAGGCTAACAGTGTTTTGTTCACTAACTTCAAAAGTTTACTCTTATTAGTAAACTTGTTGTAGAAAATTTGGTGATAACATTTTTCATTCCGTATTGAATTTCAAATAGAATTTTACTTCCATAACCCAAAATAGAACAATGATTTATAAATTTAAAGGGAAAAAAGTGTAAAAATATATTAGAAAAAAATTGATTTAACTGTGTAAAATCTTTTTTTTTTTTTTGCTCTCCGAAAGGGGGAGGAGGGGGGTCTGCGAAGTTCACAATTTTTCCGGAGGGGTCCGCGGACGTCCTGAAGTTTGGGAGCCTCTGTCATAGACCATGAAAGTAGTCTTGCTGACTTGGTTTGTTCTAGAACGATTTATGAGGAAAGAGGAGAATCAAAAGCTTATGTATCCTTTTGTTTTGTTTTTACTTCCTTTTACAAAAAGGAAGTATTGTATTCGCAAAAAAAAATTTCACTCGAAATTCGGCCTTAATTTCCATTTTGCTCACTCCCGAATTAATGTTGATTTTTTTTTCCAACCCGACCGCACGCGGGTAAGTGCCCTAAGAATGTATAGACACCCAAAATATCCATTTTGACATTCCCCGAGTCAATTAGAACGACTTTCCTCGTGACGTACGTATAGTATATGTATGTGCGGATGTGCGTATGTATGTCGCATAACTCAAGAACGAAATGTCCTAGAAAGTTGAAGTTTGGTACGTAGACTCCTACTGGGGTCTAGTTGTGCACCTTCCTTTCATGTTGCATTCGTATGCTCCGAAGGGGGTCCTTTTGCCCCTTTTTGGGGGGAAATCATTGTTAATTTCGATGTAAATTCAAATGGTGTTATAATTTGGCGGACACTTGGCAATATATCGCCAGTTTTTTGGTCGCCAAGTTTTGTCGCCAACTTAACGTCAAATTTAGCGTATTTTTTAATTTTTTTTTTTTAAATCTGGTTTCAATTTGGCCATTGTTGGTGATATTTAGAGAGTAAACTATTGAATCATATTAAAACTGCCAATAATGAGAAAATGACATTAAATTGGAGTAAAAGGAAGTCATGTGATGCACACATCAGCTCGTTTTGTTTCAACAGCGTCATTAGTATGAGAAGCTTGAAGGTCTCTATCTGCAGAAAGGTTGGTGTCTGGAGTTTGATCCAAATAAAATAGTTTTTCAAAGCCGTGTTGGAATTAATAGTGAACGAGCAATCCTCTCGTCATCTTTCCCACCCAGCCATCCGTCATCTTACCCTATTCTGCCATTTTAATTTTGAATTTGTTTTTCATTACCGTAGCTTATCGTCAACATCCTACACCTCACATGGTTCTTTACATTACAACTTGTGTTTTTGGATAAGTCGAAGAAAAAATATAACTTGATGTTGTCGAGTAGTTCGTTACGTTGTAAAGTCAAAAAACTACCAACATTAAATCAAAAAACTGGATAGATTCAAAACGTAAAACCAGCCTAAGTCTTATAGTGAGAAATTAGCATAACTATGTTCATTACTTTTTAGGAAACGGTAACATTATAAAGAAGAATAACTAGAACTATACAGAATCAAATGAATTTCAAGCAAAAATAAATGCATTTATCATTTTAGTTATAATTTAGCTTTAAGTCATGGAAAGTCAGACAAAAAAGCGGAAATCTTGACAGAAAATAAGAATAATATAAATAATAATTAGTTGCAATTGCAATGAACTAATATTATTATTCGTAATAACACAAAATAGCTTTAAAATAAATTTATTATGTTGCTGGCAAGCTAAACTTTTATCCGGATTTTTTTCATCCATAAGCTCATTTCTCTGCACAGAAAAAAGGGCTCCTTGTACCCCAAAATATCTATTTCATATTATTGCTATTTGGTCATTTTAAACGTTGTTTCAATGCTTTTTATATGTACATACACACATTGATAATTTCAGATTCATTATTATTAGCAAATAAGACTAGTCTTTTTTTCATACGAATATATTTTTTTTTCTGCCAACCATTCCAATCTATCGCGGAATTCTTCAAGAATCTGTTTCAAATATTTCTGATTTCTGTCTCAAAGAAATGTAATTTTTCATTTTCATGTGTCAATAAAAAAACAGAAAAATGTTCCTTTTCTTCCACCTGATTTAAAGCTTTACTTGCATCTGGGACAATCCCGAAACGTTGTTCGTGACAGTTTGACAAGTTGGCGCTCAGATTTCGATTTGGACTCGGGAGACTCGTGGATGAAAAATGGTGCGACCGTCGAAGCATATTAAATTTAGCCAAAAGATGTATTTCTAGAAATATATTTATATATATATACATGAATGTATGTCATCAATAACAAAACTACATTAAGCCAGATATTGAAATTTGGTATTTCTTTGTGTGAAAATTCCAGGAAGCACAGACGTTGATGTATCACATTGTACATTTTCAGAGTTCTTTCCAGGGAGGAATTTTTGCTGCATAATTTTATTTGCGGTTTCAAAAAAATGTCCACTATTAGATTATATCAAACGCATTTTTAACAAAATGCTTGTTTACAAATCATATAAAAAACTCTTTAAACAATTTGCACATTTTACAAACCACAAGACTAAAACATGATAGCTGAAAGAAAATAGTTAAAAGATTTATTGAACTTTGTATACTATAAAAGTGAAACAATAGATGTTAGTATATATTGAAAACTATGTCCACGAACTTTTAGTTTTGTTCGTTTGAAACGATGCTTTGAAAACAAAATGTTCACATGCTCTTCATATCTTCTTTAGCAGGAACATTCCCTACTTACTATAACTCTTACTGTTTACACAGTATTCACAAATTTTACACTGTTTACACAGGGTAAAATTTCATGAAATATGTTAATAATCGAAATTATCAATATAATTCACGTAATAAATTCTTCCCCATCAGGGGAGGACTGGGTCCCGCAAGAAGGTACCAACCTTGACTCCGGAAGGGCGGAAAAAAATAAAAAATAATAATAATAAAAAAAAACAAAGGTGCACGGTTCGAAGGCGCAAGGGGGAAAAAAAAAGAAGGCGCACATGTTTCGGGGTGAAAGAGAGGGGTGGGAGGGAGGGAGGAGTGATGACGCACAGGTTCCAGAGCGTAAAATAATAATTAAAAACCGAAGCCCCACCGATTTGTGTTCACAAAAAAAAAAAAAAAAAAAGGCTACAGGTGTGAACTGTCCTCAGAGGCCCATTCTAAACTGTTTAAAGAAAACTGGAAGTTACGGGGGTCGTCGGATTGCAAATGCCAAAAAGTAATTAGACGAACAAATCAAATTGTAGAACCTTTTTAACAATACATTTTTTAAATTTTTATTGTTGAAAAAAAAATATCAAAATAAATACATTTTATTCAAAAAAAAAAAAAAAGAAAGAAATCTTTTGTTGTTTTTTATTTTGGGTAAAAAGAAGTGCCTTCGTGTTTTATTTTGTCCTCGTTGACAGAAGAAAAAAGGATACTTTTGAAAATAAATAAATGAATAAAAAAATGTCCTTTTAAATAAATAATTTTCGTCAAAAATAGTCTGCACAGCTCTTTTTTTCTAATAAAAAATTTTGAGCTCCGAATTTCCTTTTAATTCCCGTTCCCGAAAAATAAATAAATGAATAAAATATAACTTTAGAATGTAAACAAAAACATTATTCCACTGTAAAATTCAGAGCTTCTGAGTCGGAGCTGCAGTCGGGAGTAAATGCCTTTAAAATTACAAGACAAGGAGTCGGCCATTTTCTCTCAGAGTGTCTGTATTTCTATCAAGGTTGCATAGTCAAAATCGAAGTCAGAGTCAGATTGATTTTGGGGTACAAGTACAGGAGTTGGAGTCCAAAGCACTAAAATTCTAGAAAATGGGGGTCGAAGTCGGGAATTGGTCATTTTCCCACCGACTCCACAGTCTCGGTAAAAACATTTACCAAAATTAGTTTTCTTATTCCAACACAAATTAGGTTGTACTTTATCGAGAGCTTTTTGAAAGTCAATGCAAACAGCATCTCCCCCTCCCCCCCCCCCCTTTTATTTCTTTCAAGTCAAGGTAACCTTATCACAGAAAGGCAATAAATTAGTTACACAGAGTCGACCCCTTCCTAAAACCATACTACAAACTCGACAACAGGCCATTTTTCTTCAGAAAATTCATTATCTTTGGGTAGTAATCTTCCTGTCTTGAGGTACATACTATTTATTCCATTCCACGCCTCTTCATTTTAATTAGTTTTCCATCTTTTCATTAAAAACTTTCCCTGATATCATGTAAGATATAATTTTTTCAGTTCAAAGCTAAGAAAAGTTTTTCTAGGCCAATTTCTACTAACCGGATGTTTTCATTTTTCTTTCAAATTTACTCGTATGTTGTCATCTAGTCTCTGATAAACATTTATTGAGGTAAATATCTTCAACTTGAAGCATGACAGCTCACTTTATTTTTACAGAAGCCAGAAGTAATTTTCAATTTTCGTACCTACGTTAATCAAGATATCTTTATGACAGAAGTAGGTGTATCTTTTAATGATTTATTTGCGGCATTGACAATGAGGGCTTTGTTATGATTTAATGCGGAAACTGTATCCAAGATATTTTTTCGTAGAACGAAGTTAATTAGTTCAGCAGCTGGAGATCATTATTATTATTTTTTTAATCTCATCACATTTCTCTCACCTGAATGTTTGGATTACGAGTGAGAGAGGGGAGGGGAGGATGTTGCCATTTTCTTTTCCACGCATTCTGTTAACCTCAGCCGCACTCATTCTGAAGTGATTAAACGTTTTCGATGCGTTAAAACGCCAATTTTTGGCTCCTTTTCCACCCTTCGTTATGAAAAGATTTTTTTTCGCAAGATATTTATCACCTACATTACGCATTTGTAGAAAAGATGCTTCAGATTAGAACATGATCAACAGATACAATATTGAACTTCTGCATTTCAGCAAAGTTAACGTCTATCTTAACTTCTACACTCGTGATTAATTCGCATTCATTTTTGTCTTTCCTTGGAAATTTAAATTCTTCATTTAAACATTTTCAAGAGAACAAAATAATGTGGACAGAGAATTGCTTACATTTTTGTCTACGAGACATACTTTTAGTTCGCCAAGTTTACCCTTTATAGTCATGTTGGACTTCAATCTATTTTTTATAACTAACGTAACAATGCACTAAAAACTTAAATGAAGGCATAACCGTACAACTAAACGTATATATTCAATAGCCGTAATTATAAATTAACGTTTGAAAATAAGTGTGAACTCATAACTGTGTGTGTGTGCAAGTCAGATGTTGCCGAGTTTCTTTACAAAGCATCTGCAAACTAATTACTTAAAGACACAAAAACGTCTTTTTTCCGACAATGACCGTGTCCTTACTATGAATTGGGAATGATATTAGCTTTTTGGAGTACCAATCGCAAATTTTAAATTTTGTTCTATTAAGAAGTACTTGGGTGAGCTAAACTACCCGCTGATCATCATAACCCCTCTTTCGCTCACTACTTCGTTTGTGATATCGCTATCTACAAACACAGTAATAGATGCCAGCAAAGATTATTTATGACTAATTTTACTTTGCAGGACAGTAATTTTACTTTGTAGGACAGTAATTTTACTTTGTACCTTAGAGCACGTAGTAAAACACCGGTCACACGGCGGACAATATCGTAGAAGCGGGTGACTATGGTACAGTTTTAGTATATTTCTAACTAATTACTCAACATTCATTCCAAAAAAAAAAAAAAAAAAGAAGTTGCATTATTATTATAGTTTGGAATCTTGGCTTTCGATTCCGACCCTGAAATTATTTGTAACTTTACCCACACCCCCTCCAGAGCAGTTTTTCTTTGTACTATTCTCATCCTCGTATTGCGGGTGAGAATGGTAGAGCACATGTTTCAACGTTTTTATATAGGATTTGATGGTTTGTACTATGCTCTACCACTATTATATTTTAACGGGAGAGTTGTAGATGTAAGTCATGCGGAAAATTTAACTTTGGAGAGTCAGGTACATCATCAAATAGAGATAAAACAAAGGTTTTATTTTCTTCATAATTTTTGAAAATGGATACCAAATCTTATCATATTTTTCAGGCCACTGCCAAAACTTACCTCGCTTCAACATTGTTGAAATTTCAAACTCACTTGCATCTATACCCGTGATTTTTCCTTAGTACTTTTTCATCTGATAATCCAACTCACCCTCCAAAATTTTGACAAATTACCGTATCACACTCAACCTCCAAATTGTAAAGTTTACACATTTGTAACTGTAGCAGCATGAAAATATTTTATTTTTGAATGAAAATTGGAGGTAACTTTCTTTATGTAATATGAAAGCGAAAGGTACTTACGAAATATCCTTCTGCACTAAAATCCACCAACATGAATTTCCGAGATACCTACAAATACGTAGCACGAGTTGCTCACAACAAATTCTGCATCCCCAGTTTATTCATCTGGCGGGCCGTTTTCACAGTGATAACAACTCTCTCATCATCAGAAAAGGTTTCACAATAGTTCCTATTGAAACTGAGCTAGCCCAGAATGCACTACGAACGCTTATTACGTCAAAACTGAGGTTTGTATCATTCTCACCCTCCAAACCATTCTCAACCAGTCTCACCCGCTTTTACGCTACTGTTATTTTAAAGATGTTATTTAAGAAGTGGACATTGTTACACACATACACACTAAATGTATCCAAGCAATAAGTAATTTTGAGGTAAATTTTATAAAATGATTATAAAAAAAAATCTTACATATAAAATAAATTTCTACTAAATAATGACAACAAACTGTACTAAGTCAGAAATTTCAAATGTATGAAGTTCAAAGTCAATATATGATTTTTGGAACTACATTTTATTGGTCATTGTTTCGTAATTAGCCGAGTAATATAATAGTAAGCAATCGTCAAGGTGTTCATCTGTACTGACGTGGGACGAAAAAGTGCAGTATCTGCAGAAATAAGATTTTGATACAGTTGAAGAAATGCGTATTGGATTCTATGCTAACGACAAGGAAATGTTTGACTTTGAAGAGGTTTTTTTTATCGGGTTTAATTTTTAGCGGATACCAAATAAGCAAGTTTACACAATAAAGCTAAAATCACAAAATATGACAAAAATGCAAAGAAAAAAAATAATGAATAAATAAAAATGAAAAAAAAAAAAAAATGCAGATACTACGTTTTACCTTCCCACGGTAGTGTTAGTCATGATATGTATGCTTAGATTTTACGTGACACTTATTGTCGAAAATTTTGATTTTCACATGTATATGGGTTCGGAATTCTTTTTTTCTAATATGTTTCTCTTAACTATTTATCAAAAATTCTCATTTCACCTAATGGATTTCTGGACAATGTCACGGTAAATACACAAAATTTGTACTTCCAGTTCCTTTGTTCTTACAGAAGCAAGCTCTGAAATGTGTGATTTTATTTGCATTGTACGTAATTTCTAACTTTGGATGGTTAATTGTATATATATATATATATATATATATATATAAAAAAGACATTTAATGAAAAATTAAGTTTTTTTTCAATTTTGAGGGTACGTAGCGGGTACAAACTAAAAGTTGGCGGGTACTGTGGTGCTCACGGGCAGAGGGTTGGGGACCCCTGTAATAGGGTAATTTACTCGTATTTAACAGTTACCTTGCAACGACTCACTCGAATCACTCACGAAAATGTCTTAAAAATTTTCATTATTCAAGGACAAAAGCAAATCTCAAGTTTTGCAGAAATAGGACGCTTTTAAACTAATGGCAACAACCTCTTTGTAAGTCGTACATGACCTCGTGATTATTCATTTAATCAGTATTGAGTTTACAAAAGAATTCCCATTAAGTGTTCAATTATGTTGTGCTCTTGAAATGTAAAATCCCATTACTGAATTCACAGTTTCAGAAGTTGCTGACACATTAAATTGCTTCTAGATAATTTGAATCTTAACAAATGAATTGAAATCGGAAATAATTGGGAGTGTCAAGTTGTCTTTTCTTGGTAACATGATTAGTGAGAGCTGCGTTTCAGCTCCAATAAGATCGAAAAGGATTTTTGACTCAGCTTTGCTAAACAGAAAATTATTTTGCTGTCTTAGTTTAAAATGTCTACATTTCTTTCAAGTTTTATTAAAGGAAACGAGCTGATGTGTGTATCACATGACTTCCTTTTACTCCAATTTTAATGCCATTTTTCCATTATTGGCAATTTTAATGTGATTCAATAGTTTACTCTCTAAATATCACTACCAGTGGCCAAATTGAAACCAGATTAAAAACAAAAAAATCACTAAATTTGTCGCTAAGTTGGCGACAAAACCTGGCGACCAAAAGAAGTGTCCGCCAAATTATAACACCACTTGAGTATACATCGAAATTAACAATGATTTCCCCCCCGAAAAAGGGGCAAAAGACCCCTTTAGAAACACCCGAATGCAACCAAAAGGAAAGGTGCACAACTAGACCCCACTAGGAGTCTACGTATTAAATTTCAACTTTCTAGGGCATACCGTTCTTGAGTTATGCGACATACATACGTACATTCGGACGTCACTAGAAAAGTCGTTGTAATTAACTCGGGGGTGTCAAAATGGATATTTCGGGTGTTTATACATTCTTAGGCACTTATCCGCGTGTGGTCGGGTTGAAAAAACTCAACATTTAATCGGGGGTGAGCAAAATGGAAATTAAGGCCGAATTTTGAGTGAAAATTTTTTCGCGAATACAATACTTCCTTTTTTGTAAAAGAAAGTAAAAAGGAGAAGTAATAGTACAGTCGAACTCGCTTATAACGAGCCCTGATTTATCAAGAACCCGGATTTAGCGAAGAAATCAGAGATACTTGTTTGGTGCAATGATGTCTATTGGAGCATAACTCGCTTGGAGTGAGCAAACCCCGCTCAAATTTAATTTGTGGAGTAGAGAAGCACTTAAAAATTATACATGTGTGTGTGTATGTGTATTCCTCAAAAAACAGTGACACAAGAAACTGACATTTAGACTGTTCAAAGCAAATTAACCCACTTCTTTGGCACTGCACAGAGATTGAAATGAAGAAGTAGGAAAAAAACTACTGTGATGAATTTTTATGATTTTTCCCCCACGAACTCGTTTTTTCGAGCACTTGGTTATAACGAGCAAATATCGTGGTGCCTTTGCGCTCGCTATAAGCGAGTTCGACTGTATTAATATGAAATTGTAATAATCGGAAAATATTTTGCAATGCAAAAAAGATCTATTCTCAGTCTATTTTTTCCCCAGTGTTTCCTTCGTGTCTACATTTTGCATATTTTTAAGCTTTCGGGAAGCTTTTTACTTATCATTATTGTACCGCATCATGTTACTGAACCTATCGTCGCCTCAGAGTAACAGTAAAGAATCTTATTATTTCTGTGATTAGATATCTTACTGTTGCTCTGAGGCGACGATACATATTTTTGCATTTTGTTTTCTTTAAAAGATATTTATACTCTTCTGAGAGTTTTAGTTCACGTCAAAAAGTTTTATTTAGACATTTTCTTTTCAGAGTTATGATCGAATTCCACAATTTGATACGAATTTCTTGATTATGCTGGCATGGTTTAGATGAAATTAACCTGGGAGCATTGTGAAGCAGATACTAATTGCACCATTGCGACGTTGCTAGATTAAGTTAGCCTCAACTGCAGACGATTGATTTTTGTTGCAGCGGGTTTTTCTTTTTTAATTTTTTTTATAAAAACTTATTAGAGTATAGTTTGTGGGAAAATTCCATCTAAGAAAACTCTTTTATATAAATCTATAAAAGCACATTACATCAGTTTTTAAATTTTACCTATACATAAGTTCTCTATAAAATGTTAAGGATGTTTTTTATCTAAAATATTTTTCAGATGTGAAAGTTCTAAAATCCTATGTTATGAAAAACAATGCAACGCAGGCGTTACATTTTGCTTTGCAGTTTGCGAAATTTCCGCTTCATTGGTCTTTACCTGTCATAAAATGTTTTAGTAGTACAATGGAACAATTAGTGCTACTAAATATTTTTTATTTAAATTTAATTTATTGTACTAAAGATATTTTTTTTAGTTACCAAAATAAATTTTTGATACAATGAACACTACATTCATTGCATTACAACATACTGACGTTCGTACAATACTGACTTATCTATTTATGTACTGATGTAACTATTTTTAAAAAATTTACACTGCAAAAATTACATTTAAAAGTTTTGATAGTAATGAATCTAAACTTCATGGTAGGTTTGATGTTTTGCCGTGCACCTTTTAAAAATGTAGCAGTTTTAATTCAATATCTTTCAACAAATCTCGTCATCGTTTGCTCAGAATTAACGCCCATAAATATCGAAAATACAGTAATAACCTTGAAACTCGTTTTTATACTAATCCGCTTTTAACCAATCTTCATATAAATAATAGCCGATGATCGAGTTACCCGCGTGTTTCAACAATGCAACTCACGCCACGGCATGATAATTTGATAATACGATGTCCAGTCACATTAATGTGACCATCTGTCAAAAGCCAGAATAACCACCTTTCGCAGAGCGGACTGCTGTGAGACGTGCAGGAAGAGAGTCACTTAGGTCCCTGAAAGTGTTTGCTGGGATGTTGAGCCATGCCGACTCTAATGCCGTGGCCAGCTGCGCTAGATTACGCGGTTGAGGATTCATGGCGCGAACAACTCGATCGAGATGGTCCCACAGATGCTCGATTGGGTTTAAGTCAGGTGAGTTTCCCAGCCAGGGGAGGACGGTAAACTCATCCTGGTGCTCTTCGAACCACGCACGTACACTGGCAGCTGTATGGCACCTCGCATTGTCCTGCTGGAAGATGCCATCATCCTGAAGAAAAACAATGCGCATGTAGGGGTGGACATGGTCCGCAAGGACAGATGCGTACTTGTATTGATCCATCGTGCCTTCCACAATGATCAGTGAACCCAGAGAATGCCAGGAAAACATTCCCTAGACCATAATGCTCCCGCCACCAGCTTGGACCGTTCCGGCAATGGTTGCAGGGTGCTTCCATTCAGAGATTTCACACCTTATGCGCCAACGTCCATCTGTCCGATGGAGCATAAAACGCGATTCATCTGAAAACGCTACCTGTCGCCACTAGTGGACGTCCAGCTGCTGTACTGGCGTGCAAATTCTAGCCTTCGTCGTCGATGAACAGCAGTCAGCATAGGTGCACGAACCAGGCGTCTGCTTCGGAGGCCCAGACGCAGCAATGTTCGCTGAATAGTAGTTTGGGAGACACTTTTGGTAGCCCCTTGGTTCATTTTGGCGGTCAGTTGCTCAACGGTAGCCCGTCTATCTGCCCGAACGCATCTCCGCAACCGTCGTTCGCCTCTGTCATCTATGGCCCGTGGTGCACCACATTTGCCACCTCGCTGATTTTGGACAGTCCCATTTTGCCATGCACGGTACACTTTTACCACGGCGGCACGCGAACAGTTCACAAACTCAGTCGTTTCGGAAATGCTTCCACCTTTGGCCCGAAAGCCAATGATCATGCTCTTTTGGACGTCGGATAAATCGCTTCGTTTCTGCATTACGCCAACGATTGAAATGTTTTCCGAAGCCCTCACACACCCTTTATATACATAAACTCAACCGCTCAACTGCACTGTGCTGCCACCTGCCTTCTGTGATTGGTTATTTAACTCTGACGTGGAAAGTACGTGGTGGTCACATTAATGTGACTGGATTGTGTATGTTTGGGCAATGTTTAATATGCAGGGAAAGGCTTTACTGTGACAAGGCTGAACTCGATCCGGTAACGTAACAATTTTACTGGTTAGACTGCCATTTCAGGGGAATGAAGAAACGAACACAATTAACACTATCTACTGGTGTTTAGGGTTAATCCACTGGAGTTAGGGTTAAAATTTCAAATATCAAAATAATCACCAAACAGGCAATTGCTTCGTCCAAATGTAGAAGAGTAGAAGCAATTTTCACCCGTCATACCTTGACGGGCGACTTTCTTGTTAAAAAGAAAATGTATTTTTTAAAAATTAAAATCAATGTTATGGCACTTCGTTTTATTGCAGATCTTTTAGAAATTTCTTAATTTTTTAATCACATCACAAAGGATTTTCATCGCGGTACGAAAACACACGAATGTATTTTGTTTTGGGTGCCCTACTAGAGGGGGCATGGTCCAGACTGCACCAATGGCATTTTAGGGGAGTTGTTTTAAGGGGTATTTTTTTCCTTTTGGGGGTGGGGCTCTTACTCGGGGGTGGGGTCTTTATGGTATTTGAGAGAGGGGGAAAGGGTTCCCCCTTGCTCTTTTTGGGGATGGGAACCCTTGATTTTGTGCAACTAGTTGAAGGTCTTCAATCAATATGTGGCATTCTTCTACTTCCACGTCCCTATGTTGTGTTAATAAACATTTTTGTTTCAAGGTAGTTTTGTTTGCCTCGCTAAGGAATTACTTTTGAAATTGGGTAATGTTTGACAAAGAGAAATGGTTAAGATAAGTTGCATTTCAAAATGAAAAAGTAGGAAATTGGTTTTAAAAGTTAAAGTACACGAATTTTCAAAACAAATTTTCAAACAATTCAAATTGAAGCATCAAATAAGGGAGAAAAATTATAACTTTGCCCTCCAATACTACAGTAATAAAATTAAGACATTTTTACTTGTGAAATATTTTCTATCTGGTTACTAAAAATATTTTACTTTGAATGATTGAATAACTGAGTGAATTAACTAATAACTGAACAAATAAATGAGGTAATTAATAAATGCATATGAATGCGTATGAATTAATGAACTGAGGAATAAACCCAGAAATATGTTTGCGTTACGAATGTCTGCGTTGATTTTGAAATTTTGCAACTACGTGAAGAAATAATGAGACTGTTTTAGCACAATTTATCATTGTGACAGATTCGGTGACGTAGTGAAATGAATGTACAGGAAGAGCTCATGATTTGAGTTTTTTCGCCACTTAGTACTTGAGATTATATAAAAAAAAAAATGTGCTTCACAAAATCTTTTTGAATTTAGGCTATAGTCAGAGTATGACAAGTCTCGGAAATCAGGTCGCCCTGCGAACTGAACAAAACCTTGGTGACAAGTTCTTTCAGATCAAGATACATTTTGGAAGTCGTGTCACACTGAATTTTCCTATAAACTGTGCTAAAAAATTTGCCTGGTGCCTGAATTTTCTTCCTTGCTTATAAGAATTTACAATTCTTAACAGTCTCTGGATATAGCATACTTTATAAGCAAAACCTTTGGATTTCTTTTTCTATGAACCTATCTTTGCTTCATTTTTTGACTTTCAAGGAGTCAGGTACATATTTACTGTAGATTTTTTTTTTCTCTACGTAAAAAGATGCTAAAATGCTTATAAAAGTATCAGCAAAAGTGTTGAAAGCCGCCATAACGATGAAATTAGGCATCGCTATAAGCAGTTATGTTCCCAACAAATGAGTTTTTATGCAACCGAATCTAGATAGCTGTTAGGAGCATTGTATTTCCATATTATCTGTAGTATTTTGATTTTGAATACTAAAAGTGTGACTGAACGTAGCACGAGAAAACAGTCAGGCATTTCGAAAAAAAAAACACTTCCGTGAAAATTTGTATAGATGCAGCAGAGCTGCGAAATTTTTGATCTCAAGACTCAATTTCTTAATGATTAAATTTGATCTTGTCATTAACAAGTAAATCCCTAATACTACCGTGGGATTATCTGGTTTCCGTTGAAAATAAAGCACATAAAAAATGTCAAATTTCAACGTTTCCCATTGTTAGTATGGAATCCAAAACACGTTTCTTCAATTACCTTACCACGGTAGAATAAGTCAATTGATTTCAAAAATTCTTTATGAAGAAAAACCCCTACATTTTGAAATCAGGGAGAGAAACAACTTAGTTACGATAAGTATAAACATACAGTGTAAAATTAACACAAACTAAGAGAGAAATTAAACGAGAAAAACAGAAAAAATAAGATAATACAAGTTAAAGGTAATAAAAATTACGCGTTTTCAATGTAATTGAAACGCTTGACTAAGAGACACCTTGATTTAGGCCAATGCAAATAAGTATAGAATTCATTATAAAGAAACTTAATCTTTAAATAACATTTCAGACAACGTTAGCTATGATTAATAAAGTCTTAAAATACACTGAGATAAACTCCTTATCAAAAAATTAGTCGTGCCATTAACAAATTAAAGCCAAGATCTTTATTTATAATGGGTTTATAATGCAGTCACTAATCTTCCGTCAATGGCAATGATATTAGTTTGATGTAATAACGACAGTGAGGTTAAGATGATTATGTATGTGTCTTACACAACATTTCACTTAACCAATATTATTTAACGTTAATCTTTGAGAGTGTATTGCGCAAACGCGATTTTCGTTAATTACATTTTCAGATTGTATAATGTGCGCTTCCTAACCTGTTCTGTTCTAAGGTTCGATAAAATTTGAACAAACGGGGAAAAGAAAAACTCTGCCCAGTGTTGCACAAATAAAATTAACTAAAACCTAGGCATTAATAGAAAATCAAAACATTAATTTAAAAAAAAAAAAAGACTAAAAAACCCTACTTAAAATGTTAAACAAGAGATACTATCATCTGTATTTAAAACTATTCAAACGGAAAGCGAAGCAGTTATTGCAAATTATTGTGCTTTTGAAGTTAAATTTTTTATGCAAGGACTCTGAAATTCTGATCCGTAACTTTTTTGAGTGACAGAAGTTTACACGTTGTTGCCAAAAACAATGAAAAACAATAATAATTATAAATTTAAAAATGCGTTCGTTTTTCAATTGTTGCCAAAAAATGAAAAATAATAGCAAATATAAATATTAATTGTAATATAATTGTGACCATTATAAACATTAAATATGTTTTGTTTATAAATTTAGCAAATGAATTTCAAAGATGAACTTAATCAAGCATATATTTATGCACATGCACACATATAAACTTTTCAAATAATGCAGGTTTTCGAAGGTTTCTTTGATTCAGGTCAAGTCCTCAGTTTAAAAGCGTAATCCACATTTTTAAAAGTAAGTCTCGAAATTAGTTTTTTAATTTTATTGAGAAAATTAACTTAATAACTATTTTTATTTTGCCTTGTTTTCGGCAACAACTAAAAAGCGGATTTCGAGTATTGTTTAGTTTTCTCGTTGTTTGTAATCTATTTTCTCTATTGAAATATGCAATTTAGTTGTGCATATGCCTATGCTAAACACAAAGGCGCATATAAAACAAGAGCGGGGCGTGAGGGGAAACGTGCGGTGAAGTGACAGCTCAGAATATAAAAAATAGAAAAGATAAAAGTTTCACTTCTATCGTGTGTCTTTGCAACACACATTTTTTACCTGAATAGAAATAAAGCCTGAGTAAAAACTTTAAGGCCATTAACAAAAGTTTGAGAAAATGAAAATGAAAGGATTTTAATATTATTGAATAATTAATTATTAATGTTCATTTGTAAGAAATAACGCAATAGACAGGTTTTGTGAAGTATGCAACTACCAGAAAAACAGTGATATATTCAAAGTTAGTATTTCAGCCTGAGTAAAAACTTTAAGGACGCTAATATTTTTTAAAAACTACATGAACATTAACTGTAATAAATATCACAGCAGTTATTAAGAATGTGGAAACCCTTCAATTTGAAACTTTTAAATTAATTTCTTCGAAGGTTTGGCGCTCTTTGTGAAGATGTCGAATGGTAAGAAGTTATCTGGTCATGAATGAGGGCAGACTGAAACTTTTTCTTCAACGGAGATGAGTAGATGTGCTTTTTCAAAAAAATAAGAAAACTGCAGTCAATAGTATTTTTAAGATTGAAAGACAATTATTGTAAAAGGAACACTGGTGGAAGACCTAGAGCTTTGTTCTCAAGTTATGAAAGAAGAGTTTGCAAACTTTCATCAACTGGAAAGTACTCAACCGGGAAACTTATTCAGACGACAGTCTTAAATGTTTGTCAAAAGACGATATATAACACAATTAGAAGGTGTGAAAGTTTTATTCGTGCAGTAATATTGGTAAAGCCTCAGTTATCAAATCGGCACAAAATAGAGCGTTTGAACTTTACCAAGAAAGTCATGACCTAGGATAGCCAGTGGATAAAAATAATTTTTTCTAATGAAAAGAAGTGGAATTTGAAAGTACCAGATGGATGGAAGTACTATTGGCATGATTTACGAAAAGTAAAAGACATATTTTCAAAGCGCCAATTAGGTGGAGGCTCTGTCATAACTTGGGGATGCTTTGTTTACAATGGTATGGGCCCAGTTGCGTTTGTTCCAGGTAAAATGAATTCAGAAGCAAAACAAGATGTCCTCGCAACTCATCTTTTACTGAATGCTGAGTTTATTGCTGGAAAACTTGGGAAATATCAGCAAGACAATGCATCTATCCATTCGAGTAACAGTACAAAAAATTGTTTCCAAGTAACTAATGTTGAAACTTTGAAACGGCCAGCTAAGTCTCCAGATCTCAAACCAATCGAGATCTTATTGGGCGGCATAGCAAGACGAGTTTATGCAAATGGGAGATGTTTTACTTCATCAATAGAGCTAAAATTTACTGTCGAAGATGAATGGCATAAAATAGATCCCGAACTTTGTCAAAAACTTGTTTCACTTATGAAAACGAGAATATTTCAAGTAATTCGAAGAAGTTACTCCTACGCAAACTTCTAAATGTTTCTATTTTTTTCTTCCTGTGCTTTTTTCTATGCTGGCCTTAAAGATTTTACTCAGGCTCAAACGCTGATCCTTAATATTTTCTGATAATGAAATAATTACAAATGATTTTTTTGTCTTCTTTACTGGTATTTAAGCTTAATAATTATCGATCAAATTATGTTTTGATCCTCAGTTAAAGATGTGTCCAATTTCTCAAAAAAGTTTACTGGCCTTAAAGTTTTTACTCAGACTGTAAGTTTTTGTAAAAAAAAACCGCAATGTTATAATAGAAGTAATAAGATGAGTTAATTGACAAATTTGAGCATAATCTAGTGCTGCCAACTTCTAAAAATGAAATTGGGAATTCTAAATCCCAAAATTATTGAATTAATATAAAACATCGTAAGTGTTTTTTTTTCTTACCATTGTTTATATTTTAAGTCTGAAATCTTTTGGGAATCTAAGAAAGCAAAAATCTGAGAACTGGTTTAAGATGCCCGTGAATCGATAACGGTGTGCAAGACCAGCGGCTGAGAATCTTCGGTAAGATGGAGTTGTAAAATGTTTGAATCTTTTAAGAAAGGAGTGTGATGCAGTTTATTTCATCACTGACATAAATGATTATTTAAGAGACAGTTTTATGGATTGAGGCATGAAATTCAAATAGGTTAATATGCATTTAAAATGAACGATGAATCGTGCTTTTATTTCAAAGTAAAAAATCCTCTTTATAGAAAAAAAAAACTGTGTTTTGATTGAATCGTCAACATTATTAACGTCTAAGAAGGTGGTAGAATAAGGAAATACAGTCAAAAGTTTTCATACGCAAAATATATTTTTCTTTCTTTCAAAAGTGGTCTTAAAAGTGCATTCTTGGAAAGGATAAATGTTAAAATTTAGTTTCTAGCCAAAAAGAAAATTTGTACCTAAGAGAAGATAATAAGGGCTGATTTAACAGAGAGGAATTAATGTTCTTGCTCTGTCTGACCTTTATTATCTGTGTTCCTTTGAAATTCAAACTCCTCTTCAATCCTACTGAAGAATATTAAGTTCTTTGAACAAAGTAACACGTTGACTTGCCGGCCAGCAATTAAGTTTCTGACAAAGGAGCCTAGAAAAGGAGTGGTGATAACGTATAGTGTTCAATTTCTTGAAGACGGTATTGAAGAAAATTTCTTTTAATATAAAGCAATGGAAAGTTAAGTTTGGGGGGAATTGTCGGCTTTTTAAGAAAGGATTTTCAGGGACTCAGTAGGAGAGTTCTTTTTGGTGGGACACATCCTCGAATTATATTTATGTCGTATTTTCAGTTTGCATCTTTTGCAGCTAATGAAATCAAGTATTATTTAAACAGTTGGTGATTTGCCGCTACAGTGGCTTAGCAATTGCTATACACTTGCAACTACAATTTTGTGACTAAGCAGTTGGGGACACGTTAGCAAATTTGAGAACATGATTGTTAGTTTATGATTGGAATCGTTATGAGTGATGAAATGTAATCCTTAGATAATATATCATTTTTGATTGGGTAATGTAAAATTGTAACAAAATTAAACAGGGTAACTCCGGGCTGTTCCAGATAATTTTGAGAAGCCTAACTTTTTTTAGTACAATGGCATATATTTAAAAAAATAATAATAATGATAAAAATTCACTTGAATTCTGAAATTTTGAATTCAAATTATGCTTTTTGCAATCACGACTTGCGACAGGACATTACTCATTGGTTACTATCCTACTCACTTGTTTCTAGACACGGCTCTTCTCCCTCCAAGCCTACCTCTCCTCTTGAACGGAGACGTGTGTATTAGTTGTGTATGTGTATGCTTTTGTGTATGCGTAGATCTGTGTGTATGTACGTTGGCGTGTGTGTATGTGTATAAAGGCGCGTGTGTGTATGTATGTGTGTGAGTGCGTACGTGTATGAGCGTGCATGTGTGTAGGACATGGACGCCACCGACTAGGAGCGGTTACTGGGGGACGGAGTCGTGCTTGCAGGCGACGGTGGGGGTTGAAAAAGGAACGGACATCAAAGACGGTCAAATGAGAACAATAAGCAATCATGATTGCTCAAAAAAAAAAAAAAAAAAAAAAAAAGGTCTATAGCTGCACTCTGCTGCAAGGTTATTAAATCAATTGCCTACTCTTTACCTTAAAAAATAAGTTCGCAAAACTGTACACAGACTGTAAAATACCACAAATATAAAACAACTATTTAGAAGCTATTAAGGAATGCCGATTTGAAGTGGTTGAAATAATACTAATCTTTTAACACTAGAATTACGGCAGTCTTCACAATTAAGCTTTTTATGAAAATACAGAGGAGCAGTTAGCAAAAACTGTGTGCTTGGGGGTCAAAATGACTCCTTCCGGAAGTCGAGTGTTTAGCAGTATACTCATTTACATACAGTCATGGGACAGTGTATTACCCATATATATTAGGAATTGTCAGCATTAGTTACAGTTTATTTTGCAATGTTTAGTTCACTGACAAAAGTAAGGCATCATAGTTTTATTCTACTTTTCTAGGTTTCTTTGAGCTGGTCCCAAATTAGGCTTACTTTTGTTGTTTACTTACTATGGATACATTATGCTTAAACTAAAATCTCTGCAACTGACATCCGTTTACCAAAATGTACTTTCAACTGACAAACTCAGCTGAAACATTTTAGAATTACAAATTTAGACGCACATAAAAATACCAACGTAACCATCGTAACGCTTGGTCGGCATCAAGCGATAAATATGTTCGATAAATAAATATTGAAGCGTATAATGTTGAAGTAATAAACTTTAATGTTCAATTTACTACGTATATGCTTTTGTTTTCTCTTCTCCTTCTTTTACAACTTCACCAATATACTTCTGGTCAAAGATATGAGTTTTTTTTTTAATTTAGTAACTGAAACATTTTCCTGTGCATTTATATTTTTTTGCAGGAATAATAAAATGCTTTTCTCACTCCATATTTGTTCTTTTCTTCTTCCACTCTTCCTGCATACAATATTTTCTTAAATATGATAAATTTATTTTTGAAGCTCAGAAGTTTTAAATTAAACTGGATATAAGAAATAAACATTCTTAATTACCCTACCTAAGCTTGTAAAAGTAAACAAAATTCCCAAAATATAAAAACATACTTATAAGTAACATAATTGCGGGAAAAGAAATTAAGCATAAACACTATTTTATGTAACAATAAATGAAAAAAAAAAAGAAACAGACGAAAATATTGATTACCAGATACGAGTTTTCCCCTTTTCAGTAATTTAACTTTCACGAATATTATACGTCTCAATTGATAAAAATCATTCCCAGCGGCTTCAATAAATTTCTCTGAACTGTACTTTTGAAACAATAGCAATGGATCATGCGATTCGTTACATACCAATCGCAAAGTAAACACAAATGAACGAACGTCAACTAATGTAAGAGAAAACAATAATCAATCTTGATTACTCAAAAGAAAATAAAAACAAGCTTCCAGAAGAGAGAATTAGCAGTAAGAGGTGGATATGTTTTTGAAAGCTAATGAAACAATATTTCTGACTAATAAAATTGTCGTATTAAAAAAGATATTTCACCGAAGAGGGAAAAATGTAACTTAGAGAGCTACAGTGCTAGCCAAATTATTAGATCAAGACTTTTAAAAGCAAATTCTTTATTGATTACATAACTATAGCGACACTGACGAACAGTGAAATAATGATCTAATATTTAGTATGTATTCCCTTGTTCTTGATGAACATTTTAAGTCTTTTTGGCATACTTTTCACAAGGTTTGCACCATTTCTTAACACTGTTTAAAAAAGCAGGTAAATTGTTTATACTCACTATTATATATACTCACATACAGGGGCGGCAAATAGGGGGGTCAAGAGGGGGCGGTTGCACCCCCAATTTTTTTGAGCAGAATGATAGAAAATGGGTGAATTCAATTTACTTAAGTCGGAAATAAATGTTCACTAAAGGAAATCTCGCTGGTGCTCAGCAACTATTTGATGAAACTCGACACATTCTCAGACTAGAAGAAGTGTTTTTCGTATTTGGATGATAACTTAGAAATTCATGAAGTATTTTCGGCTTTTTCAGAACATAGAAAACTGATAGAGAACCCACAGTTAATTTTAACTGAAGAAGACATTGCCTCATATAGGCTAAATATTTCACACTTGTGTGCCCAGTGTAACGATGTATGTTCAATATGAGCTCGTGAAAAGTGGTGTGACTGCATAGTTTTCACAAGAAAACTCCTTGATATTTTACATTCACTTTTACGATCATTTTTTAAGTGTATATTTATTTAATGAGTGTTCATCGCTTTCTTCTGGTAGAAACATGTTTCAGCTGCTCAATACATTATAATGCTTTCATAGAAACTTCTTAAAAGTGCATGTGATTATTGAATAAAAAAAGACATATCAACCAAATACCTTTTATGGGGCTCTATAATTATGCAATCGCGGAGTGACACAAGATAATCTTCAAGAGTTAAAACGATAAAAACATTTCTCTATAACTTTAAAGCAGTGATTTCACGACTGGAAGAATTATTGCAAAACGATTCTTTGAATGGTGAAAAAGCTCATGCCCTTTAGCATGTATGACTTCGTTTGAATTTTTATCCAATTTGTTTGCATCGGGAGAAGGTTTTTGGAAAATGCTTTACTCTATCAAAATATATATCTTCAATCCGCTACTCGACTATTCAAACCATAGTTCAGTCTACAATCGATCTGTGTGTACATTTCAATCAATCGTGAAATTTTTCAAAAAAAAAAAAAAAAATCTTCTTCCTAGCCAATTTTAAAGAGGCGCAAAAAAAAGTGACAAAAATCCACATGATGATGTGAAGTCAAACATTGATTTTTGAATATTTTGTATGAATTAATACATTCAGTTTCGAATGAAATTAACACAAAATTTGATGATAATTATTTTTCTGTATGGTTGGCTGGGATTATGGTTATTTGGATTGGATTTTGAAAACGAAAAATAAAATGTTTCAACTGTGAGTAAAATTTTTAGCATGAGGAAAGAACAATTACAAGCAATATACCGACAGAATGGTTTTCACATACAGAGACTGCAGTTTCGTCCTTATTATGGGCTCATCAGTCTGGAATAGTGAATAACAGAGCTGGAGGCAGATGATATCTCATTGAAGCTGCGAGCACCGACATGACTAGATTATTCAATGATGAAAAGTTTAAGCCCCTCACAGTTTTAGAAGTAGCATGGGCGATTTTGAAGAGCAAGATATAAAAAGTGCTTTTATACATAACTTTGTGTTACTTCAATTATTTTTTAACTATTACAATCGGTTCAGCTAGTAGAGAAAGATTTTTTTTGTGTCTCAGGAGGTTAGCGAAATATTTTCGAGGCACAAAGCGGGAAAAAATACCTTTTCTATTTAGCTGAACTGGCAAAACAGCACGACATTGGGCACTGATAGATTAGTAACACGATTCCCTGCTCTTCCGAATTCGAAAAATCATGCATTATAATTGTTCCAAAAGGTATAAAATCTTTAGCAACGAGATGTTTTGTATGATAAATTTTTAGTCAATGAATCAAAATTTTAATTGTTTCTAAACACTAATTTTATTCATACTAAACCGATTTTATGACAACTTCTTGTCAGCTAATGTGTGTTTGGTTTCGCTTTGGGTTATACATATTTAAAAAACTCGACCCCCCAAATGAAATGGTGAAATGCCGCCCCTGCTCACATACACATACTCACTAATAACCTAAAACTAACTTTAGATATAACAGAACACACTAATAAAAAGAACTAGTGAACTGTTTAAGCTGATCCAGGTTATGTTCCTGGTTTTGTACTTAAACAAAGAACATAAACAAAGCAGACAGTGCTGCCATCTGCAAGCATTAAATTATGCTAAAATAACGTAATAATTAGTGTACAGTATGTACTGTGCTTTAACAGTAAAATAAATAGTATTTTAGTACAAATAGTGTACAAAAAACAAAACAAAACAAAAAAAAAAACTCTTTAGTCTAATAATTTGGCCAGCACTGTACTTTATACAGTGGTCTAACTCTATTCTAAACACTCATGGGACTAAATACTGTTTAAGGTTTTCACGGCCGGCGTCAATATGGGGAGATAACATTTCCGGGCTTATTGGCCGTGGCCTAATTGGAGTAGAAATTCCAGACGTTTCGGCTTGCTTTGCTGCAGCCATCATCAGCCTATCAATCAGGACCAGCACCCAGCAGCAGTTTGCATAAATACTGGAGCCACCGAAGCCAGGAATCAGTCTCACCAAACTCAAACCACTGATGATGGCTGCAGCAAAGCAAGCCGAAACGTCTGGAATTTCTACTCTATTAGACCACGGCCAATAAGCCCGGAAATGTTATCTCCCCACTCATGGGACTGAACAGAAGTGTTCAGATTATGGGGGTGTTCATTATAGAGGGACTCTGGATAATGCATATGTACATATATTCTATTGCGTTAACGGACTATGTTCCGTGCTTTGTTTAGTGAGATATACTGGTTAGTGGTTACTGAGATAGAGGTGCTGTATTTTGCCCAGGTGGCCAGAGCAATGTCTAATTCAACTTAGAAGGACCTAAACTCTTGCATTTACTTAAGAAGTTTTACTTACTTTTCAATAATAAAATATTATGATATAGCTATCGGTATCGGTACAATGTCTGAAGGAAAAAAATTAAAGTAATTTTTTATGCGTTTTTGCATTGTGTACTCTCATGCAAGGTACGTGTTATCATTCAAATGGAAATGCTTCCGGGTGACTCTCAAGTGCATTTTACTTTAAAGGATTAACAATGTTGGATTCTTGAAATCTAGTTCAGTGGCAGAAACTTCAGGCTCATATTGTTCAATTGAATGACTTTATGGGATGCAGTAACATCTAGAAAATAATTTTTCTTCTTCCTCTCTCCATCTCCCCCTTAATGCTCTTTTATCTTTTATGTATGTATCCGGGACCATCAAAATGTGTTCAGAATATCGGGGTGTTCACATTAGAGAGTGTTCAGATAGAGTCCACTGCATTGCATGTCCTAGAGAACCTGTTTGCATTCTTTTCCGGAAACCATACGATGGTGTACAAAAGAAAAATAAAAAATAAATTTGTAGTACTGTCACCCCGCTTAATCGGGTAACGAGAAACAAATATCCCGCTTATACGAATAAACCTACCGGAAGCGATTATATCCTTATAGAGGCAATGTTAAAGATCCTCGCTTTATTGAATAATTTCCTGGGATGATCGAATAATAATGATCATTATTCGAAAATATTTTTGCTGAAATTTTTTTAGAACAAATTAAGAACGATTATTGATGTAAAAATATAAAGTAATATTTTTCGCCGACAACGGGCAAAAAAAACAACATTCGTATTCCATCGAAACGTTTCCACTATTCTATAGTTTTTTTTTAAATCTCTGTCATTAAAAAAAAAAAAAGTAGCGCAGTCGATAATGGGGTCGTTTCCAAAATTTTAAAAGTATTTTTTTTTCTGAAAGAGCATGCTTAAAAACATATGATATGACCATTTTTTTAAATAATTTGTTTAAGTTTAATATTTTTAAAAAATTACTTAAATTGGCGCGCTTTTAATGTTTATACTTCTGCCCGATGACATCACAAATGATGAAATGCCATTCTGTGTTGCCATTCACAGAGCAAAATATTTAATTCGCATCTTCACTCACGTGTATTGGCAACGATATGGTTGATAGCAAGCGTAGAGCGCAATTTTAATTCGCTTCTTGACTATCGTAACGTGGAATCGCGGTAGAAAGACGCGGCAAAGGGCATCATTTGTGACGTCATCAAGACCACGCCTTGTTTCAAAAATCGGACATTTAAAAGAAATAATTAAAAAATAACTGTTGGGAAAATGAAAGTATTTTCTGTGTTCATGTTATTATTTTTTTGCTTATTCTATCAATTCCGGTGACAAAAAGTACTACTTTTGACTGAAGGAAACAACCCCATTGAATTAAATAACACAAAGAAATATACACATTTTAGACGATAGTAAATTGATAAATATTAAATGTAAAACACAGTAGACAAGGAGGGGTGGGGGGGGGAGTCAGAAATGTATTCCCAAAAGACCTTGAGCAAGCAACACATCGTTATGGAATTTTACAAAAAATAACTTTTTGAAAAAAGGTCCTAAAACAAAGATTTCATAACTCAAGTTGAAAGCTACTTATTATAATTTTCATACATACTTGTAATATATATACTAATTATTATATTATTATTAACTATTTTGTTATTAACTTAGCTTATTTTAAAAACTTTTTGCCAATAACATTAATTGATTCGTTTATATAGCTATTACTTTATTATTATTACGTTTTAAGACAAATGTTGTCATTTTAGAAAGGTAAAGAAAATTTCCCCGCTTAATGGAATAATATTTTTTGTAACCGACAATATTCGATTCAGCGGGGCGGACAGTAGTTGAAAGAGCATAATAAAAAATGTTTCTGAATTCATAAGTTATTTTCCCTTGTGTCCCCCCGTAGTCAAAATATAATATTTTCAAGTCTGTCGAAGTTTTGAGAAAAGTCGTTAAATTTAGCGAGTTTCGGTGAGTAATGGGGAAAATCTTTCACATGCTATGCAGATGAATGTTCTACCACGAATAGACGAGGAAATCTTCGGAGGGGAAATTGGTATCTTCAAATCTTCGCCAAGTCTTAAAATTTGGCGTTTTGCTTAAAATTCTTATATTTCGATAACGGGGGCACGAGGGCAAATATTTTTTTGGTCAAATAAATAAATAAAAATAAAAAAAAATAAGAATAAAAATGCCTCAATGCACCGACTGTTCAATATTTTGCCAGTTTTCAAAATTTCAATATTCATGTGGTTCTTTGGTCAGGAAAACTCAAACAGTTCTAAATATATTTTTTCTTGAAAAAGCGTAAAAATATTTAAAATATTATCTTTAATATCATTTTAAAAGAATACGGTATTTTGAACAAAAAAACTGAAATAACAATACTGATTCCTCATAGCAGGGAAACTAAGAGATAGCCCCGTCGCTTTCTGAAGAAGCTCCCCTTGATGCCCCTAACAAGACCAGCCACCCAGCTCACGTGCCACTTTGTTACCCCTCCTCGTTTTCTTTCGAACCTGCTATAAAGATAATGGACACAAGTAAAGCAAATCTGTAACGATTAAGCAACTGATAAGTTCACCCCGGAGAAAAATTATTGCGTACAACGTCTGTTTTTTTTTTTTTTTGCTTGTGATCGGAGTGTTTCAGCTGAGGGCTTTTTTTTTGAGGCATTTATTATCATAGTTTATTTTCTAACTTATTAGTCTATTAGTTGAAACAAAATTGTAGATAATTTTTATCTTTTTATTGCTCTACATCAGTAGTAAGTTTGATACGATTTAAACACACCAAAACACGAGTTGTGGTGCAGTTCCGAAAACGTGTCTAAATAAAGTACCTAAAACACTGAGTTGTTTTGAATTGGAAATGTTTATTGATACAAAAAATATTATATATATTTTTTACAATCTACTAAAATATGCTAACAATTTTTTCTTAACTTTGCACATTTGTAAATAAAGGGCAGGGGCGTAGCTAAGGGGGGGGGGGGGTTTGGGGACAAACCCCCCCCGAAAAGTTAGTCTCAAAAAAAAGAGAAAAAGAAAAGAGAAGAGAAAGAAAAAAAAAGAAGAAAAGGAAAAAATTCCAAGCGATTATATATATATATATATATATATATATATATATATATACATAATCGCTTGGAATTTTATATATATATATATATATTTATATATATATATATATATATATATATATATATATATATATATATATATATATAGATATATTTATATATATATATATATATATATATATATATATATATATATATATATATATATATATATATATATATATTTATATATATATATATATATATATATATATATATATATATATATATATATATATATATATATATATATATATATATATATATATAAAAGAAGTAACCCCCCCCCCCGAAAGTCGGGTCTAGCTACGCCACTGATAAAGGGTGTTTTCGAGTTTGAAAGCTTTGACAATCAACACAATAAAACGGAACACAAAAAATGAATGAATGGCTTTAAACAGCTAGGAAACAAATTTAACTTGAAAAAAAAAAAAAATAAATAAATAAAAATAAATAAAAGAAAAAGAAGCGGAAAAAAAAGTTATGTAAATCTTGTAGACGAAATATGATTTTGATCTGTTTTAAGAAAAACGTATTAAGAGGGTTTTCTTGGAAAGAGTAAAATCCGGAATATTTTAACATTACTGGTACACAGCAATTTTCACACACTAGCTGAAAATTACGTTAGAAGTGGTGTAACGTAAGCCGCGGTCGTTGTAAAATCGGGTATGTAACTTCTTTCCACCAATAGCTTTTTTGAGTTTCATCTTGTATTGCAACTGGTTATAGTGGGAATGAGAAAAAAATAACCCAAACTTAACCACATGGGATTTTTTCTAGCCAGGTTTCGTCAGAGATAGTGTTTATACACACCATTGCCTACAATATTGCATGAACTGAAAGATCGCATATGTGCAGCATTACGAAAAATCGACAGTGAAACATTTCAAAAAGCATGTTATAGATGTGTGTTGCGTTAAAAAAAGCGCACACATCGAACATTTTGTGAGTGAAGAAAACTTGGACATCTTATATTTGTTTTTGTGTATCATTTATAGTGCTAAGTGTAATAGTTTATGAAATATAAATTTTTAGAATTTGGATATTCTTTTATGCTAACCCTGTATATATTACCGTGAAAAACCGAAATTGAAAATGTCGATTTTCATCAGTGATTCGAAGGAAATATTTGTTCTTTCACAGACATCTTTGGTATGTGAATATTGATATTCATTGGTTATTGTCGACATTTACCAGATTTTGGATTTTTACACTAACATTGGTTGTCTTTTGACTGAGGGGTGTTCTCTCATAACTTTTTTGTTTTGGCCTTTTTCACTGATGAAGAGGCTCCGTCATAGGGTAGAAATAACTATATGCTGCATTTCCTTGACAATTTGTGCTTTATTTAGGTTGTGTTGTTTCGTTTTAATCACATTGTGGCACTAAGTATCTCTGATCATTTTTCATTTGAAGTTAAATAAATTTCTTCGGAAGGTTTGAAAATCAAGTCTTTATCGACATCTTTTGAAACTCTAATACAAAAAGAGCAAATTAAAATAGATAGTTTGGGAAACACTTTTTTTTAATCGCCAGTTCACACCGCAGGTAAAAAGCTAAATACGATTTGTTTTCCAGTAAACAGGACAGTGAAGAATCGTACACTATATGACCAAAAATATTGGGACACTTTCAAAAATTCACATTTTTAAGGATTTCTCGAGAAATAAGAAACCAACTGCTTTGTAACTTTTGTCACATGAAAGGTGGGATTCATCTGTGATTTTCCAATAAAAGTTAATTCCCCCATGCATTTAGGAGGTGACAAATTTTTGTTTTGTTTTCCTAAATATGTTGCTGATCCCTTAAAAGCATCAGTGGCATAAGTCACAATAGAAAATGACAGCTGAAACATCCCTCTTATGTGACAAAAGTTACAAAGCAATCGGTCTCTTATTTCTCGAGAAATTCCTAAAAATGGGAGTTTTTGAGTGTGTCCCAATACTTTTGGTCACATAGTATATCTCTCAGAGGATGAGTTATTCCTCCATACCTTTGATCAAAGATACTTCCCTTTTTCAACAGGAAAATTCCGTTTAAAAGTTGCCCGTCCCGTTGTCCCCGAACTCAGCGTCAGGGACCATTCATTAATTACGTAAGAGTCCTGAGGGGGGGAGGGGATTGGAAAAATCTCTACATACCCTTACTTGGGGGATGGGTGGGGGGGGGGGTTCCAAACCCATTCTTACGTAATAGTTTTCAAGTCGATATTTTACATTAGAAATCGCGCGGTAGAGTGGTTTGGCAGAGATCATATTTTATTTACAGCTGGAAGATAAAAAACTTATTAGGATAAGCTGTTTTTTATTTGTTTTACAAAGCATGAATGGTGTAAACAAAATCGCACTATGTATAGCATTTTTTGTTTTTAATTAGTATCGCATCATATGCCAAAAAAAAAAAAAAGTCGGAAAAACATTCAATCTAGATTCCAACTTTTTAGTAAATATTTCTTGATACAATAAGGTTTAATTTTATAATAGTGAGTTTAATAATGATTACAATAATACAAGATTCGTGGATTCGTTATTTTTTTATTTTGGAAAATGAAATAGAATCTTACGTAAGAATAGTACGGAAAGGGGGGGGGGGAAGGGGTTGAAAAATCTTATGTACCCTTACATAGAGGCAGGGGGTCAAAAATTGCCAAAATCATCCTTACGTAATTAATGAACGGCCTCTCAGGATTCCGAAATGTTTCGTAGAATGAAGCAGAACAACTTGAATAAGAGAGCGAATTTATAAAACATTTGTAACAAATAAAGGAAAAAAAGATTTAGAGACTCACTACTGGCAATAAGTTTGGAAATTCAGTAATTTTCAAAGCCGTAGACGTTTTCTTGAAATCATGAGTTGAATGTACCTGAAATTTTGAATCTTTTATTAAGCGGCGTTTATTTAATAGTTTTCCAGAGAGAAGGGTTGATAACGAGAGAGGGCATCTGGCACGATACTAATAATCTAGCGGCACCTGCATTATGCTAATAAGGGAATAAATTTTCACTTCCTCGGGCGTAATCGATTGAATAATATTTATGGAAAACGTGTAAAAACTTTTCTTTAGATTTCATTGTTCTTGTTCCAATAAAGAGTGAGATTTATAAAATGGTAGTCAATCACGTAATCCTTTCAAACGGGAATATTTGACGATATTTGCCGTGAGCTTAGAATCTTTTAGTCGAATGACAAATTTATTGACTCTAAGAAAGAGAATATGACTTGTTAAGAAAGTAAAAGCTTTTAGTTGAAAATGATTAAAGCGCAGCGAAATACAAGTTCAGTTTCAAATGATAATAGCTCTCCAAATCGGTTTCAGCTGAACATCACAAATGCTTTAGTTCTTAAGTGAAGATAAAACAAAATGTATTTGTTTTGAACATAGCAATTAGGGATTACTATTATCGTAAGGTCAGACCTAAACTCCCAAATTTCTTTCGTTTTAAAGACACCAAAGAGGCATTTTATACATATTGCTACTAGAAATTTTTAATGTTAGATAGATTTCATTTAAATTCTTTATTTTCTCACTATTTATAGTGACTAGAAAATCGCCCGTCAAGGTATGACGGGTGAAAATTGCTTCTACATTTAAACGAAGCAATTGCCTGTTTGGTGATATTTTGGGAGTTGAAATTTTAACCCTACTCCAGTGGATTAACCCTAAACTACAGTAGATAGCGTTCATTATTGACCACGTTTTCGTTTCTTCATTCTCCTAAAATGAGCCTTACCAGTAAAACAGTAAAGTTCCCGGATCCAGTTCAGCCCTGTCAAAATAAAGCATTTCCCCGAATGTCAAATATTACCAAGAAATATCATCAAATTATCCTGTCGTGTTGCGAGTTTCCTTGTTGATGACGTCAGCGTTACTCGATCAGTGATTTCTCTATTATATATATGAGGTTTTTAGACAAAATGAGTAATTGTTTTTACTGAATAGAATCTAACTTTAAGTTTTACTACATAAAACGGAAATAGTGAAATAATACAAATTTTTTATCATGAAGTTTTTAATGTTTAGAGGACTTCATTATTGATAATTTTCTCAATGCATTTTAAGTTATAGTCGAGTGATACAAACTTAACGTCAAGCACCAGTACATTAGTATAATAGTGATAGAGAAGAAAGGTTCAACTTAGGTGAAAGGACGAATGGCAAAGCAAAACCAGTATAGAGAATGAAAAAAAAAAATTGTTTAATCAAACAGCAGTTTTAAACCTTTGGAAACCCCTTCTTTACTGATGAGTAAATATAGCTTGATTATTCAAGTATAAAGCAATTAACCACAGATTCTAACCAATTTTTTTTTCAAATAACATTAAACAAAAATCGCTCAAATAAAAATTAAAAAAAAAAAAGTTAAATATGGAAATGAGGTGTCTTGGCCAAGCTTCTTCGAACAAAGTCAGTTTTTTTCGAAACATATAATTTACTCAAAATTTGTTGGGAGAGGGAATGGGGGGACAGCTAGATCGATAGATCAACAGATTTACGTACTTTTTACCATCTCAAATATCTCCCTTCAATTCCCGTATTTTAAGACAAATATTTTGAACTAATTAATTAATGTTCTTTTTTTGCTCCAAGCAGTTTTTTTAATTATACATTAACCATATTTGATGCTTTAAAAAATCTATGGAAAATAGGTTTAAAAATATATAACTGCAAATGGAGCAAGTGAGAAATTTTTATCAATACAGTAAAATAAGTTTTTCATGACAAAATTTTTTTTTAAACCTGACTACTGCAAAGCCAGAAGGAAGGATTATGATTTTAGCAGTCTATGTATGTTTGTATTTACGTATGTTCCACCATAGTGCCTAAACTATTCTTTCGTTTTTGATGAATAAGGTGTCCATCGATTCGTTATTATAGTTCGGGTGGCATAGGCTACATTTTAACCGACTTCAACAATAGCAGGAGATGTTTTTTTTTTAAATATATTTTTATATTTTAGTAGTCTTGTATTTACGTATGTTCCACCGTAACGCCTAAATAATTTATCCAGTTTTTATGAATAAGGTGTCAATCGATTCGTTATTGTGGCTGAGTAACATAAGCTACATTTTAACCGACTTCAACCATAGGAGGTTCAATTTTAACTTGTAAATCTTGAATTTAACTGATGTTTTTAGCACGGGTTTTAAATAAATTTGTCAATAACTCGACTACAGGAATGAAAGGTAAGAAACAAGTTTGGTATTGATTACGATAAAATACTTATTAAGTAAGGTAAATCTTTTATAATTAAAAATTTCTACCAGTTTGATTTAGTAGCAACTAATTATATAAATTTACCATTCTTGTAGATCAAACTAAATCTCTTGTTTGTTAAGTGTGCATTTCTTACGGCATCATTTTGTTGCCCATCACAGGTTAAGACGGAAAATATTAAAGTGAAAAAAAGTAGGAAAAAAAATTGGGGGGGGGGGGGAACGAAAACCCGACTACGGCAGAAAATACAAAAAGGTAAGAAACAAGATAGGTGCTGCTTGATATCATCGTCCCTTTGAGTAAAACAAGTCATCTGACATGTAAGATATTCCTATTTATTTAGTTCTTTTGAAATCCTCTGTCACTTTCACATTAATAATATTTATAATTCAATTCAAGTGCCGTAGTCGTCAACTACAGTTTTTTTAAATCAGTGGACGACTACGGCATTTAAATCCTCATATAAATAACACTTGATGAGGAAGTAACCTGTTTCAACAATGAAACTCGCGCCACGGCATGATAATTTGATTATAATTTTTGTTAATGTTTGACATGCAGGGAAATACTTTATTTTGACAAGGCTGAACTAGATCCGGTCACTTAACTGTTTTACTGGTAAGACTCATTTTAAGAGAATGAAGAAACGTAAAAATGGTCAACAATGACCGCTATCTACTGGAGTTATGGGTTAATCATAGAGCAAAGAAATTTACATAGAGGGCCCCGTCTATGTTAAAAAATAGATGAAATTGAAGCCAAAAGTGTTGGATACATTGGTGCGATGATGAACATGGTATAATAGGAACACACATTGACCATGTTATGATAACATGGTCGTTTCGCAAAAATGGATCATAGAGCAAGAAGCTAAGAATCTTGCGATACAGCGGTGCAATTTATGACTTCAATGTCTTAGTATAGTGAGGCCTCTCTATATCTAATTACTTTACTCTATGGGGTTAATTCACTGGAGTTAGGGTTAAAACTTAACCAAAATATCACCAAACAGGCAATGGCTGTGTTCTAATGTAGAAGCAAATTTTCACCCGTCATACCGACGGGCGACTTTCTATAAGACGATGATACCAAGCAGCACCTACCTTGCTTCTCACCTTTGTGTTTTTTGCTGTTGTTGGGTTTCAGTTTTTTCAACTTTTTTTTTTATTGGTGATTCTTTTTAATTGGTTTCCCGATCAAAAAAAGTGGAACTAACTTATAACGAGCCCTGATTCAACGAAAACATGGATTTAGCGAGGAAATCAGAAATACTTGGTTGGTACAATGTTAAGTCTGTGGGTGCATAACGCGCTTTTAACGAGAAAACTTTCTTACAGTGAGCAATATTTTTGCGATTCGAAAAACTTCTAGTGCCTTCCAGCTCAACTAATCCTTTTTTAGTTAATTTCCTTTAACATTCCTAAGTCAACCAAAGTTAGCGATAAAACATAAATTTTAAAAGCAAGCGATGACAGCACTTTTTCAATTTGCAGAGTAAAGAAACATTTTAAAATTATGCATGTGTGTATTCTTAAAAAAACAATGGCAAACGAAAGAGACATTCAGACAGTTCAAAGCAAAGTAACCAACTTATTTGTAACTGTACAGTAATTAAAAAGAAGAAAAATAGGAAGAATGGTGAATTTTTCAATATTTTTTTCACGAACTCGCTTTTTGCGAGCACTCGGTTATATCCAGCAAATTTCGCGGCCCTTTTGAGTTCGTTATAAGCGAGTTCGACTACATATTCTGTTCGCTTTTTATTTGGACAGACTATTTTTGACTTTGTATTCTCTTTCATTTCATTTCTGTAATTTCCTTAGTTTATAAGACAAAACTTAAGACATTAGGTATACTATTTTCCGTAGTTTAAATATATTTTTCAGAATAAAATTCATTGTTTTTCTTTATATTTGATTGCGTGAGATTAAAATTTATTTCAAATTTTTAATCAAATAATTTTAAATTTTCATTATACGGTTAACGGACTAGCATTTGATAGCTGAAGGAAGAACATTCTCTGCTTCATTTTTCTAACTAAAAGCTCTTTACTTAGCACAAAACAAAAGAGCGTAGATCTTCCTTTAAGGTTCCATTTTTGTTTACCCTGCTTTAGGAGTAGTAATTGGTTTTGGCTGAGATAAATGAGTTTGCGTCAATTTTTGTAATGAGAAAGGAAAGAAAGAAAATGAACGAACCGTAAAGATGCCATACATCTTTAGACGAAAACGGACAAAATGAAGATTCATAGCCCGGATTACTTTTAAGAAGAAAAAACCCAAATTTGTACAGTTTAGCTTGTTGTTAACTTATTATAGTATATGGCCTTAGTCATTTAAAACGAACTTTGCTCAAATTAGCATTTATATGAAGCACGTATATATATATAACATACATTTTTTACAATGTATATCCTACTATCACATAAAATAAAGAACAGCTAAGAATTGATTTGCAAAAAAAAAAAAAAATGCAATTGAATTTCCTTGTTACAAGTCATGAGAAATAAAACTTCCCCTTATTATACCTTGGGATAAAGTAATAGTTTGTTTTTATGTTGTATTTGAAAAAATAGACTTGCCCCCAAAAAAAGATATTATAAAAACCAAGTAGGAATTACTAATAAAAATCAACTGCTTTTTAAACTTTTTTTCTCAACTTATTTGTTTCAATGGGTTCACAAAAATATCAAGTTGAAAGCTTTGATAACGAATAAATATCTTTCGGCTTGAAAACTAAATGAATCAATTACCAACTTTTTATTGCACAAAAATTGCAAATTACTGCAGATATGTGTTTCGGGGTTACAAGGAACCCCTTTTTCAATGCAAATAAGTGTAAGCTTTTGGATGAAAAGTCATCCATTGGAACCCTGAAACACGTGGCTGCAGCAATTTGCAATTTTTGTGCATTAAAACGTTGGTAATTTATTCATTTAAATAAAAGCTTTGTTTCAGAAATTTAAAGGTGTGCAATAGTGAATTGTAGTAAATTGAAATGTTTTTAGTGCTGTCAACAAACTTTGTCATTTAAAAAAAATCTGAATTAAACTTTTTAGCTCCTTTTTAAATTTTTAGTTTCTTTTCCCAGACGTCATTTCTTTTCATCTAAATGTAATTAGATTTGCATTTTAATTGCTTGTGAAATCATGTAACGAATTTTTTTTCAGGATTGGCCCCTCATTTTTTAAAATTTTTGTTTATAAAGACTTGCACTAACAAAGAAAGTTTATTTAAAAAAAAAACCTACTTTAGATTTGAAAAAAATTTTTTTTTTTTGGTTTTCATCTCAATTTTTTTTTCTACAGCGTTAATACACTTCTACGTGTGCTTCTTTCGCAGTTCTGATAATATTTCGACACTTTTCACCTTCCCGCCGGACACTAGCGCGTCCAGAATTCACCTTCTAGGGGATGAGGATTTGGTCATGATAGTTCTTATTTAGATATAAACTGCAATATTAGAATGGGCAATACGTGTTAAAAGAGGCTTTTATTTCGATAGGGGTTTTACTTAACACAATTCTCTTAAAGTATACATTATAACGGATTAAATTTCAATCCATTTATACATTCCATTGAATTTTTGTTAAAATAGATTATGTAAAGTAAGTACAGCGGATGTCGTATTTGTTTAATAAAACAAAAACTGATACCTACGTTACATAGCTTCCTTTTAGTTCTATTAAACAATCAATGTCTTTTCGATAACTCAAAAGAATAGATGCGCTTTTGACGTAATAATTATGAAATTCATGTTTTTTTTTGACAGGAATATAACTATGTTACAGAGTCTGGCCGTCTTAAATTAAAAGTTTTTCGTTGTTTTTGTTACCATCAGGTTTTTAAAATTTGAAAGAAGACGCTACATTGTTTTGAAAGTGATGTTTGCCGTAACTACAAACTAGTATGTTGTGGCCATCACGAAACTTTCTTCTATATTTTTCCTTTTCTGATCCCTCCCCATGCTTGATGAGGAAGCAATATTCCTAACATAAACAAAATTACACATGCAAAAACTTGACGACCATCCCACCTGTCTGAATTATTGTAAAAAGCAAAGCAAAGAGCGAAAATTGAAAGATATTTTAAAAGCCTTGCTTGAATTAATTACATATATTTTATTTATTAACATACATAAGATGGGCAACAGTTAAAAATTTTAAATCATTGAGATAATATTTCCGATCATTTCCATACAATTTAAATGCACGAGAAATACGCAGACGACAATCTATTACGATTTATCTTTCTTATTGTTGCATTAATAAAGCTATTTTTATTCGCAAAAAAAAAAAAAAAAAAAAAAAAAATAAAAAAAAAAAAAAAAAAAAAAAAATCAACACTTCTTGGAGCGATTGGAGTCAAAATTGAACCAAAGCCATGTTTACGTATGGATTCACATATATTCACAAATTTCAACCAGAACGGAGCATTACTTCTTGAGATAGGGCCCTCACAATGGAAAAAAAGAACGAGCAATTGCGCTACCCCCTTTTCAGCTGTTGACACCAAAATAAAATCAGCTCTTATATCCACTAAGGGTTACTTGTCAAAAAAATTTTGTTTGATTCCGTTCGTTATTTCTTGAGATACAGCAGTCACAATTGACGACAAAAAACGTTCTATAGCTCAAACCCCGTTTGAGCTATTGACACCAAAATTAAATCAGCATCTGTTCCTGTTAGGGGCAACATGTGGACCAAATTTTGTTTGATTCCGCCAGTTACTTCCTGAGGAATAGCAAGCACGCGTAACTCAAAAAACGTCCCATTGCTCCACCCCCCTTAGAGGAATTCGCGCCAAAAACCAATGGGCACAAGTTCACATAGGGGCACATATGTGTACCAAATTTCGTTCAATTTCATGCGGTAGGTTTTGCTGTAGAGCGGCCACAAAAAACTGGTCACACACAGACGTGACACACATACACACATACATACACACACACATACACACAGACAGACAGACATTTTCCAAAATAGTCGAAATGGACTCAGCACACCTCAAAACGCTCGAATCCGTCAAAATTCGAAATTCGAAAATTTGCACGAATCCAATACTTTCTTCTATATATTAGATATAGAAGAAAGTAGAAATGAGTAAGTAAATAAATCAGATACACCAGAGTTCGAACAATTTTTCATAAAAAAAATTCTACTTTACTGTAAAAAGTAAAATAAAATAGTAATAACACTTTTTTTAGCTAAAAAGTATGACGAAAATCATTTTCTGGAATGGTTTTGAAAAAAAATCGGAAGAGGTTTGAGCCCTAAGAACCCATCCCTGAAATACGCGTCCTGATAAGAGATAGAAGAGATGGGGGGGGGGGAAACAGAACTTAGGAGCTAAGTTAAAGATAGCAAATTGGATGAATAGATAGATAAATTAATGTTCGAAGAAACATTCCATTTAAATATAATTTGTTAGTATTTAAGTATTTGAATAGTTTAAATTGTCATATCAGTCGATGCATGAAAGTTTTCTTTTTTGACAAAAGCAACGAAATTCAAAAATCTGAACACATTTCTCATTTTCCTCGAGAGTCTTATTTTACGTATGCATTGTTATGGTTTTAAGAGAAAAGTCATTAACTGAAGTAATTTGGGAAATAGTCTCTTGTTGAGAAGTACACGATCCTTTTAAAACAGGAAATTAGATTTTCTACTTTCCTAACACTAGCAACTTATATTAACACACGACAATAGCTTTTTTGGACGAAAAATCATTCAAGTTTATTCACGGATAATTTATGTTGTCTCAGTTTCTTTACAATGAAATTTCTACTTAAGAGGAATATTTAATCTGCAGAGAGTTTTAAGTAAAGATTTTTATGTTTGTCTTTCTCTTTAGTTTTATATCCCATCAACTTCATGGCAATTAACTTCGCTTTTTCTTCCTTGCTTTGCTTTTGAGTTTCTCTTTGTGTGGCAAAGATTACAGACTTTCATATATTATGTTTCACGCATATTCGTTTTAATTATCATAGTTATGATGTTTTATCCTCAACAGAATTTGAATCCTCCTAATGAGAAATATTTTACCCGTAACGATGAAGTCAATGGCGGTTAAGCTTATATTAGATTAAATCTGCAAAATTTTTTTGCCTAATTTATTATAACAGCTATTCTCAACCGGTGATCCGGCGCACCGGTACAGATCGCAGAAAAAAATTTCCCGATCTTCAGAGATTTCTGCTCGTTCGCATTAAAATTTTTCCATGCTCAATAAAATAAATTACCATAAAGTTAAAGAAAGAGAATAAAACTCACAAAGTTAATAAGGTTAAGTTTTTTTTCTAAGTGGTGGGAGCTAGTTAGGCTATTTTTTATAGCCTTTATTCCCACTTACTCAATCTCTACTTTTTAAATAGACAGGGTGAAGTATATTTCTGTTTGTAATTTCTTTTTCTTTCATTTTATATGTGAAATACATATTTGTAAAAAATATTACACTGATTAAAATAAAATGAATTGAATTGAATAATCAAACCTATCCGACCTTTATTTCTTAACGTGAATTTTTGATGTATTAATTCTCACAATTTCCTACGATTTCTTGCAAATGTTTATTGAACTTATGTGTAGTTATTACCATTACTTGTCATCACATTTAAATATTTTATGATACTGCTTTAATACCGAGCAAAGCGTTATTTATTTTTTTGTAAAATAGAAAAAAAAAACCTGTTTTCGTAGGAAATTTTTTTAAAAAGTTTTTAGCAGTCCCGAATCTTTTTTTTTTTTTTGGTGAAAAAAGAAAGGAAAGAAAAAAAAATGAATAAAAACTTCATAGGTCAGGGAAATTTGTTCAAAAGTTTTTGCCGGTTCGTGGGTTTAAAAAGGTTAAGAAAAGCTGCATTATAAGCAACGTAGCAAAAAAAAAAAAAAAAAGAATCGGTCGAGTTTTTATTTTATATAATTTTTAGTGTTATTGAACGAAAAAGTGGATTTTTTTCCCATTTATGATCTGTCCAGAATTACTCCTTAAAGCATTAAAATAAAAAAATCCTTTGGAACATTGTTTCTCTGATTGGACTACTCCACATTTTTTCATTTAACCTTATATTCAATACAGTAAATATAGTGCGACTAAAATGTTTGCATTTTTAATGCACATATTTTTTTCCGCTATCCAATCTAAATGCAGTGGAACTTCAAAAATCCGAAAGTTTTAAAAACTGCTCGACATTTACTGGAACAGTTACATTTAGTGCAAACACAGACATAAAATAAACAAACTCAACATTTACTTTTAAAGCGAATGAAAGACTTGGGAGGCAGAAAAATAATTCCAAATCTCTGTTATCTTAAAATTACTAATTTATTTTAATGAGTTTTATCACTTTTTATAAGAAATCTGTAATTTTCAAAAATTTAAGGTTTTGTTTAATTACTGTACATAAGACCCTTAAAGAGTAAATACTGCTTTATAAATATTTTCATTTTTCTTCCATGATGAATAAACAATCAGTTGGTAAATTTTATTAAAAAATGTAATTACGCATTGCAGCGTTATGCACTGTATTGCAAATTGCGTACGTACGTTACGTCATCTCTGAACAACAGTAGGATCTCTTAGTGTTATTCCTGAGACTAGATGTATTACTGTTGCTCTGAGGCGACGATATTGTAATACCACTTTATCTGTTTAAATAACATACGTCATTGCAAAACGGTATGTTCTAGGTTATCTTTAAAAATCTGGACAATTGAAAATCTGAACTACCTATGGTCTGGTCCCAATCAGGGGCGGACTGGGTCCCCTAAGAGGGTGCTAATCGTGACTGCAAGATGCGATGGTGGGGGAGGGGGGGGGGAACAGAATCGTACACGCTTGAGGACACAAAAAACTCGATGGGCTGGCTGGCTAGTCTAGCCCTGATCCCGATTAGATCGGATAGTTGACGCTCTGTAAATGGGGAGGGGGGGGGGAGAAAGCTTTTATGGCTTTTGATGAATTAAAAAAATTGACCTTTTTTTCCTCGTTTGTTGCGAAAGTATGAAAGTATGCAATATAACGTAATTTTCAAAAAATTTAAGTTTCCGTCGGCAAATTTGGGAAATTGTACAGAAAAGTTTTCAGGAAGTTTATAGGATGATTCTTAATAATAAAAAAATATATAAAAAACAACGTTTATCATGGTAAGCTGAAAAAACAGAGCAACATCAGTCTTGGTCTAGTGAAGATAATAAACAATTCGCGATTGCTTTAAAAAAAAAAAAAAAAAAAAAAAAAAAACTAACATTAATTTAAAAAAAAAGATACTGAATACAGTGTGAGCGCCATTCATTTAGACATAAAATCGATGATAAAATAACGTAAATCGCAAAGAATGAACTGCAAGCTAAGTTCTCATTCAATGCGTTCTTCTCCCTTCAACTCCGGAATATTAGTTGCTCATTATTCAAAATACTTCTGTTAGACGGCGCTTGAGGCGTGTAGAATTTGACAACCGTTTTGAGCAAGAAAAAGGCAAAAGAAAAATAGCTTGAATTTTTTTGTTCTCTCCATTGTTGGATA
The DNA here is from genome assembly GCF_026930045.1 of Uloborus diversus. Lineage (NCBI taxonomy): Eukaryota > Metazoa > Arthropoda > Arachnida > Araneae > Uloboridae > Uloborus > Uloborus diversus. Next base: position 105,558,297 of record NC_072735.1, read on the forward strand.
TTTTTATTTTAGAAAAAGAATCCCAACTTTTCATGCTGCTGACTTTCTTCGCGGAAAGAAAAATTATCATGATAATCAGAGTTCAAGCACAAACTGCGTCAACCAGAAGTATTTCCAAGAAATTTCTCGAAATCTTAGTCATAGTAAAATGTTCATCGGGAACTAAACGAGCCTACTTTTCCTATGTCAAAACTAATTTTCTATCCCTTGATTTCCTTAAGCTCCAATATACTGAGGATAAATAAAAGATTATAATAGATATTAAATAATCCATTTACGAATTAAAGCAACGTGTGAAAGCAAAACACGGAAAATGTGGAAGGAAAGCAATATACGAATATAAAAATGATATCTATTTCACTCTCATACGTTGTTAGGGATCATGTTTTAATGAATTCGAAACATTATTATTATTCATAAGACTCAAATATTTTAAATACAAGATCTTTTTCATAGTCAGTGCACATGATATTTTAGAAACAATATCCAACTGGACGGAAGCAAGAGAAAAATATCATACAAAAGAATTATTACAAAAAATCGCATTAAATAAAATTCAAAATTTGAATAAGATAAAGGGTCAAAAAAAAAAAAAATCAAATAAGGAACGACTACTGAGCATATATTTTACAAAGAAATCTAATTTTAACCATACATAGGGGAAAGCGGGACACATGTGACTTTTTTTTTTTTTCATTTCTTTATTTTTCAAAAAATATTATTAGTTTTTCAGAGCAAAAATGCCCCTATGGTTGAACCGTCTTTTCTTTGTGTCACGGAAATTTGAAAAACATCTTCAAACGTTCCCATGTGCCCCTATAGGGGTGTACACGTGTTCTCTATAGGAAGGGGGGGGGAACCAAAGGCGCCCATATGCAAAATTTTAAGGGAGGGGGAGGGACTCAAAAATTTTCCCCATAGTTTAGCAGAATATTTTCCTATGAAAACCGATTTCAGTACAGATTAGGGATAGTAAAATTCAACATTACGCAATGAAAGAAAGTAAGTTCTCATTCCTTGGAGGGGGGGGGGCGCTTGAGCCCCCACTTGCCCCCCTACATGGGCGCCCTTGGGGGGCACACGTGAACAAGCCTGGGGCACATATGAACCCGATTAATGAAAAACAGTACAAGCAACATATTTTAAAGAAAAACTCTTTAATATAAAACGTATACGTATACACCAATTACATTGAAGGGTTCGTAACCAATAATGTGACTGTTCAAATGTATAATAATGTGTCATTAAGAATTTCCCCCCCAAACATATAATTCTGCTCACTGTCAAATCTCAAAGTTTCACAGCATGTTCTGATCCCGGATAGACAAAAAAATTTATAATAGTATATAGTGAAATTAATATTTAGTATGCAAAGCTTATTGTATTATTATGTATTTTTTTCCAAGCTTTATACACAGTACGATCATTTATTTTGAAATTATTTTAACTTCAAAAATTAGTTTTGGTAAATAATTCGTTTCTTTTTATTTCCTGTAACTGTTATGTAACACTAAAAAATTAATCAACTGTTTAGTACCAAAAATTTAAAAAGTTAAAAAGTAATTAAATAAATACATAATTATCAATAAATGTACAAACTGACTAAAGAAAAGTAATAATTATAAATTTTTACACATTCTTTTAATACTTGTAATTAGGACTCAACCGATGCATCGGCCTGGCCGATGCATCGGCGCCGATTGTTCAACAATTTATCCATCGGCATCGGCATCGGCGGCCGATGCTAAATTGCAGGAAACATCGGCCCATCGGCCTTAAAAAACATCGAAAAGCCGATGGAACTGGCCGATGTTTTTGAAAAAAAAGGACCTTTGATGTTTTACTTTTTAACACAAAGTAAAGGTTGTTTTCATATAAAATTGTTTACTAAATTTCAGTATGAATTTCTATTTTAGTCACCCCTGAAAGAGTTTTTAATACTGCATTCAAGTACCAAACAAGTTTATTATTGCGTTGTTCCTTGCTGCTGGATGTACGTACGTACCTCTCATAAGTCATAACTTAAAAATCGTAAGCTGTAGAAGGATAATTTTCGCATGTGGGGTGTGCACTTCCAGTTGTGCACTTCCTTTTTTGTTTTCGATCGGGTGTTCTGAAAAGCCTGTTTACTCATTTTTTGTGGCTATTAATTACTTATTTCAATGCAAAACTAATATAGCGTCTCAGACTGACGATCATTTGGTAATATATTGCCGAATTGCTCACCTTGGAAACAAGTATGAGATGGCAAAACCGGTTTTTGTGTCATTTTGTTAGATTCCGGTTGAGCCGACGGTAATTCTTAATTTTTCGATATCTATATACATAAATGGCTACTTCTGTGGGGATGTCCGGGGTAAACTTCAAAACTACTGGACAGGTTTTAACCATTTTTTCACCATAGATAGCTACATCATCAGGGAGCATTTAGGCTATAATTTATTCCTTAAAAACTTAGTTTTAAAAAGTTATGGTGGAAAACATTAAATTCCATGTAATTTCCCCATGTTATGACTAAATATAAAACCTATTGTTAGGAAAATTCGTTGCCTAACAACAGCAATATTAAAAGTAATCACAATGAAAATTTTGAATCAAGGCTTCTCCGAAGCAAGCATGACATTTATTGCTTTCTTAGGAGTTGTATCCTCATCTTTATACATAAACTAGCTGTACCCGACGCGCGTTGCTACGACAAAAAAAAAAAAAAAAAAAAAAAACATCATTATACTGATTTTCATGACAATCGGTTGAACGGGGCAGAAGTTGCTACTCTGTAGTGCCACCTGGTGGTGAGTGGCTTCAATGAGCATATTATGCACCTTCTTCGTGGAAATATACACACATATAGCAATTTTCATAATAATCGGTCCAGGTATTAAGTGAAGCCGTGACTATACTCAAATTTTGTACTCACGCAGTTTGCAAGATCAATCAATCGCTAAAAATATCAAATAGAAAAAGTTTTAAATCCCCCCGTTGCATGAAAAGCCATAAAACAATAAAGAAAGAATTTATTTGTTCAAACTCAAGAAAAATGGCAACAGTTAACTTCTTATCAATGAGATCTTTCACGCGAATTAATTTCTGCAGCCGATATTTTTATTCGTATTTATCCAATGGATTGTGACTTAAATTGGAATAAAAAAAGAACTATCGATCGGATTTTTTTCGAACTGGTCTATAAACATTCCCAGTACCAAAAATAACAAACGGTGAAAGTTTCAGCCAAATCTGCCGGGTAGTTTTTGAGTTCATGGATGACATACAGACAAACATTCATATATATATATATATATATATATATATATATATATATATATATATATATATATATATATATATATATATATATATATATATATGTATATATATATATATATATGGCTTCTCCGGAGCAAACATGAGTTTAAAGTCATTTAACTCTAACTCTACTTTTTGCACCCTTAAAGAAACCTAGTAGAGAGCTTTTTTTTTTGTGTGTGTACTATTTAATTAAATAAAGCGCACGGTTTTTTTTAGTGATCTTTGTTTTTGTTAGTTCGTATTTTGGAAATTCTTCAAATTTTTATATGCTTAAATTCGTGCTTTCGTTTCTAAATTAATATTCGTTCGTTCTTTATACTTATTGCTATTTTACTTTTATGGGTAAGGAAGAAGCTCGATTTTTAATCACGTCAAAGCGATGTGTTTTGAGTTCTTTCAGTTAAAACAGAAAACGAAAGAAAGTAGCGATTGTTTCTCGCAATTATGACTGACCCAAGCAACGCCGGGTATTTTTGATAATTTGTAATATAAATCACAGTAATGCAGTCTTTTCTGTATCGCTTCGGCGGAGTTACAAGTTTGGGGCCCGTCGAAATACATTTTGGGGCTCTATTTCCCTATCACAGAAGTTGTAAAACATTTATCACAAGCATTTTTCTAACTCCTACGGTGCCACTATGGTTATGGTGCCTCTCGCGCAATTGCAACATTTGCTATATTTTAAATCCGCCACTGCACATCAAAACAAACTCGGGTGCAAGTTTTGAAAGGGTTTTTCTGCTCAATGTCTATGATTATTTTGAACTCTATTTTTTACGACTATTTTTTGAATTTCCAAGAACACTTGCGCGTCCCTCCTCCCACTCCCTCAATTTTTGAAATTAAACTCTAGTTGTACTTTTGAGTTGTTTAAAATTAACACCATTCATAAAATTAGAGATTTTTTTCAAAAACTTTATCTATTGTTTAGAAAGAATTTAGAGCATTAAATTAGGCCGAGGTTGGGGCCGAAGTGTGAGTTACCAGGGCTGTGGAGTCGGAGTCGGAGTCGAAGAGTCGGAGTCGGAGTCATTAGAAAACATGCCGACTCCGACTCCGGGCTTCTTTTTTTCTTTCATTTTCACTGATTCTCCTTGCATTTTTTAAAAACTGACTACCAATTGAAATGTTAGGCAATAAAACATGTATAAAAAGCTACTAATGGGAAAATAACTGCCTTTATGGCAATCAGCTAGCTTGAACTTTCTGTAGCCGTCCCTCCGTTTGCTTGCTTTTTTAATTAACTTATAGCAACTGTCAGCAAACGGTTTTGTTGCCTAACATTTTCAAGTAATCACTTTCAAATAAAAATAGAAATATAGTGTTTTGGGTTCGATCTCAGTTATAAAATAATAAAAGGAACGTAACAATTTAGTAAATCGAGGCCCGTAGCTCAGGTGGAAACTTTTGAGGGTGATCGGCAAATTCAACTAAGCTCTGGCGCGAAAGCACGAATCCAAAAGATGCGATGAAATAATCTGTTTTTTTTTTTTCTTGATTATGACAATTTCTCACTTCTTTCACTCGCTTGGTTCTCACTAAAAAGTATGGAATAAATAAGTGTAAATAATTTCTTGATTACAACACTCAATAATTGCAGTTAATCTTAAAATCTTCATATTAAGGTTAATTCTAAAGCAGCCAATAAAATTTAAATTAAAAATTTAGCGACGAAGAAATATAGATATAGTAAAAGCTATTCGTACAAATTTGTATACCGCCGCATTTTGTGTAAAATTAGCTCCTGACGTATATGTGCCCTATTTTTGCTGAAATTTTATTGATAAAATATAATTTAAAATATATTCGGGAAAATTTTCAGAATTAAAGTAATTATATTTTTTATAAACTCTGAAATTAACTTTTGGTGTCACCTACCAGATGAGTATCACATGGACCAAACCACTCCCTCTCAAGAACTTGTACTTTGAAAAAAAGCTTTTTTTTCTCTCAAGTTACAGCTTTCAAAAATTGAAAGCACAAGATTTGATCAATATATTTTTGTTAAACATTAAAGGGGCAAATTACAGCTAATCCTTTTCAATTTTTTAAAGGGATTTTTAAGTCATCTCACATTTAAACTCGTAACTATTGGAAAATTTGAGTTTTGAATTGAATTTATAACGTTGTATGCGTCTTGGGTTTACAATAAAAAACAAAATGCGAAATTTTCTTAAAAAAGAAATGATATTTCAATCTCTGTTTAAGTTTTTCCCCCTTCCTCTGAAGGTTGAGAGGGAAATGAAAAAATACAATAAAAAAAAAAATTTAATCCGGAGTCGGAGTTGGAGTCGGAGTCGGGCGTTTCAAAATCCAGGAGTCGGAGTCGGTCATTTTCCTTCCGACTCCGCAGCCCTGTGAGTTACTGCAAAATCAGAGGGTGACCCCCCCCCATTTTGTAATGCGCCATCTTTTTTGCGATCGATTTTTTTTCTGTCGTAAGTAACTATTTTAATGTATTTATATAAAATCAATGAATAACTTATTTTCGTTTCTTATGGAAAAGTTTCAAGGATTTTCTATTATGGAATTTTTTAAATTTCAGAAAATTATTCTTATATTGAACAATTTAATTTGAACATGTTTGTAAAGCTTCATAAAAGATTAAACAATCAAATTGTTTAATATTATGTGTGCAAACAACAGATCAAGTAGTATATGTATTCAGTTATTAACTTGGTGTAAATATTGAGTTTGTTTATTGTAGCTGCGTTTTAAGAACCTCGCTCTTTTCATGGCTTTTTCTTTTTCAGCAAAATTTATGTCACTGTTTTAGTTTTCAGAAAAATGCAAAATTTTCTATTCATAAATTTTAAATAAGTATAAAAATATTCCTATTATGATTTAATATTGTAATTTATCTGTTACCTTTTTTGTTTAATTTGATGACTAAAAAATGTCTACGTGCAATCTTTCCACTTTAATTGCGTAATTTGTTGAAGGTTTCATTGTTTTATTATTATTATTATTATTATTATTTTTGGGAATGATTAAACAACATAGTTTAATGTTTTTTAACTATGTTTAGTGTTCCTAAATCCATACATCATTACAATCTTTTTCTGAAATCTTAGTTATATGTTCAATTTGTATATATATAGGTGACTACTTTGTAGATCGATGTGCTTCGGTAATGTGAACTATTCAGGGTAAGGTTTTATACAACTTGTCCTCTAACTTTTAGATCATAATACGTACATATGAGTTTTCAACTTACTATTTCATAAAGTTTTTGAGTGACGCAAGTTTACGCGTATGAAGACATCACTAGAGAATTTGCGATAATTAACTGAGGAGGCGTTCAAAATGGATATTTCGGTCATCTATATGTACAGCAGATGTGCCGAAAAAACTTGTGAAGTTTAAATTGGGTGATCGTAAAATAGAAATTTAGGTCAAAATCTGATTTTTTTTTTTTTTGTGATTACAATTCCTTATTCGTAGAACGGAAGTAAAGTGAAATGAATCAACGATCTTTTAAATCCCTGACAATTTTATCAATTTATTTCTGTTTGATTTTTTTTTTTTTTTGCCATCGGCCAACGGCATTGGCCATCGGCCATCGGCAATCGGCCATTTGGAGGAAAACAATCGGCCATCGGCCATCGGCCATCTTTGAACAATCGGCCAACAATCGACATCGGCCCATCGGCCAAAAAATGCCATCTGTCGAGCCCTACTTGTAATAATCTTACACTAATATCAATGTTACGGAAACAATATAGGAACTGTTCACACGTGCTCCAGATGTTATGTTCTCATGCGCCCCATCGTTGACCTTAGAACTAACTTGCAAAAATTAGGATTTTTTAATGCGAAAAAAACTGAACATTCTCATGAATTAACTTAAATGTTCTTATACCCCCCCCCCCCCCGATATAAAAACATTTGAAACTTTATTTAATGTGTAATGCTGACAATAAAAAATATGCAAACAAAAACAAAAAAAATTCATTCCAAGAAAGTTTTTGCTTTTACTTTTTAAATAATGCTAAAACAAAAATGAATAAGAGTAGTAAGATGCTGCAAAATAACTATTTTTCGTATCATTCAATCTAAAATTAACTTTTTTTGTTGTTCCTTCACGCTTTAACTTCACTTCACTTTTATTTTCCCAATCATTCTACATTTTTTGTTCAGATTAAGAGTTCGCGAGAAACAACAATCTGTATAAAAAAGGTTTGACCTCTTCCCATAGGAGTTGATGGTATAAACTTTAAATCGTTAAAAAAATATTGTTAAGGAAACTAAATAAAAAAAATGAAGTTAAAAAAAAGTTCTTTAACTTCAATTTTTTCTTAAATTCTTCGAAGAAAATTTTACCTTTAGTTCGGGATTTATATGTACATTTTAGTTCTCTGTAGGTTCTAAAAGGACCATTTTTGAAAATTTATTGGATGAAGGAGCAGATATATCACTCCATATCAAGACAATGTTTTCATTATGTTTATTTTTCAATATTTATTTAATCTGTTTTTCACTTTTTTTTTCAGATATTTTTATGATACATCAAACTTTCTTTCATGCTTTTTTTTTCTTCGCAAAAACCTTTTACAGGAAAATAGGCTAGAATCAAAGCCTTAGGCTATTTTATGTAGGATTCAAATTTTGGCGCATAGCATAATACCTTATCTTTTCCAACGGATTGAAATTTAATGAAAACTTATTGAGTTAAACTCAGAAAAGGAAATGTGTGTATGTGTGTTTGGAAATGAGTCTTGGCAAAGATTTTTTCCAACAATAAAATTTGGAAAAAGCTTTAACTAATAAATTATTATTATTATTATTTTATTATTATTATTATTATTATTTTGCATTTATCTATTCTGTAAAAAGTTTTCACACTTTGTATTTAATACAAAAATTTAGCATCATGGAAAGTGGGGAAAAATAATTTTAAAAAAATTGCGTAATTATTTTGAAACGCAAAATACCGACCACACTAAATGTTAAAATTCAAAATAGTGCATGTTTTTTTTTTCTCTGTCATCATCCGTGGAAAGTTAGTTTTTCTTTGGAGGAATTGATAACTTTTATGGCTTTTACATTTACCGTACATTTTACTCCTTTATTATAAATTTCATTCATCTAATAATATGTCTAAAAGTATTTTCATGCCGTGAAAAAAAGATCCTAGAAATATCTAAGTAGCATTTTAGTACTGAATAAATAAATAAATAAGTATCCAATGGGACAGAAGCAAGAGAAAAAGGTCAAAGAAAAAAATTACAGCAAAACCTTCGCCTAAAATAAAATTCTTAATTTGAATAAGTAAAAAAAATATATTTTAAACTAATTTAGTAAAAACGACGTCTGTAAAAAATATAAAAAAAAATCTAATTTTGATCCCTTAGCATAGGGGAAAAAGTGATACATGGAAACATTTAATTTCATTTCTATATTTTTTGAAAAATAATCTCAAGTTTTCAGAGTGAAAATGACCCCATGATCGAAGTCTTTTCTATGTGTCATGGAAATCTTGAAACTGCCTCCAATTGTTCATATATGAAGACGATAACGCGCAGGATAACGCGCAGGTAGCAAGCAAAATTTCGGAAACGGTACTTTTTTGCAGCTGATTCGCAGATATAAAAGAAAAATAAATCGTTCCGCTGTTCCGCTAAAACGTGACAGCCCGACAGCCGGCAATACCCCCAGTCAACGACTCATTGGCGCGGATAAATTTCCATGCGGCCGCCAATATTGGCGAACTCTGCCAGTCAACAAACAGCACCGGTGGAATACGAACGTTTATAATTAGTTGCTGAAACAATTCATAATGCGCGTGTGAACCAGACATTAAAACAAAAACACGAGCCTCAAAAATTACTCACAAATAAGTACACCAAAATAAGGATCGCTAAAATCAAAGAAAAATTTTCCGGAAATACTTTTTTTCCTCCGAAGAAAATGCGACGAGTGCCACGTGAGTAATAGAGAGAAAACTTTTCTTGCTTTATTTTTTTTCTTCTCTTGTACTTTTTCTTGACTCCGCAACTTTTCAAATGGTATTATATTCAGTTCGCCCTTAAATCATCTTTTCCCTCACGACCAACAGGTATGAAAACAATCCCCGTTCGATGCGGACAGCATAACGAGATGGTTAATTGTCTCGCTTGATAAATTATCGTTCTCGAATGTACAAAGTATTCGACTGACGAAGCGTGATTCGAATGGCTGAAAAGTTCCTACTGCTGAGTGTCATTAATCTCTTTTTAAGCGGGAATTGCTTTTGTCGAGTGTTGGTTTGTCCGATATGAGTGACATCCGATAAAAACACCGAACTTACGGATGCGAATTTTAGATTTGTTTTAAAAAATACAGATTTCTTTTTAGATTAAATTTCTTTTTACATAGGCTTTAATTCATAATTTTTCTTATAAAAAATACTGGCTTCAAATAAATATTCTTACTTTTTGTGATAGAATAGACAAAAAAAAAAAAAAAAAAGAATTATTTGGTTTATTCATTTTACTTTAATAATTTATTTATAACTTCCCAAAAATGCATGAATTCCTTTTATTTTTTATATTTTTAATTTTTTTTAAGCAATAGCAAATGCTACAATAATATAATTTTTCATTATTAAATCAATATTAAATTATCAATTATTAAGTCAATACTTTTAAGAAAATTGTTATTTTTTCTTACTTTTTATTCACTAAAGCTAATTATCTAAAAAATTGTTAATTGTTTGTATTAAAAATAAAATGAAATACAGGCGATACTCACATGAAATGAATGAACACATGTTAGAGAAATTATAAATAATTGATTAACGGAAAATAAATAAATCTAATAATTCGTTATCTAATGTTAAATATGAACTTTTAAAAAAATTAAGAATCCAGAATGAAGTCTACTAGTGTTATTTTTCTTATATCTAATGCAATTGATTTAGAAATCATGGTTGGGGCAGTAAGTTTTTTTCTTTTAGACATATATTCCTATCTTTTAATATGTGCTATCGATAATAAATAATCGATGTTTGAAACAAATCTTAACATATCAAAGTAGTTTTCTTAATATTTTAGGAAGTTCAGTAGACTGAGTTGTTGTTTGAAGTTTTGTGTAAAAGGACACATTATGAAAAAAACCCGCAGAGTAAGGACACAATTTGCCCGATCAAGAAAATTCCTTATAACAGAAATAAATACCGGGATTAAACTACTTTCTGAATTATATATATACGGCGAATCACCGGTGAAAGTCGAGTCTCCAATTGAAGAAACTTAAAGCACGAAAACAGGTACTGCTGCGATAACAAAAATGAAACTCGAAGGGAAATTCTCAACCTTTTTTAACCCGCGCACTGGACTATTTCGGGTTTCGTACATTATTTAGGTGTAAGAGTTTTATGATTTACTTACAATAATATTTAAATTTAAAGATTCAGTATTGCTGCAAACTATTGTATTTAAGTAAATGAACCTTTGAGAAAAAAAAAATAGGGAAGTTATGAAAAATTATGAAATTAAGGTAAAGAAATATCGTACAAAATATTTTTATATATTTATTTCATTTTAAAAATAACTTTATTTATTTTACTTAAATAATTAATATATTTTTTTAAAAATATGAAAAACTTTTTTCTTTAACGCAGACAGCTAAGAATCATTGAAAACCGATCAACTTTTTCAACTTGACCAGCGGTCGAGAATCCAATGGCTTCTTATACAGCACACATGGCGTTAAGAGTTTTCACAAACGTTTTAAATTCGCTGCCACTAAGTTAACAAACATTCTGAAACGTTTATGAAACGCATTACGTTAAGATGTCGTGCGGCTAAGCTATACGGAGCAAATACATGTTACATGCGAAAAAGAAAAGTATGTTGAAAGAAGTAAAACTATAAATTTAAAAGAACGTCGTAGATAGTGCAGCCTGTACAGAACTTCTTTGTCTTACGATTCACATGATTTTGCATGTGAACTATTTTTATATTTTTCATGTTAAAAAATCAAATATTAATACAGTGACACCTGTGTAAGTTTACCACTTGCGGTGTAGTACTTTGGTGGTCAACTTATAAAGGGTGGTAATGATTTTTTTTTTTTTTTTGTCATTTCTTGCACCATAGACCATGTATTCATTTCTGGAATAATTGGCACTTACTCTTTCAGTTCAACTCACTTTTATTGTTTAACATTACTTTGAAACAATAATTAAAAATGTTATTCAAATATATTTGTTTTTTTCCCTCGTTTTTTACTAAATTAGACATCGTAGTTTTAGAAAATCCGTATGTGTCAGCTAATTTTCTCCGACTTTCTACCTTTTCATATAATTTTAATATTTCATACTTTTTATCAATCTCAAGTTCAACTAACTTTCTTTTTGAAACCATTTTATGTAAAACTTTTACACAAATAGCAACAAGCTGGACTCTCCTAGTTCGTAAAGGCAGTTGAAAATGAAAATATCCTACCTCTTAATCCTTTGCACCAGAAACATGTAACTTTTTTCTTTAGCACAATTCCGGTGTTGCCTCAAAATATTGCTGCTGGAAGAAAAGACTTTGTACTTTTTCTACGGACACCAGTTTTCTGTTTTCATTGAACAGAGAGAGTACAAAAAGCATTCTCAAATAGAACAACAAAATAAAAAAAAGTTCGGAGAATATCAGCATAAGCTTTATGCTGCTGTTTTATTTAGTTGGTAAAATGCTGGTCTAAAGTGTCAAAATTATTCTTGGAAAGCTATAAAAAAATAATAATAATAAAAAATAATTTGCTTGATTAAATTTAAAAAAATAAATCAAGTGGTCAACTAACAAAGGGTTTACAATACTCCGAACCAAATTTGGTGTACATTAGTGGTCAAGATAGACAGGTGGTCAAGATAGAGAGATGGTCTAGTTACAGAGGTTTTCCTTCATTATATAAGATAGGTCCAATTCCGTTCCCGACAAAAGTGGTCAACATAGGCAGGTAGTCAACTTACAAAGGTGGTCAACTTTACAGGTTTTACTGTATAATGCAATTCCACGGGTAACTGGCTGACATTCACAGAGCAAAACGATAAGTATTTTGAAACAAACACCACAAAATATAAATTTTAAAAAAGATATTTTCTCCTCGATTATTGTGCTTTTTAAGTCAAATTTCATGGTACAATTAAATTTCCAAAATACATATTGGGTGAGTTTAGAAAGTTTTTTAAAAGCATAGTATGTATGTGAAAAGTAATACTGATTCAATAAGAGATTTTTCTGAAATTAAAAGAAACTTTTATTAAATTCAAATTAAGATCGAAGAACAATGAATAAACTTTCTGCCGATAGCATTTGAGTTGGAAAATATTGCTACAATTAAGAATTACAGTAATTAGAACAGCTTGGTAACTGACTGACATTTCTGAAATTTTCTAACTATACTAATGCAAATGCTCAAAATTAAGCAGCAAAACAAGTAAATAAGTTTACATAAAAGGTAAGCAATGGAAATACATTTGTTAGATTTGATACAGTCAACTCCGGTTAATTGAATCAGTGGTTAATTGAGTCAACCGCTTAAATGAATCAAATTACCAAAAACAGAACAAAACCCAGCTTTATTGAACTAGCCGCTTTATTGAATCAGCCGCTTCATGGAATCAAAACTGTTTAGAACAAATGTGATTCATGTAATCGATGACCATTGTATTGTTGAAATAAATATTTTCAGTATTTACGACAAATTGGTAACTCACTGACATATTAGCAACTGACTGATATTACAAACATGCAACACAAAACATTCTTTAAAAAAAAACAAAAAAAAAAAAAAAAATAAAAACATTTCTCATTGTTTGTTAATTTTCTCAAGCTGAATTTAATGGTATGATTGAATTTTTAAAATTCATTTTAGATGATTTAAAAATTTTTTTTAAAGCATGGTAACTGACTGACATGAATGCAACCTGCGGAAAAAGTAATATAGATTCAAAAAAAGATTCTCCTCTAAAAGCAAAAGGGCTTTTTCTCAAATTTAAATTGTGATCAAGGAAAAATGAATAACCTTTCGGTATATGGCACTTGATTTCAAAAATATTATTAAAATAACAAAATTACCGTAATTGGAATAGCTTCGTGAGCTAACTGACTGGCATTTCTAAATTTCCTATATATCATAACATAAAAATTCAAAATTGCGGGGTAAAACATACAAATAAATGTACACAAAAGCAGAGCTTTCTTTGCCATTAGGGTTAGACCAGGGGACCCTCAGCCTATGAAGACCCCCAAAATAATAAACCATATAGAAAATTACTACAAAATACAGTTTTAATATGCTGATTACGACGTTTAAAAGCAAGGGTGATACAAAACGGATAAAAAGATTGATTTTTAACATCAAAATAAGTTTTGTGCTACCTAGTATTTTGTTCAAGTAGTTTACACCCTCAGTGTACCTTAGCTTTAGTATACGAAATAACAAAAACTGTAGGCGCTTGCAAGTCTGCAGCACTTCCTTCGATAGTTTTTTTATTTTTTTTATAGTATCTATTAATTTGTTTGACCAAAGTCTAACAGCCTTAAAATTTGTAAATAAAACTCTACGCAAAAAAAGTCATCAAAATAAGATTTTTTTTTTTATTATCGATAACCTCTTCTCACTTCATAGGTTTTTTTCTAATTGCTAGAGGATTAGAAAATCTTTTCTTTTTCTTCAGTGTTGAAAAATAGATCACATCCTTGTAAAATTATTGAGCTATAAAAAGTAAACTATTTCTATTTCCTCTACATCATCTTAGCTACTCATATGATTGAACAAGTCCTTTTTTTTCAAGAACTACACCTTAGCCTTTCCCCTATTACCATCTACCAGTCTTTCTACAAAATATTGTAGATCACAAGAAACTACATAGAAATGTTCTTTATTAGCAGTCGCTTCCCATATTTTCAATCCCCTCCCCTCCGTGAAAGTTGATATTGTAAATTTGTCTTTTGCTGTATTGACTATAAAATGCTTTCCTCTTCTGTTTTTACTTGATGTATTTTTTGAATATTAGGATAATTTTTGAAATTTAGGCCCAAACATTACTGAATTAGAATGAATAATGAATAAAATCAATAAAATATGTCATCATTCTTAAAAATGTAAAGAGTTGGGTTGTTTGCTATTACTTAAAAGGCTAAAAACAAAAGAAATCTGTCTTCAGGAGCTTTAGGTTTAATGCATTGCAACCATTTTAAAGTTAAACAGAATGTCAGTCAATTACCGTATCAAGTGTGTCAGTCAGTTACCGAGTAATTTTCGATGTTCCGGATGTAAACTTACAATTCTACTTATTCAGCATTTAAATACTCCTAATGTAGGCAGAGAATATGAATTTTGGAAAATTTCCACCAATTATTTTCATACTGAGGGCAAAACGTTTTTGTATGGTAACTGACTGACATTCATAAACTGATTTTAAGATTGTTTCTAAACGAAACACTATAAAGATATTTTTTTTTTTTTGATATAAGCTTCTAGCATAAAACTATATTATGAGTATAACAAAATACACTAACCTGTTTTCCTTTTAGTTTGCATTTGTGTTAGGAAACAATTTGATTACATACATCTCTTACGGCTTATTTTCAATTCGAAAAGTTATAAATTGAAATTTAACTTGGTACACTTTTAAAATATGTATTTCATGCTTTTAAATGAAATACTATACTTCGAGGTATTGCCCACGGTAAATACGAGCATTTAAAAATGAGGGATGTATTTTGTATTCTTGTGATTAATTGAACTAATTTTTTTTAATATTAAAACACTTGTTAAAAGCTAACTTATAATTTCATACCTCAAATTTTGCCGTTCTCTAACATAGGCCTGCCAGATGTCCCGGTTTGACCGGGACAGTCCCGGTTTTTTAGCCAAAATCCCAGTGTCCCGGCCGGTTTACTTCACGTCCCGGAAGAAGATAAATTTGATTACAAATGACAAAAATGGTCGAAAAATAATTAACTTTAAAGAATTATTTCGGATATTTTTTTTTAATCATTTGTAACATTGACTAGTAAAATTCATACCGGATTAGCTTGTGAGGATTTTTACAACAAAGTTAAAACTAAAAGAGGCTGTCTAAAAAAGTCCTATAAAATGGAAAGTATATTTAAATATTGTTCATTTTTTAAATTCCTCATTCAAAATGTTTTTTCTAACTGAAGTTAATTGTGATTATTTACAGCTAAGAAGTGAAATGTTAAAATTTTATCTGCTTTTGTCATTTTTTATTACCCCCGTTTCAGGTTCATGGTTAGTAACCATTTATTCACAGCATTGAGAATAAACTGCCTTTTAAAACATTCCAAAGATCAGTCACAGTTGTGTAACCTTTTAAATACTAGCGATGCTGATAGGGGAGGGTGCATTCTGGTTCCCGGTTGAGTATTTCAGAAATCTGCTAAGCCTATTTAACATGTGCGTCTGGTCCTGCCTTTTCGTAAATCTGCCTCTGAATCTTTTCCAATTACAAGTAGTTTTCAAAACTACTGGTGTAACACAGAGAATTTTTATTTATGCTATAAATTAGATTAAAAATTTTGATTTTAAAAATTCCCTTTAAAAAAGCTTTTTTTTAAAGGGAATTTGCTTGAAACACGTGATTTAAGCTTGATATATAACGCTCAATTAAGGGAAAGCATGAATAACTAGTCAAATGTGCACAAAAAAATCAATATTTTTTAAAAATGAAATATAACTTTAGGGCTTCAGGGACTTGTAATCAATGAATTCGCATAAAAGATTCAGGAACATTTTTTAATCGATTATTTAATTGCACCATGAGTTGAGCTGTAATGTTTAGCATAGTAGGGTAATTGCGCTCAACGTTTGGATATAGCATTTAAGTACATTGACAATCACATGTGTGGGCTGTTCGTACCATACTTATCTCTTTATATTAAAAAAATAAGGTCAAAGAAAATTTTGAAAGGAAGTCTGTATCGGATTTGCGTCCAGGAGACCCTATAGTAACGACAGCTTTGAAATTTTGTACAAAATTACTTCGAGTCCCGGTTGTTTGCACCTGAGGTTTTGTTTTTTAAATTTCGAATTAGTTTTGAGCTTAAAAAAATTAATTACAAAAAATTCGATTAAATTTCTGATTATTGCCTACTAAAGGGGTGAAAAATTACTTGCACATATTAATATTATATATCGTTGGAAAGGGTAAAATCTTCCGCGTTCTACGCAATTTGTTTCAATGCTCTTACTTAAATACGGAGGGAGTTATTAGCGTGTTTAGCTCGAACTTTTTTCGGCTTAGCTAAAATTTAGGCAATTGTTTCTTCATCAAATATATCAGTAAAAAGTGAAGAAATTGTTTCACAGTTTTCCTTTTGGACACCACTAGAAAGAGCGCCTTTTTTTACTCCAGATCTAACTCGACCTATGGTCGCAAAAATAAGCTTCTATCTCCAAAGGAAAACAAGTTACAAGTCGTTTTAATCAAGTTCGAAGAATCTCATCTTCATTCAAATTATTGATGTTTTATTTGGCGTTGCCATAGTTACGTCTTTTCTAATCGTTTCCTTCTTTCTTATTCACAAATTTTAAGGGTTTCGATTTTAACGGAAAATCTTAGGCTCAACGCAGTTCAGGCCCCGATAGCAAAATATATTACTAGACTACGAATATGAAAGCGACTTTTCAAATGTGCACAACTGTAGTTTTGCAATGCTCAGGAGTCTCTTAGCCTTTATCGCTCTGCAAGTGGCACAAATTATTTTGAAACCCGGGGAAGGGGTGCTTCTTGTTCCAAAGGAAACTAACTCAAGATGTGTTTTTAATCTGCATTATTAATTAAAGATTTAAATCTTTGCGAATCAAATAAGATTGCGAAGCAATCTTCGGGGGTTGGTGAGCGTTAGAGAGCAGAGGGCAGAGCCCCCTAGTGCAATAAATAAATATTTTTGAGCAGAGAAGTAAAAGGAAATCAAAAAGTTTTGCTGCACAAGATAGCAGATTGCTGCATTAACAGATAACTCGCAGTAATCTTCTAATTTGTGCAATGAAGCGCTGTTGACTGTCTTTTTCCATTCTTGACCAGACAGTAATGCTTTATGATAAGTGTATTATTCGATATCGGCCATAAAATATTTATTACCGCACCCTAATCACTATTTATTTCGGTTATGGATACCCATTTTAGAAAATCACCATTAGTTGACGGGTGCAAACTTCTTGACTGTTTCTATTCCATCCTATTCGTAGAAACAAACTCAACGAGACGGTCCTATCGCAATTCGTGATTGACAAAAACATAATTTGAGTTCAAGATTTCAAAATTCAAATGAGTTATTTTTTTTTTGTTTGAATGTAACTATGTCTTATTTAATGAATTGCTTTGATAAAAACAATATTGATTTTGGTTTTGTTTGAAGAGCCAGTAAATATATATATGTTTTTGGTCTTAGAGTCATTCCATATAAAATCAACAAATTTTCAGAAACCTCCGTGCCGCACCATTTCAGATTTTGATGAAATTTGGTTGGTAATATGTACTAACATCATGTACTCCAAAACAGTTTGTTTTATTTCTTGAAAATTTTTTTTTCCTGAGATATAGCCCTTTCGTCGCTCCGCGGATGCGTAAAATTTGCTTTTTTTGACCTTTCTTCTGGGAGCTGTAGTGGATTTATTTATATTAGTCGAAAGATCAAATACGGCTTATTGTAAAGCTAAAAGAATGAACTTTTGTTTGTGCATAATAAAAAACTATTTAAGTTAAACCTAACTAGAAAAATTTCAAGGTCAAAACGTGGTTAAAAAACTGCTGTTTTGGTTATTTTGGGCATAAAAATAACAACGAAGGACTTTCAGTAATAGGCTAATGTTTTTTTCTGTTGCACTTAGGTATACATACTAGAAGCAGAAGAAAAATTAAGCTACTACTGATAGTCCTTCATTATGAAAAAATTGCTTAAACTTGAGAAAAAATGAAAAATGTACTTTTTCACCCTCCAAAAAAGCCCGGTAGGTAAGGGGATAAAAATCTAAAAATGCTATGGTAAGAAGCCGTCACATTGCCCTTTAAAACAAAACAAAAATTGTCTTGTTATTCCAAGGCGTAGAGGAGATATAAGCGTTTCAAAACTGAAACATTTAGGGTTTTTTTTTAGCACAAGTTGGAGTATTATGAGTATTAAATGAATCTGCTTTGTGAAATTTGTTAATTTTTCGATATAATTAATCACAAAACCGATTTAAATTAAATCTAATAACCACTTAAAATTATGTTCTATTTGGTATTTATAGCACAAATGGTTTTATTGTAAAGTGTAAACATTTTTTTTTTTTTAATTTTGGATTTTAGTCAACGATAATTACCAATGTGGCCATGCAAATAACGAATTAGTTTTCCAAACGACATAGAATTAAATTTGCAGATAATGTAAGTTTCTCATAAACAACTCAGCTTCTGCTTTTTCTCTCAAGTCTTTTATTTGATTTGACAATGCAGTGCTCTTAGAACGAAACCTTTGTTACAAAGGTTAAGTTGTATGATGGAGGACTCTTGTTCTGTTGGAATCTTTACAAAAGAGATATGTCATAAATTACATTACCCTAAATATTCAGAATTACATTCAGTCATTGAATTCGCAGATGAAGATATAAAATTATTTTCAATTAGTGCGGTGATATAGAGAATGTTTGTACTTTTCATAGGGAAAAGTTTTTGAACAGATACTTTTATATTTATGGAAAATCTTGCTCCGACCCCTACAATATTCACTCAAAACCTATTAAAAATCCCTAAGACAAATATCAATTGAACTTTCAATGAGCAATTCTAATCTGAAATTAATTCCAGGAAAAGCGTTATGTTCAAGATGTTTGGACAAAATTAGAACATCTAAACGAGACACAGATAGCGACATTGAATATGAGTGCTTAGGCACTTTTGAACTGAAACCTGCTCTCGTCAAAGAAGTAAACCAAGCTTGCATAGCCCTTAACATTTCTCCAGTAAATGCACAGAAGCGTTCAGCTGAAGAAAGGGATTCAATTTTAAAGAAGAAAGTTAGTAAAATAGCTAAATCTGCAGCTGAAAAACTAAGTAAAGCCTTTGGTTTGAACATTTCTGCTGACAATGAGAATTTCTCACAAAACTTACATTGTAATTTAGGTAATGAGTATGAACAACTAATTCACAAGCTCAAAGACAAAATTAAAGTTGCATTTTATACACAAGAAAAAGTAAATATTTTAAGTTTAGTTCCTAGTAGTTAGAGCATTGATAAAATCCAGAGGGAATTTAACGTCAGTCAGTACCTTGCTCGACAATCCAAATATTTAGTACAAAAAGACGGTATTCTGCCAGAAATTCGAAAGAATAAAACCAGGAATAAGCTTAATGAAACTCAATCAAAACTGTACATCAATTTTACGAAAATGAGGAGAACAGTAGAACTCTGGCCGGACAAAGAGACTGCATATCAGTCAGAAAACCTGACGGAGAAAAAATTAATGTCCAAAAAAGGTTAATTTTATGCAACCTTAAAGAACTTTACAGAGCTTTCAAAGAAAAATATCCCCTTATAAAGATAGGGTTTTCAAAATTTGCAGATCTGAGACCTAAATTCTGTATTCTAGCCGGAGCATCTGGAACTCATTCTGTATGGTATGCATCATCCACCAGAACGTAAAACTAATGCTCTCGGCCTTGAAATCAGACAAAGACTACAAGTATCTCCTCACTTGTATGGTCTGCAACACTGATAGAGATTCTTGTATTCTTGTAAAGTGTAGTGAATGTGCAGGAACTGATAAGCTGCGGGAAATACTTGAAGAAGGATAGAAAGATTTTGAAAAGGATGAAACAGAGATAAAATGTTTACAATAGGTATCTACGGACTGCTGCGAGCTGTCAACCAGTCTTCTTTCTTTTGCAGAATATTTGGAGAAGTTACATGAAATGTTAGAGAAACTTAAAGTTCATCATTTCATAACAAAAAAACAAACAGAATTCATGAACTTAAAGAAGAAAGATCTGCAAGAGAAAGAATGCATATATTAATGGGAGACTTTTCTGAAAAATTTTCTTTCATTATACAAGATGAAGTACAAGCATAACATTGGTCAAGCAACCAAACAACAGTTCATCCATTTATGTTATACTTAAAAGAAAATGAGGAGTTGAAAAACCGTTGCTTTTGCGTAATTAGTGACTCATTAGAACATAGTACTGTAGCTTTTCACGCTTTCCAGAAATTAGTAATTGAAAATTTAAAGGTATACTTGCCTGATCTAAAGAGAATAATTTATTTTTCTGATGGGTCAGCTGCCCAGCACAAGAACAAGAAAAATTTCATAAACTTGTGTTACCACCAGCAGGATTTTGGAATGAAAGCTGAGTGGCATTTTTTCGCCACATGCCATGGAAAGAGACCATGTGACGGTATTGGTGGGGCTGTTAAAAGGATTGTGAAGAAAAGCTAGTCTTCAAAGAACATTAGAAAACCAAATTAAAAATCCGCTTGATATGTTTGAGTACTGCTCAAAAAATATCAAAAATATTGAATTTGTATTTTGCCCAAAGCAAAATATTGAAGACACTAAACATCAATTGCAGGCAAGGTTCGAACTTGCAATTCCTGTCCCACAAACAAGAACTTTGCAGTTTTGTTCCTGTCAGCTTCGGGATTCTTCATGTCCGTTTGCCATCTCTGTTAGAAGAATTCAAGGCTGTTACTGTCAACAAAAAAATTCCAGTAAAACGCTAGACACAAAACTGTAAACACGAAGTAAAAACTAAAAGCAATTTTTGTGTAAAATTATATTGTGTAAGAATATTTACTTAAACCTGAACGTCATTTATTGTACATAATTTTATTTCACTATATTTCTGTTAAATTTATCTCAAATGTGTTTCATTTGGTAACTAGCATGTTTTTTTTTTTTTTTTTTTAATATTGTATCAATTAGCATGCAGACGGTCGTTTTGTATTATTTAAAAGCTTATATCTGCTTTTCACCAAGAAATAAAAGGATAGTTTCTGTTTTATTTTAAAGGACAATGTAAAAACTTAGCGATGTAAAATTTTATCAAGTGGTTATTTGATTTATCTCAATTATGTTTTGTGTCTAATTCTATAGTTTTTTACTGTAGTAGTTTATTGGAAAATGTCGTCTGCTAGCTGAGAGCAATTTTGTTTTTTTTTTTTTTTTAAATAAACAAATTTCACAAAGAGATTCATTTAACGCTCATAATATTCCAACTTGTGCAAAAAAAAAAAAAAAAAAACCCTAAATGTTTCAGTTTTGAAACGCTTATATCTCCTCTACGCCTTGGAATAACAAGACAGTTTTTGTTTTGTTTTAAAGGGCAATGTGACGGCTTCTTACCATAGTATTTTTAGATTTTTATCTCCTTACCTACCGGGCTTTTTTGGAGGGTGAAAAAGTACATTTTTCATTTTTTCTCAAGTTTAAGCAATTTTTTCATAATGAAGGACTATCAGTAGTAGCTTAATTTTTCTTCTACTTCTAGTATGTATACCTAAGTGCAACAGAAAAAAAAATTAGCCTGTTACTGAAAGTCCTTTGTTGTTATTTTCATTCCCAAAATAACCAAAACAGCAGTTTTTTTTAACCACGCTTTGACCTTGAAATTTTTCTAGTTAGGTTTAACTTAAATAGTTTTTAACTATGCACAAACAAAAGATCATTCTTTTAGCTTTACAATAAGCCGTATTTGATCTTTCGACTAATATAAATAAATCCACTACAGCTCCCAGAAGAAAGGTCAAAAAGGCAAATTTTACGCATCCGTGGAACAAACAAAGGGCTATATCTCAGAGAAATTTTTTTTTCAAGAAATAAAACAAGCTGTTTTGGAGTACATGATGTTGGTACATATTACCAACCAAATTTCATCAAAATCAAAAATGGTGCGGCACGGCCCATTTGTTGATTTTATATGGAATGACCCCTTAGTTTTGACCAAAATGCTGGAGGAAAATATTGAATAGTATGCTGCGATATAAGTATAACTGAAAATTACAAACTTTTTCCGGGTATTTGTCAATTGTCGTGTTTCAGAGTACTAATTCCTTTCCCTGAAATTTATCTTTTCCCTTTAATGCAGTAATATTTTGAAAACTCATTTATTCGAAAAGATTTATGCAATAAATTAGATTAAAAATTTTGATTTTAAAAATTCCCTTTAAAAAAGCTTCTTTTTTTTAAAACTGTTGGTATTTTTCTTTTATGTACGAGATGAAGGTTTTACGATTTCAAACTATTCGTAGAAGTAATTAATTTGAAGTATGTTTACGAGATTAGATTCCTAAAACGTAATATCAAGATCAAATTCTAATTTTCTGCAGTAGAAAAAGTTGAAATTTAGTTCACACATCGTTAATTTCTTCAAGGCTTTCTTCCTTATTTGGTGAACAATATCTACATCAGAATTGCTTTAAGAAATTCTTTGAAATACATAAATAACTCACCATTTCATTGTAATTTATTGAAGAATAAAGAATTATATTTTTAATTGAGAAAGTTTTAAATCAGAGATTTGAAATGTTCTGCAAATTGATTTGCGGTATTACTATTTATTTGAAATCGTTTGTAAATATTACAGCTTGTTTAAAATGGAATTCTTTGTCCTAATCAAAGAAAGTTTTGGATTAACGGAGAGACGTGCATAGGTTTTTATTCAAAGTCAACTATTTGTAGAGATAAAAGTATGAAAAGTATGGCTTAATGCAATTTTTTGAAGCTTTAATTTGAATTTGATAAAGGAACTGTTGAATAAAATTAAAGTAGGGGAATTTGGGGCAAAGTGAAATAGCTGGCCAAAGTGAAAAGGTGAAATATTTACTTCGCTTTTAGTTTCACTCACCAAGTAATATCTTAACTATGTGGCAACATATATAGTCTATTCTAGTCAAGGAAAAATTACCTCTGAAACTCAAAGCATATGATGATACAAGCAATTTTCAAAAAATGATTCTCAAATTGTAAAATTTTGTTATAAGTAAAAAACTATTTTGATCATATCAATTGATAACGTTCTTGTTATTAACATTTTAAATATTAATAGGGATTTTCTAATGTTCGGTGCAGTATTTATTTAGTTAATATTTGGCTTAATTGTATTTTTAATATTTTTCACAATTAGCTAAGTGCATGCGGGGCCGAGTTGATGAGGCAAAGTGAAATTAGTTCATTTTGTTTACTCATTCAATCATTTACTAAATGACGTGCGTATTCATTCAACTACTTTATTTCATCATTTTATAATTTTCTTATTGATTAATCCATTCACTTATTCCTTATTCATTCATAATTTTATTCACTAATTTATTTTTCCTTGTGTATAAATTACTTAATTTATTTATTAGTTCATTGTCCATTATCTTTTCATTTATTCAATAATCCTTTTATTTGCTCATTAATTTGCTCAAAAACATTTTTCACAATCGAATAGGAAATATTTCATTCGAAAAATATTTCATTTTTCACTTTGCCCCAAAATTTCCACTGTTTTTTTGAAGGAACAATTTTACTGCCAAAAATAAAAAAATAATGCTTCAATGTAAATTTTATTATGAAATTAAATGTTCTTTCTTTATGTACTGTAATTTTCAAAGCAAATTTACAATTAGTTCATTTTTAAAAAACTCCGTCATCTTAACCACTTCACTTTGCCCCACATTCGTTTCTTCCTTATTCATTCAATTCAAAGAAAGCCTTTGAACATAAAACATCGTTCGTATTGATTCAAAATAATTACACCATTCCTTTCTCGACTGTTCATGGGGTATCATAAATATTCAATTTATCCGAACATTGTTTTGGAAATATGAGGTATATTTAGAGAATCGTTCATCGTCTAAAATCTTTATTAATTTTGCAACGACGGTCAGTTAGACAAAAAGCTGCAAGTTCGTGAGATATTCTATAAATTCGACAGAAATTTATTATGGAATCGCATTTGAAAAGACTTAAAATATATTATTTAATCAGATTTTCCCCCAGAAACGATAACGGTGCCGCGTGTTCTATTTATATTGAAGAAATATTTTCCCTCACGGATTCTTGTATGGCTTTTTAATATTACGGATTTTGATAAAATGTTGAGCAATATTTTATTTCAGTGAACGAAAATGTTGCACGCATTACTATTGTTTCATGTACTTCATGTGAGGGAGGGTAGTGTATTGTCCTTCGATACGCGTTGAGTGTGAAATATTCCATTTAAAAACTGTAAAATCAATTTATGTGCATTGAATATCGCACATAATACATTTGTTTGTTATAAAAAGGTATGGATTGAGAATTATGAAATATTCCATTCAAAACGGACTACTTCGATTCTCTTCAAATCGGAATACTGCCTAAAATGAATATTTCTAAAAAGTTCTTCAAATGTTACCTCATATATATCACAGCCAAACCACTGATCGAGTAATGCTACTAACGTCATCAACAATGAAACTCGTGCTATAGCATGATTCATATGCATGAGAATGCTTTTTTTGACAAAGCTGAACTGGATCCGGTAACTTAACTGTTTTATTGGTAAGACTGTCATTTTAGGAGAATGAAGAAACGAAAAAGTTGTCATCAATTAACGCTATCTGCTGGAGTTTAGGGTTAATCCACTATAGTTAGGGGTTAAAATTTCAACTATAAAAATATCATCAAATAGGCAATTGCTTCGTTCAAATGTAAAAGAAATTTTCACCGTTCATACCTTGACGGTTGATTTTCTAGTAATATAATAAATGTCGATATTTTAAATTGCATAAGTCTGTCTAAACACACGCAGAAAGAAGGAATGCCATATACTGTGATTGATCGGATTTGTTCAGTATTTGGCATAGATTTTTTTCAATTTTAAAATAGTTAATTAAATCAATAAGATAAGCTTATTTTTTCTATATATCAATCTTCAAAGTAATATTGATATATATATAGTGATCATATAGTTAACAATCTTTTTTCTGGAGAATTCCCACCTCCTTCCCCTCATTTGACGGATGAACCAATGAACCATGTTCAAAGTCAACGTGGGTATAATTAAAAAAAAAAAAAACACTTCATTCTTGCATTCCGGCAAGAAAACATTTATCATCAAACACTCTGGCTGTGATCATACTGTGTGAAATCTCTGTGTGAAATCCAACCACCTTTCCCGCTTCATACAGCAACAGCGCGTAACTCCAAAGCTTTTCTGTAAAATGTAGTAGTCTGGATTAGAAGTAGGATGTATGACCACAGTAGACAGTTACTTATTACTGGTATCAATCATGTCCCAAACGAGTTCAATCAGCGAGAGGTCAAAGGTGACTGGTAGCTTGGAGTAAGACCTGACTATCTCATAAGGCATGTTGTCTGACGCACGCTGTGTGGTGTCTGGCGTTGTCTAACTAATAAATGGTATTTAGTGTCCCCTGAAAGAAGGATGGCGTTATAGAATGGAGCACGCCATTACCATATCACTATGGCGTCATCGTGCTAGCAATACGCACTAAAAATGTCTTACTTTAGTAACCTCTCAAACCTTGCCGCAGTGCGACTTAAATAAGATAAATTTCACTTTGTGGCGGATAAGTAAAAATATTTCTAATTTAGCTGTTATTTGATTTCTTTGATTAAACGCAACACGTCGTCTTTGGACTTCAAACTGGAGAGACTAATCCGAAACTGTAGTTTTAAAGCAAACCTTTTAAGTCAAAATAAAAAGTAATAAAAAATACAGGAGACACTTACCTTCTACACAGGATGTTCCTAATAGAACTTTCAGAATGAATCGTTGGTTTGTATAACAAGATAACTGATTGTAATTTCTAATTGACTACAAACTAATTGACTTCGATCATCAAGTGCATTGTTTTGGGATTGTAAATTTCTCCTGAGCACTAACAATACATTAAAGTTCCATTAATTAGAGATTTAAAGCCTTTGCATAGAAGTACACAAGGAAAGGCAATTACAAAAATTTTTAAAATGATAAAAAAATAATGATAAGAAGAGAGGGACAAAGATTCGGTTTCGAAGCGTGACATTCAATTGCTGGAATTTTAGGTCAATCATGACAAAGTTACTATTCAACTTATCACTTTGCAGCCTATCTTTGCTTTGGTATAACTTCCATAGAATGTTTGAAGACTGGTATGACGTTAAAGCTAAAATAAATAAATACGAAGAAACGCTAAATTGTCACGCGATTTAAAACTGTCAAAAATATTTTTAAAAAAAGTGGGGGAGGAGTGGGACTGAACAGATTCTTCGTACAAAAAAGTACATTATCAAGCAAGCTTTACAGAATGGATAACCATTTGCTTTTTAAATCTTAATTTTGCACTATTATGAAACCACGTGTGGCAATTTTTACGTCCGTTTACATAGTAAAGGAAATATTTTTATCTAAGCTATGGCGGAATCTCTTTTTGCGAATTCGGTTAAATAATCAATAATTATAAAAAAAAAAAATAAAATTATAAAAATAATTATAAAAATTGATTATTTTTTCAGGAACTTTTGCAATCCGTCTTGTTATGGGGAAATCATTTTCATTTATGCAACAATTTAAATCGAACGGCGAAATAAACTACTTAATATTTTTTTAATGCTTTGAACTGAAAACATCTACCACTAATGATGTTAAAATGCCCAAGGCTCTGTGAGCAGCAGCTAAAAACTAATCCTATGTCGAAAGCAAAAAGATTGAACGTTAGGATGAAGAATAAGTTTATAATTACCACGAGAAAAATTGTTTACTTTTTAAAGAATTTTTCACTAAAAATAATATCTAAATAAATCAGTTTTGAAATGAGAAACTAAAATGATCAAATATTTCAGGGTAGTTAAAATCAGATTTAAATGCAATTATCACGAGGGATGAAATACAAAACATGGTGCGTCTGCGCATCCGTTATTTGAAAATAAAGCTTCAAGTCAAACATTAAAGCAGTTTTATTTAAAATTTTGTTGAAATGGTTTTTTGGGAAACCAGTATAATCAAATTCTTTATTTGGAAACGAAAGATAAAAGCATCTGATGAAATTTAATTAACCCAGTCAATAAAGGTTTCGTGTCGCAACTAATTTAAGGAAAGCTGAATTTATGCAGGTTGCTAGTACATAAAGTATACACTAAAAAAATACAAAGTCCCGACCCCCACCCCTTCCGAAACATTGTCGGAACAGTACTATGATTATACGCTGGCAGGATGTTAGTATATATTGTATTCTTTAAAAAAGTACAAAGTCCCGACACCCACTACTCTTTCTCCCCCCCTCCCACCTCCGAAACACTGCAAGAACAGTACTATGATTGTACGCTTTTCGTGTCGCAACTAATTAAGAAAAAGCTGAATTTTGGCAGGATGTTAGTACGTAATGTATTCTTTTGAAAAATACGAAGTCCCGACCCCCACCACTCTTTATACCCCCCCCCCACCCTCATCCCCTACGAAACACTGCAAGAACAGTACTATGATTGCACGCTTTTCGTGTCGCAATTAATTAAGGGAAAGCTGAATTTTGGCAGGAGTTAGTACGTAATGTATTCTTTAAAAAAGTACAAAGTCTCGATCCTCTACCCTTTTGCTTTCCTCCCCACCCTCTCCGAAACATTGCAAGAGCAGTACTATGATTATGCGCTTTTCGTATCGCAACTAATTTGGGGAAAGCGGATGTTTTTCAAGATGTTAGTACAAAAAGTATGCATTAAAATAAGACAAAGTCCCGACCCTCACTTCTCATCCCCCCTTCCCCACCCCTTCCGAAACATTGCAAGAGCAATACTATAATTATATGCTTTTCGTGTCCCAACTAAATAGGGGAAAGCTGTTTTTTTTTTTTTTTTTTTAAAGATGTTAGTATACAAAGTATACACTAAAAAAACACTAAGTCCCTACCCCTATTGCTCCCCCCCCCCGCCCCATCCGAAACATTACAAGCATTACAAGAGCAGTATTATGATTACACGCTTACAGCTCGAAAACTAATGATGATACCGGAGTATTCCTTTTATTTCACTTCTTACAATATTATAAACCAGTGGTGCCCAACCTACGGCCCACGGGTCACATCCGGCCCATGAAACTGATCAGTGTGAACCGTTGTTTTGCGAAATGTTACAACTCGAGGACTAGGTTGCAACTGGTTTCTGAAAAACAGGTTGCATTCAAAAAAAAAAAAAAAAAGACATCAAGTTATTATAACTACAATTTTTTTTATAAGGGGTCATCTAACAGTTTGTTGGCTTGATCTGTAATATTGTTACAACGCATTCCACTACAGTACTCAAACATAGACGTAAAATCGAACCCAGTTTTACGACAGCTACAGTTTGTAACACAATGTTTTACAGTTGCAAGATATGAGTAGGAGAATTTCACTTGGAGCAGAGGTAATTGTCATGCTCTTAGGAATCAGTGTGTTGCTTGAAATATATTTCCAAACCCATTCTTTCCTGGAAACTTAAAACCTAACCAAGTTTGAATAAAAGTTTGTGAAAAGCAAGTTATCGCAAAAATGTTCCTAAAGTTCACTTTTGATTTATCAAAACTTCCACCAACTTCAGACGTCACTCGTCAACAACTTTTAAATGTTACCACCAGAGTTTTTAGGGTCAACACCAGATTCAAACTTAGTTAGGTCTTAAACGTCCTCCAGAAGAGTGGGGTTGGCATTATACTTCATGCAACAGACTTATTCCTAAATTCATGAAGATTACCTCTGCTTCAAGTGAACTTTTCCAATTAATATCTTGCAATTGAAAACATTGTGTTTCTAACTGTATCTGTCGTAAAGCTAAGTTCGATTGCACATCTATGCGTAGACACTGTAGTGGAATGCACTGTAACAATATTTCGGACCAAACCAGCGAACTATTAGAAGATGGCCCCTTATATAAGACTTGAAAATAATAACCAAAAGCAATATTAAACGTTAATAATATCCGCTGCGAGAAAATAATCTTAGTTCAAATAAGCTGTTCCTGATTTATTTAAAACTTAAATAGTTAGCCAAGCATTAACGTTATTTTGTAGACTATCGCCGACACAAACGAATTTTATAAACTTTTGTAACAAATAATTGCATTATGGTAGTAAAAACGTTAAGTGAACGTCATTACATTGTTGATCCATTTGAAGAAAATGATTATTATCACATTATTATCTATAAATTTTGTTCAAACTTTTCTTTCCAAGATGTAATGATAAAAAGCTACTAATTTATTGGAGTTACTTTTTGGTTTTTGTTGTGAGTTTTCTGCATATGATTAAGTTGGTAAAACGGTGAAACTGAGCTATCTACATAAAAAGTGTATGTTTCAGAATTTGTGAATAACAGTGATCCCCAACGATGTTTTCAGAAACCAATTTCTAAATATTTGGCTAAAAATTTGTAACATTGTCAATAATCGTGCTCTTCGAATTGTAACATTTCACAAAACAACGGGCCACTCGGATCAGCTTCGCGGGCCGGATACGGCACCTGGACCGTAGGTTGGGCACCACTGGTTGATAATATTGTTAGGAGTGAAATTAAAAAAAAGGAACATTCCGGTAACATCATAAATTTCCAAACTGTACGTGTATAATCATAGTACTAAACTGATCAGTGTGCAATGTTTCGGAAGGAGGGGGGAGGGAGCAGCAAGAGAGGTTGGGGTCGGAACTGTCAAGGTTTTAGTGTACACTTTATGTATTAACATCGTGCAAAAATTCAGCTTTATCTTAATTAGTTACGAAAAGAAAAGCGTATAATCATAGTACTGCTTTTGATGGTCTAAGTGTTTCAGAGAGAGTGGGGAGAAAAGCAAGAGGGGTTAGGGTCGGGACGATGTGTTTTTTTGCTGTTTTCTTTATTTACTAACGTCCTGCCAAAATTCAGCTTTCTGTTAATTGGTTGCGAAACGAAAAGAGTATAATCATAGTACTGCTCTTGCAGTGTTTCGGAGCAGGTGTGGGGAGGGGGGGAGGCAAGAGGTGGGGGGGGGGGATCGGGACTTTGTGGTTTTTTAGTGTATACTTTATGTATTAACATCCTGCCAAAATTCAGCTTTCCCCTAATCAGTTGCAACACGAAAAGCGTATAATCATAGTACTGCTTTTGCTATGTTTCGGAGGGGGTAGGGGGAAAGCAAGAGAAGTGGGGGGGGGACTTTGTGGATTTTTAGTGTATACTTTATGTACTAACATCCTGCTAAAATTCAGCTTTCCCCTAATTAGTTGCGACACGAAAAGCGTATAATCATAGTACTGCTCTTTCAATGTTTCGGAGGAGGTGGGGGGAAAGCAAGAGGGGTGGGGGTCGGGACTTTGTATTTTTTTAGTGTATACTTTATTTGCTAACATCCTGCAAAAATTCAGCTTTCCCTAAATTAGTTGCGACAAAGACTATTTTTTTTTGCCTTCATTGACTGAGCTAAATGTTCGAAGAACTTTTAAGTTGATGAGCAACATTTTGAGAAGGAGATCAGCTGTAACCGTGCAATGTATTTAACTGATAATGGAAATATAGCTAATTATGAGATTTTTTAAGCGAGCTGAATTTTAAATTTTGTGCAGAAAAGATTTTGAAAATTATTTTACAGTCAGGTACATATTTACTATATACGTACCTTTCTCAATAACCTGAAATATAAGCGTCATGCAGGAACTAAAATAAATAAATGAGTAAATAAAAATACATAAGTAAATAAGAATAAATAAATAAATTAAAACAAAAAAATAATAAATAAGTAAATTAAAACAAAAATTAATAAATAAAACAAGTTATGATGTTAATAATTCCAAGTTGTTCTTTTATTAGTCGTTTTGGTCTGAATTGTTGATTATGAAATATTGCGTTATTTTTGAAAACATTTTAAATTTTTAAAGTGCTCTTTTCGTGATTATTTTGATATCTTGTTTTTCTAACATTAAGGGGAAATATTAAATATTAACTACAAATTGTACATCTTGAATTTGTCCTACTCCAAAAGCGACAAAACGACACTTTAAGAAGCGGTTACTGTGTAACTCTCTGCAGCAAAGCTCTCTTCTTTTAAACATGCATTTTATATTCTTTGCAACCTAATGGTAACATTTGGAAAAATGACAAACTAGCGAAAAACGTTTTTCAGTATTTATTTAATAATGTTTTGCACATTTATAAACTTGTGATGGAATAATACTTTTTAATTCAGGCAAAATGTCTTTTCGTCACAAATTTAAAAGTATACAAAGAAAATGAAATATCTTTGAATTGCAATAGAATCTTACAGATTCGGTTCTTGCTAACACGTGAGAATCCAGACATCTCGGTTTTTCTTTGTGGTTGCAACTTGGCCGGACGAAAAAACTCCCAGCGAAAAATGTGTGCGCGTCTTCCCATTTACCTGGCATTTTCGATCTCGGCCCCTTTTCGACCCACATTACTTCGTGGTTTTTGGAACACTATCGTATTATCAGTTTGATGCAGGGTTTTCAGTTTGAACCAAGCCACCAACTAAACCCAATACGTTTTTGTGTTCAAAACAATGGACCAATCATAAATTGGCACTGGGTCCATCTAAGATCTATGTTCTTCCGTTTGTATCAGTAAATCTCTAGCAATAAATTTCCCTTTTCAACTTATTGGTTTCCTCATTTTCCAATTTGAATAGTAGAGAAATGTATGTCACAAAAGTCCTTTGTGTCTCTTGCAGAAAATGCACGTTTAGTAACGACTTTTTTTTTCATCCACACGTTAATGTTTAGTAAAAACAATTACTTCTTGTTAAAGTTCTGTTGTTTTCTACTTATTAAAGTATAACTGATATTCCTTAATTTGAACTAGTTGAAATTATTCTTAAAAAATCCTTATTTTGTTACTTAAAACACCTTACAGAATGTTCCTATGTATGTTATATGCCTAGCACCTTATTATAAAAACAAAACAAAACAAAAAGAAAATGGTCAAAGGTCAATAAATATTTTTGTGCTAAAATATCGCTGCCAGCTTCTTTTTTTGAAAGGAAAATTAAGAACTTTAAAATTTACGAGTACAGTCTCGAAATTTCCCAATCAATCGATTACTTAACTTCCTTCGTAATACTTTTACGTAAGGTTTTACGTACACTGTAAACGCTTCACGCTTCCTTCCTAAGCAGTTCATCTATCTGGTAAAGTTAATCTTCTAGAGTTTAGCAGATTTATTTACCAAGTTATCTGGAGTGTCTAGATTCTTGACAGTCCACACTATGCAATAGTTTGTTGTTCTTAAAACGCCGCATTTAGTACTCAAGTAAGAATAAAAATATTGAAATATTTTGAAATTAAGTATTAAAATCTGTCGTTGGTTTAAATGGCAAATGACCCCTGAAAATGACAAATCTTTTTACTTCCTTTTACAAAAAAGGAAGTATTGTATTCACGAAAAAATTTTCACCCAAAAATCGACCCGAATTTCCATTTTGCTCACCCCCAAATGAATGTTGAGTTTTTTTTCAACCTGACCACACGTGGATATGTGCCTAGGAGCGTACAAACACCCGAAATGTCTATTTTGACGACCCCCAAGTTAATTACAACGAGTTTTCTCGTGACGTCTGTATGTACGTATGTATGTGCGTATGTGTGTATGTATAACTCAAGAACGGAATGTCCTAGAAAGTTGAAATTTGGTACATAGACTAGTTGTGCACCTTCCTTTTTGGTTGCAACGTATGCTTCAAAGGGCCCCTTTTTTGGGGGAAAGCATTGTTAATTTCGATGTAAACTCACGTGATGTTATAATTTGGCGGACACTTGGCAATATATCGCCCGTCTTTTGTCGCCAAGTTTTGTCGCCAACTTGGCGACAAATTTGGCGATTTTTTGTAATTTTTTTTAAAAATCTGGTTTTAATTTGGCCACTGTTGGTGATATTTAGAGAGTAAACTATTGAATCATACTAAAACTGCCAATAATGAGAAAGTGATATTAAATTGGAGTAAAAGGAAGTCATGTGATGCACACATCAGCTCGTTTTGAGTTATGCTTTTTTATTCCCATATCATCTTATTTTCGCGTTCCTAGCATAGGTGTACCATCTAACCAATATAACCTTGTATAAATACATAAGATTATTTAATTGCGTTCTGAAATCTATTTCTAAAATGCATCAGTTTAATGGCAAAAGTACGTTTATCTTCAGAACCAAACTTGTGTCCATTAGAATGTTGAATGCACTCCTCACTAATTGAACTGTAGTAATTGGTCAGATGAATGGCGTTGCATCCTCCATTGGAGTTTACGACGTTCGTCACGTATTATGCAATTGAATCCTAAACGAAAATCAATTGACTATAGGTGACATAATATGTAGTTGAATGCTGTGGCTATTGAAAGGAAATGCTTAATGTTATGGAATTAGTGGATCTTACTGCAATATTTGTAGGATAAAATGAGTCTTTAGATCTTATTAAGCAGTTTTCATGGATGCATTGCATATCCCCAAATTATCATCATTTGCAATGAAGAAACAGTTTCGCATCTACACGACCAGCATTTTCAACCTTTTATGACCCACGGACCGACCAGTTTCTGATAAAAATTCGCGGACCAGTGATGGTTTTTCCTCCATCTTTCTTTCTTTCCTCTTCTTTTTTATGCAAGAAGAAAAACTTTGCATTGCGGATTGCTAGAAAAATGTGAAATTTTTCTATATACCAGTGAGATTTTTTCCCTATTCTTTTTTTCTTTCTTTTTGGTTTTTTGGAAAAAAAACTTTCGAATCGAATGATGTTAAATACTTGTGAAATTTTTTTTTTTTGAACGTCTGTTTTTTCCCTTTTTGCATAAAGTATAATAATTATTAAACTTAATAAAATAAATATGTAAAGAAGAGTTTTTGGTGTTAAAAAACTATTACAAAAGAATATTTAAATGTTAAATTTAAGATAAGTAACTATTGTAAGAATTGTACGGAAGCAGTAAAAATTGCTGAAAATTATAGAAAAGTAGAAAAATAAATCACAAAATTCAACTAAAAAATGTCGTATAGCAGAAGCTCTCAAACTGGGTGCCAAGGCATCTTGGGACGCAGTAAGATCTTGTGAGGGGTGCCACGAAATGTCCATGGTGTACATAATAGAGAGACTTGGGTGCCGTGGGAAAATTCTAATTCTTCAAAAGGCGCCGTGAATCGATGACTTTAGCAACCCCTGTAGTATAGAATATTTGCTTTCTATTACCATGGTGCTTCCTTTTTTGTTGAGAATACTGTTAATATTGTAACACTGGGGTAATACTTGGATGAGATGTTAATCAAAACAAAAAAATAATTATGTACAAATACAAATCTTAAATTGTGTTTTAGAACAACTTTTCTCTCTCATTGCGCGACTATATAAACATGTTGTACTAAAATGTGTTCTAAATGTGTGGCGTTAAAAAGAAAATGTACTGAAGCGTGTTCCGAGCCTATTCCGAAATCGTACCAAATGTGTTCTGTTCAGGATAAATTGTTAAATTTCAACTTGATAACACATTGGGGACACTTTGAGAAAAGATTAGGAACACATTTTTGCACCCCTGTGAAAGTATCGTAATAACATACTTTTAACAGCTTTTTTTAACTACCAGTTGGCAGAATCGCTTAATATGATACAAGTGGAAATTTCGTACAATGTTTCAATGGGCGTCGGAAATATCATGATAAAAATGGCCATCCCTCGTAGAAGATCGAGCAATGGACTGTGTGGCGGCTGACGTTTGCCAAGCGAGATAGCTGTAAAATTAACAGCAAAAATTAGTAAAAAAATGTAACACATTTCAAATAAGATGTGCTCTATAAATGTTCTAAAGATGTTCCAAAATCTGTGTTACAAAATGAAAGGGGGGGGGGGATAATTTTTTAGTGTTCAAAATATGTTCTCCAAAAGTGCGCTGAATTAAATAAGTGTGCTCAGAAGTGTTTTACAAACTGACCCGGGAAAAAAATGCTTCAAAGTGTTCTAAAAAGGGGACAAACGGCAGTGTTAAAAAATGTGTTTTAATTTTTACGGCAGTTTACTTACCGCTTCATACCCTTAAACTGTAGTTGCATAAAAAATCACTTTCACCCAAGAAAAGAGGGATGAAAAATAAATTAATTTTTCCGAGTCAAATTATTTTTTAATTTAAAAGTTTTAAGTGAGAGGTTAGTTTTTTAAACAGAACTTAATATAAAATAAATTTTGTTGATCTTACAAAGGGTTTAATTTTTCATACACTCCTACAAATTAAACTGGTAATGGTAAAACAGCTTTTGCTGTAAAACTGAATAACGTTTGAAGGATTGAAGCACTAAATTATTTTATTCCCCTTTCTTTAAATTATTGCGCTGCAAACTACTTTTGTTGAAGTATTCAGTGACTAGTTATTTAATTCAATTTAAAGCTGTTAATACTTAATTGTTCTTAGTTTTTACCAGAAAAAAAGTTGAACAATAACAGGTGCGCATTGAAACTGTTTTCACACTAACCAGTTTATTTTCCGTCCTGAAAACTTTTATTTCTATCAGCTCTAAGCATTAGGTTTTTCTCTTGTTTATTTATTTTTTCAAAATCTAGCACCATTGTTTTTTTTATATATATAAATGAACATAAATTATTTTATTTTCTGTACTTTGTCTCCTGCTGTTAATGACTATATATTAACTAAACAAGAGATAATTTTGAGTCATTAAATAGGTATAACTCGTTTGAACTGTGATATTTCCACTTGCTTGTAATCTAGCCAAGAGCGTCTCATCCTGAACGAAATGAACACGTCAAACGTTGGACGTATTATTGCGACTTTATTAATGAAAGACATTTTTCAACTAATTATCTTGTCGAAGGATGTTTGGATTATTTTCTATATTGAAGTAAACTCACATAATGCATCCTTCCCGAACTCTTATGTGCTACTATTAATGGCGATAAATTCGGTAAAACAGAGATGTGTTTGTGTAATTAAATAGAAATAACGCCTTTAAATTGTACTTGCCTAAGGTCGAGCCGAGAGCGTTTCGTCATGAACGAAACGAAAATGTCAAGCGTTCGACACATTGTTTTAGTTTGTTTAATGAAAAACATATTTCAACCAATTATCTTGTCTTGGATCCAATGTGCTGATTTATTTGGCACATTTATTCGAAGAAGTAATTTCTCGCGCGAAGTGAATGTTTTACCTCGGCCACAATTTCACGAATGGTTGTTTTGATTGACTAATCATGGTTCTATTAATAGCAAGGGGGGTTCCAATTCACGAGTCTTTCCAATGCTAACATAATCCAAATCTTAAAAAAAAAAAAAAAAAAAAAAAACTTGTCATTTTTAATTCATCTCTACATAGTATAAAATAAAGTCTCCAAAAAGAGTCTGTTTGTGTGAACGTGCAAAACTCAAGAACTACCCGGCCTATTTCGCTGAAATTTTCACAGTATCTCTCTTTTATCCCCGGAAAGGTTTGCAGACCGGATAGAAAAAAAAAAATCGACGAGTAGTTCTTTTTTCATTCCAATTTAGGCCCAATTTTCACATAAATTACCGAATATGGGGTGAAAAAGTACTTGAACATATTAATATTACATATCGTTGGAAAGAGTAGAATTTTCCGCTTTCTACGCAGTTTGTTTCAATGCTCTAACTTAATTACGACTGGAGTTATTTGCGTTTTTAGCTCGAATTTTTTTAGGCTTAGCTGCAATTTTGGCACTAGTTCCTTCATTAAATATATCAATAAAACATTACTGAATTGTCCCACAGTTTTCTTTTTGACACCATTGGAAAAAGTGATATTTTTTGCTATAGATCCATCTCGACTTTTGGTCGAAAAATTAAGCTTCTATCTCAAAAGGAAAAAAAGTTACAAGCCTTTTTAAACCAATTTCAAAAAATAACATTTCCATTCAAGTTGTTTACCATTTTCTTTCGCATTTTAATGCTTTAAACTTATTTTATTTTGTGTTTATATGGTTACGGTTTTTAAATTCATCTTTCTTAAAAGTATTTTAATATCTGTCGTCATTGTTTGGTAGGGAAATTCTGCATGATGTTTTTATTTATTTAAGCCTGATTGTTGAATATACGTCACTTGACACAGTTTTTATATTCAAGGAGAACCTGGCAAAACCGGGGCACGCAGCTAGTAATTATATAAATTTGCAAAAGTTGCTGATTTTGAACATTGTTTTCTCGAATTTACCAGTAGGTTAAATCCGGGAGTTAAGTTGCATTTCTTTTTGCAGTCGTGTCAAAAATCTTAAAGTGCAAAAACAGTAAAATAAATGATGATCTGCTTTGATGATGATATTATGTACCGTGACAAAAAAAAAAAAAAAAAAAAAAAAAAAAAAAAAAATCTGCTCAACCTATCTGGTATTTCTTTAAATTGCGTAATACCATATGTAGTCTATTACAGTCAGGGAAAAAATACCGCCGAAGATTAAAGCATTTGGTATTACAGGATTTTTTTTTAAAAAAAAAGATACTCATATTGTAATATTTTGTTGTAAGTCAAAAATTATTTTTGTAACTATAAAATGATAAAGTTATTGTTATTAACATTTTAAATATTAATTTGAGACCTCCAAATATTTAATTCAAAATTAATTTAATTAGCATAAGCTTATTTGTATTTTAAATAAATTGTACAATTAGTCAAGTGCATGCGGGGCAAAGTGGATGGGGCAAAGTGAAATAGTTCGTTTCAATTACTTATTCAATTATTTAATATGAATAACTTACATTTTCATTTATTAACTAATTCATTTACATTCCTTCATTTGATAATTCACTTATTTATTCACTCATTCACTAATTTTCTTATTTATTTATTCTTTTAGTCGATCATTTATTTTTCTTCAAATATTAATTGATTTATTCATTCAATTATTTGTTTATTGTTTCACTATCTTTTCATTTATTTATTGAGTCTTTTATTTAATGATTCTTTTGATCAAAAATATGTTTTATAATCTTTTAGAAAATATGTTTTTAGGAAAATATTTTATTTTTCACTTTGCTCCATGGAAAAAAGAAAGTGAAATTTTCCTTTTTTTTTGTTTTGAAGACTCAAATTGATTGCCAAAAACAAAAAATACTGTTTCAACGCAGGTTTTATTGCAAAATACAATGTTATTTTTTTTGTAAACTGTAATTTTCAAAACCCATTTCCGATGTGTCATTTTGAAAAACCTGAGTCATCTTAACCATTTCACTTTGCCTCCCATTCCTTTACTTTCTTTACTCAGTGTTAAAGAAAGTACCATAAAACATTAATATTAATCAGGGGTGTGACCTTAAGGGAGGATGGGGTTGTTTTGAGGGGAATTTTTCTTTTTAGGGGGCTCTTGCTTTGGGGGAGTACCCCCCCCCCCCGAAATATTTCTCCTGTATTAATCATCAGCAGTCATATGACAAATTTTGAATAAAGACTGCTCTGAAGCAAACAGGAAATTCATTTACTATCGTTGCTCTAGTAGTATTTTGATCTTCATATATACAACATCACAGTAGATACTCGGTTTCTAGTGTGGTGTTGATCTATAACGGTGCCAAGTAAAGAGAAATGTGACTTTTTTCATGAGTTACGTGACACGTATTATTGTAAAGTATAAAATAGTTACGAAAACTATTGACATTTAAATGGTTCTAATTAAATTATCACATAAATAAATCCTGGAGAGGAACAAAGATCAGTTTTATTGCTAATTGTATAAAATGTTATGCGCATTAAAAAATTTTCTTTTTTTAACCGACTTCAAAAAAGACGTTGTCAATATGTCGGAATCTTTTTATGTATGGCCCCCGTAAACTCAAACACGCATAGACCAAGGAAAATTCTTTTTTTTTTCCCGTTTGAAAAGGTACATACTTTCCAGGTGATCCCGTGGTCATCAGGTCAGTATTTGAAGATGGGACTATTGAAAAATCAAGAAAACTCTTCAAATTCTATGGGCAAAGTTAAAGCGATTTTTGTTGTTTTTTTAGTGACTCGAGAATTTTTTCGTAAAGCATACTTTGATAAAGTCAAACTGATGATGAAAACAATTTTCTTTGTAAATAATTGAGTATTTGAAAAAGCCTTTCTTCAGTCTTCGGAAGTCTCCGAGACGCGGTGCTCTATTTCTTTCTCCATTTTGCCCATCTTAGCTGTTTTCAGACTCCTGTGCTCGACGCTTTTTTATTCGAGATGTACGTAAGGAGTGTATCACACACTTTACCCTACGTACTTATTTCATATTTACACCACTAAAAAGCAAAAAATAAATTATTTTCAAATAAAAAAAAAGAACCGATTTTAAAACACAAAGAGGAACTAAAAATTAAAAAATAATTGGTCAAACTCTCATACGATTTCTTACCCAAACGTGTAAATCAAATTTATTTTTCAATTCCAGTACAAAAATCAACTAAACTAAACACCTAATTATAAAACAGATTTTAATTAATATACGTTGAATTATTTTAATACCTAACTAATTAGATACGATCTCTTAATTTTTAATAACCATTTGACGTCGGAGCATCCTATAAACTACTACCTAACATAAGTGACAACCCACCAAATGCTGAGTTAAACACTAATTTAACAAAACGCGAAGGTCTTTAAAACTAAACCTACTCAGTTACGTTATTTAGTAGTTTATAGGAGGCCCCGACTTCAAATGGTTATTAAAAATTAAGAGATTGTATATATTTAGTTAGGTATTAAAATAATTCATAGTATAGTAAATAAAATCAGTGTTTATTTTATAATTGGGTGTTTAGTTGATTTTTGTACTGGAATTGTAAAATAAATTTGATTTATACGTTTGGGTAGAGAATCCTCTGTAAGTATGACCAATTATTTTTTACTTTTTAGTTCCTCTTTGTTTTTTGAAGTCGGTTCTTTTTTTATTTGAAAATATTTTTTTCTAAATCATGCTGTACAGAATCAGTACATAATCAGGAATCATCATCCCTATTAGGGTTACTAGTACCATCTCTTGCCCCAAGACAGAGGATAGGTTCACTTACCATTTCTACTGGTTATGTCCAAATTTTTAGTTTTGCCACTTACATCCCTTTGCTTCTCACTGCCTCAATCGTTCCTTTGATAGTTTAATCATTTTTACTTCCTTTTACAAAAAAGGAAGTATTGTATTCGCGAAAAAATTTTCACTCAAAAATCGCCCTTAATTTCCATTTTGCTCACCCCCAAATGAATGTTGAGTTTTTTTTTCGATTCGACCACATGCGGAAAAGTGCCTAAGAATGTATAGACACGCGAAATATCCATTTTGACCATCACCGAGGTAATTACAACGACTTTTCTCGTGACGTCTGTATGTATGTGCGTATGTGTGTATGTGCGTATGTATCTCGCATAACTCAAAAATGGTATGTCCTAGAAAGTTGAAATTTGGTACATAGACTCGTAGTGGGGTCTAGTTGTGCACCTCCCCTTTTGGTTGCTTTCGGATGTTCCTAAGGGGGTCTTTTGCACCTTTTTGGTCGGAAATCATTGTTAATATCAATGCAAACTTAAGTGGTGTTACAATTTGGCGGACACTTGGCGATATATCGCCAGTCTTTTGGTCGCCAAGTTTTGTCGCCAACTTGGCGGAAAATTTGGCGATTTTTTTTATCTGGTTTTAATTTGGCCATCGTTTTTAATATTTAGAGATTAAACTATTGAATCACATTAAAATTGCCAATAATGGGAAAATGACATTAAAATGGAGTAAAAGGAAGTCATGTGAGGCACACATCAGCTCGTTTTTTTTATTTTCTTTAACATTTTTTAAATCTGCTCTCTAAATTTGATTTTGTCTCATTTCAATAATAAATCGAGGCAAGTAGTACTTCCGTTTTCTTAAATTATATGCTTTGCTGTCCCCTGGCTAAGTCTTGGAATAAGAGATATCTATGCATAGTGAAGTCTCAATAAGCGTCTGTGTGTGTGTGAACGTGCAAAACTCAATCAGGCGGACTTCGGAGAAAATTCCAAATTGTTTCTCTTTGCACTGAAACGGTTTGGAGACCAGTTCGAAAAAAGTACGATGAATAGTGCTTCTTTTTATTCCAATTTAACACAAAACTTTCACATAAATCCCTGGGGGTTTATGTGAATATAAGGATGAAAAATTACTTGCACATACTAATGTTCTATATCATTCGGTACATCAGATTGTTCTGCGAGCAATGGATAATGTCCCATTTCTCTAACTTAAATACGGTGGGAGTTATTCGCGGTTTTAATTCGTTTTTTTAAAGCTTTGATCGATTCCAGTCATTTAGTTTTTCATTTAAACCATCAATAAAATGTGACTCAATTGTTTCCCAGTTTTGTTACACATTTACTATTGTAACAGCAATTTCTTTTCTCCTGATAGAACCTGATTGACGGTAGAACTCGAATCCTCTCTCGATTGGAAGAAGAGTTATTAGCGTTTTAACCCGTGCTCGAAAATCTTTCCTCGATTCTTGTCATTAATCAGTACCTAGAAACGGGGCTACTTTAGCACAAGTTTACAATAGCTTGCTATTTATCTTTATTAATAATTGGCTCTTGGCGATTTTATTGCAAACGATAAATCAATGAATAATTAAGTAGGTATCAGTATTCAATATTTTAAAGTACTTGATGACTTTTAAAATTTATTCGGTGGATTATTTTAAATTTTGATGAAACTTTTAATGGTTTTAATGGACTGATTTACTTGGGGAGTTTTTACATTTTATTGTTTTGCAATGGCTGTGTCTTCCAAATATCTAAAAGCATGGTAGGATCACCTTTTTCTAACTCTTCCAAAGTATTATCTGCCAATTGTCATTTTGTCTCATTTTAGGTTTTATTTTTCAAATATTAGTTTTTCAACAGCATCTTTTACTTAACAAAGTAGAGATTTTGGCGGGGTTATGGTAATGTGGTGGCTTGTCAAAATTGGCCTTAAATAATGAAGTTGGTGTTTTATTTACCTATTCATACACACATTATTCTACACAGACCCTAAATTTATTTTCGACTTCAAGATTGTGCATGGTTACGATATTAAGAGTAAAAAGACTATTTTAGCATAAGGTGTTTAAAAGTTTACATAGCCAAATTATGCTCTTACTTCAAAATAACAATTGCGCTGTTAAAAGTGATAAACTTACGTGAAACTCGAGCTATATAAGAGCTAGGTCGTGGGGCCTCCTGATCGGTAAGGCATCGGACTTGTAACGACAGAAAAATGTATTTGATATGCATTTTGGGACCCCTTTCAGGGTCCCTACGTCATGGAGGCTTCTCGCAATTGCGAGTTGGTAAATCCGCCACTGAACTTAACTTGCTGCTTTCTCACCCTTTTCTGATTACACAAAATGAAAGTTCGTGAAAATAATAGCATAAAACATTTTTTAAATAGCTCTCCTGCCATACACGAAAAAAATTTAGAAATTTGAACTACCATATCCAATTAATTTCCAAAAGTGAAGCTACATCTACCGTACTTCATTTTAAAGCTCCCAGCAAAACTAAAAGAGGGAAAAAGACTAAAATTAATGTGGTTCTACTTTCATAAAACTTGAAGTAAAAATGAAATTAAAACTTTCTTTGCTCAGCATTTCTTAAGTAATTAAATTTGTTTCTTGCAGGCTTCTCAATAAAATTTCTCTCTCAGCTAAACTAGACTATTTAAGTGATTAGTTGCTGCTGTCAATAAATATTTATTATTTTTTCTGAAGTGAAATGAACCGAATATTTAACCTTAATCCGATCAATTAATAATGCAAAACTTCAAAGAGAGGATTAGAATATGTTTTCGTTGATATGTACCTCGAAAGAAGAAGTGAAGTAATTTGCGACGTTTTATATTTATTAAATGCAACATGACTAGAAAAGATTTTATGATTATATAGTGCTGCATTGTAAATTAGAATTAAAGATTACATTTCTTTAAGCTTTATAAGAAAGAGGAACTTTTAAGGTAAATTTTATTCGTGGTGTCTAACAGATGTATTTTAAATCTTAGGATCATTCTTGAATTTTAAAATTGCATATCGTCGCCTCAGAGCAACAGTGTTATTTCTGGTATCAGTTGCTTTGAGGTGACGATATGCAGATAAAATCATTGGAAGAATCTTAATGGGCTTACGTTATTACAAAAAAAAGAAAAAAACGATTTAACTTCCTTTTAAAAACATA